>NC_091449.1:30075019-30414734 GCF_964237555.1 Oryctolagus cuniculus | reverse complement strand
CAGGCACAGACGCAGCTGCTTCTGTTTCCCTTTCTTTAGTGTGTGTCTCTGAGTCAGTTATTTCCAGGCAGGGACTTGAAATCGCAGGTGAAACTGCTTAGTGATACAAAGAGGCGCTGCTTGGCGCGATGCAGGCAAACAGGTGGAGAGGAATACTTTGTTTGTTTGTTTTGTTTTGACAGGCAGAGTGGACAGTGAGAGAGAGAGAGACAGAGAGAAAGGTCTTCCTTTGCCGTTGGTTCACCCTCCAATGGCCACCGTGGCCAGCGCGCTGCGGCCGGCGCACCGCGCTGATCCGAAGGCAGGAGCCAGGTGCTTCTCCTGGTCTCCCATGGGGTGCAGGGCCCAAGCACTTGGGCCATCCTCCACTGCACTCCCTGGCCACAGCAGAGAGCTGGCCTGGAAGAGGGGCAACCGGGACAGAATCTGGCACCCTGACCGCGACTAGAACCCGGTGTGCCGGCACCGCAAGGCGGAGGATTAGCCTAGTAAGCCGCGGCGCCGGCCGAGAGGAATACTTTTGTGTCCTGATCTTTCAGGGGCATGACTTGGGTGAAGAAGCAGTTGGTGGACAAGAGGGGTTAGAGCAGAGGCACAGTCTTCCCAGGGCCCGCTGGCTGCTGCTGGCTTTTTCTGTCTCATCCGTCTTCTCTGGCCTACACTGACTCTGGTGAAATGACTTTGATGTAGGGGAGCGGGTACTGATCAAAGAGGAATGGAGGACGGCCAGCACCTGTGGGCACAGTCCTGAACCCCATTCCCTTCCATGCAGACACATTTGCCAGGGTTGTGCTGGCTGGGTGCCCGCAATGAGAATGAAATGACCGTGACTGGCACACACACTGCCATCGTGCTCCTGAACCCCTCTCCTGACCTGCACCTGCTGCTGCGACACTTCTGAGATTTCCCCAAAAAGGGGCAAGGGAATGGGTGATATTCGAGCTCTGTCCCGAACTCCGCCTCCTTTGAATATTTAATTAAGCGCTGCACCAGACACCATCTCTATCCTATAAATAAAATGATGATCCCAAACTTTGTTAAGAGCAACACTCTCTCACCCACTTTCTCTCCAGGTTGTCCACACTCCCTCTGCGTGTACACTTCCCTTTGTCTTTAAAGAAATCTATCTTCTCCATGAATTCAGTCTCATGTGGAGGTGAGAACCTGGACCAAGCCTAGCCAGGGGCTTCCCCTGCAACAACATCTTTCTCACCTCATGTTGATTTTGTCCCACCGGAGAGGACAGAGGTGGGACAGGAGGCAGGTACCAAGGTAGCAAGAGGCAGGAGGAGAGGTGAGAGAAGTTTAGTTTGGCTTGGATTCTCTCCGGGGCCTTGCTCCTCTAATGCCCAAGCGACTGCCTCCTCACCTACAGGTGACCCGCTGGGTTTGCTGCAGTCCAGCTGTGGGGCCAAAACAAGACCCCTCATTTGCCTCAGTCTTGTCTCTGAAATGCAAATCGAGGATTTTGCGTGGTTTGAGGCCATTCTACTTGGTGGCCAACATGTGTGTCTTGAAGTCCTTAGGGAGGGGAGTTGTGTGTCAGCCCCGGAACTTCTAAATGTGGGCCCTTAGTCATACAGAACTTTTGTTTCTTCATCTGTAAAGAAGGATGACGTGTCACATGGATGCACAATGAGTCACTTTGAGTATTAAAAACAGACCAACTCCTGGCTCTCCTCTCCAGACACTCTGGTAACTGGTTTGAAGAATGACGATGGGAGTTTTTAAGTCACCGGAGATGGTTCTAAACAGTAGCAAGATAGTGGAGCCACTGTACTGGAGGTTGGCTGGGAGTGTGAGAACCTGTGCAAAGCAGGTGGTGTACTGGGACACGAACTGGCACCATATGGGATGCCAGCGTCTCAGGCAGTGGCATTACCAGCTCAGCCAAGACACCAGCCCTAACTCTAAATTTCTTTATTTGTTAACCTGGGTTAACAGTGATGTCTGCCTCATAAGACCTCTAGAGGGTTTAAATGAACTAATGCTTGCAGAGTATTATAGTACCAGATGGGATGGTTTTTGTGGTAAGATAAATTTAACACAACATTGACTATTCTAGCCATTTAAAAATGCATAGTTCATTAGTATTAAGTATGCTCATTTTGTTGCACATTTACTTAATAGATTTTGTTTGATCTTTTGTTCTAGGATCCGTACAGAGTGTACTGCAAAGTTTGACATGTTGCAAGTGTTTAAAAATCATCAACTCCTTCCCTCTTACCACTCCTGCCCTTCCTGCCCACCAACTTTCACAAATCCTAAAATACTTTAAGATTTCAGTTATTATTGTGTTTTTTTTTTTTTTTTTTTTTTTTTTTTTTAAAGATTTATTGGGGCTGGCGCCATGGAGCCACCTGTGGCACCGGCATCCCATAGGAGTGCCGGTTCTAATCCTGGCTGCCTCTCTTCCAATCCAGCTCTCTGCTGTGGCCTGGGGAAGCAGTAGAAGATGGCCCAAGTGCTTGGGCCCCTGAATGGCGTGGGAGACTGGGAGGAAGCTCCTGGCTCCTGGCTTCAGATCGGTGCAGCTCCAGCCATTGTGGCCATCTGGGGAGTGAACCAATGGAAGGAAGACCTTTCTCTCTGTCTCTTCCTCTCACTGTCTGTAACTCTAGAGATCTTTTCAAAGACTGTAAGTGCTAGATTTAATATTTTTTTTTGACAGGCAGAGTTAGACAGTTAGAGAGTGAGACAGAAAGGCCTTCCTTTTGTTGGTTCACCCCCTAAATGGCTGCTGTGGCCGGTGCGCTATGCTGATCCAAAGCCAGGAGCCAGGTGCTTCCTCCTGGTCTCCCATGAGGGTGCAGGGCCCAAGCACTTGGGCCATCCTCCACTGCCTTCCCGGGCCACAGCAGAGAGCTGGACTGGAAGAGGAGCAACCGGGACAGAATCCGGCGCCCTGACCGAGACTAGAACCCGGGGTGCTGGCGCTGCAGGCAGAGGATTAGCCTAGTGAGCCATGGCGCCAGCCGCTAGATTTAATATTTTAAAAAATTAAAAAAGATTTATTTGAAAGACAGTTACAGAAAGTATGAGCGAGTGAGAGATCTTCCATTCTTTAGTTTACTCCCCAAATGGCCACAACAGTCAGGGCTGGGACAATCTGAAGCCAGGAGCTTCTTCAGGGTCTCCCAAGTGGGTGCTGGGGCCCAAGAACTTGGGCCATCCTCCACTGCTTTTCCAGGTGCATTAGCAGGGAGCTAGATTGGAACAGGAACAGCCAGGACTCGAACCCACGTCCATATGGGATGCTGGTGTTGCAGCTTTACCGACTATGCCACAGTACTGGCCCTTACTGTTATTCAGTATGTGAGGAAGATGGTGGCACATGACTTAAGTTCTCTGCCTCAGTTTTTTCATCTGTAAAATGGAGAGAAGAATAGTGCCTACTTAACAGGTTTGTGATAAAGATATCACCTGTGTGAAACTCTCCAGGTAGTGCTGGCCATGATAAATACTCAATAAATGTTAGTGACAGTGAAAAACAAAGCAGGTAGCACGGCATGACAGCTCAGGCAAGGGCAGTTGTTAGGAATAAGAGGTGATATTATGGGGCATGTTCTGTGGAGTAGAGGGTAAAGCCGCTGCCTATAGTGCCGGCATCCAATATGGTCGCCGGTTCAAGTCCCTGCTGTTCCAGTTCTGATCCAGCTCTCTGGTAATGGCCTGGGAAAAGCAGCAGAAGATGGCTTTAGAGTATGGGCCCCTGCACTCATGTGGGAGACTCAGATAAAGCTCCTGGCTCTGGCCTGGCCAGCTCCTAGCCTTTGGTGGCCATCAGGGGAGTGAACCAGTGGATGGACGATCTCTCATCTCTCCCTTTCTAACTCTGACTTTCAAATAATTAAATAAATCTTTTTTTAAAAAAATAAAGAAGTGATATCACGTTTGGCACAAAGACTTTATGAAGGCAGTGACCAACTGTTTGTGCAGGAAGAAGGCTGAGCTGTCTTTTTAGAGAGACTATTGTGGGGAGCAACCCGGACTGGACTGAGTTACTGGAATTAAGACTTATTCTATGCATCTGCTCTCCCACAATATGGCGCTGGGAGAGGAGAAAACAGCTTCTACGCAGCTGCCTCTTGCCAACTTGAGTGCTGACCTCCAGGAGCTGATCCTGCTCCTGATTGGAGGAGAGCAGCGTACTCGGCGTGTGGGCAGCCGAGTTGGGATTGGCGGAGGAGGACTATAAAGGAGGAGAGAGATGGCATGCACCAGGAACATCTAAGGGGAACATCTGAGGGAACACCTGTGCAGCCCCCGAGAGAGCCGGCCGGCGGTGTGCCGCTCCCCCGCGGAAGTGGGGAATGTGGCAGGGGGAACCGCCCTTCCACGGAGGTGGAAGGGACGGTAGCCAACCCGGGAAGAACCAGCAGCAAACCCAGGGAGGGCCGAGCAGACAAAAAAACAGCTCAGGGTCCTGTGTCGTTCCTCCACGAAGACGGGGAGCGACAACTATCACTAGGAAGAGGAGAGAGGAGGACTTCTGTCAGTTCCCTCCTGAAGGCGTCTTCCGGAGAGCATCAGCTCTGTACCTGTATGGTGTCCTCAGTAGCCCTCTGGTCCCTGGAAAGCGGCTGAAGTTGACTAGAACCACAAATGGCCATCCTCAGAGCCCAAAGCCTCTCTCCCGTTTCTGTCTGACTGCCGCTCCCACACCCACGCTTCCTTCCCACAATCTGCCCCTACTTCACCTAACATCATCTAGAAACAAGAGGAAGCTTCTCATCCACTTTCAGGATAAACCCACTGCCATGAGGCAGTTATAAGTTTAAAAGAGTCTACTGAAGGTTTGCAGGTCCCAAGGGGTCTTCCCAGGTCTCACTGGGGGCTTCTCTCCCTCTCCGTGGCACAATCCTCATCTCAGCAAGGCAACCCCTCTCTCATGCTCATACATGAAGGTATAAGCAGATGGGCACTGTCATTTGTCTTTGCTGAGAAGGAGCATTGGTAAGACGTCTCAGGGAACAATTCTGCAATAGCTATTTAAATTTAACATGAACTTATGCTTTGCCCAGCAATTTCACTTCTAAGGCTTATCTTGCATTCATATGTGTACACGTATGAAATGAAAATTGCACAAGATCATTCCAAAGATTAAAAACAACCCACAGCGTTCAGTAGTACAGACATGTTTAAACAAACTGTGGCACTTCAAGATAGTGAAATAATATCTGACCCAGAAAGAATGAAATACGATAGAATGATTTCCAAGAGATACGAAAGCAGCAAGATTTGGGCTATTCCCACATGTATTTGTATATGCATAAGCTATCTGTGGAAGAATATAAAATGACATGAAGGAGCTGGCACTGTGGCATAGTGGGTAAAGTTGCCAATTGCAGTACCAGCATCCCAGGTGGGCATGGGTTCGAGTCTCGGCTGCTCCATTTCTGATCCTATCCAGCTCTCTGCTATGGCCTGGGAAGGCAGTAGAAGATGACCCAAATTGTCATGGGAGACCTGGAAGAAGTTCCTGGCTCCTGGCTTCAGATTGGTGCAGCTCTGGCCATGCAGCCATCTAGGGGAGTGAACCAGTGGATGGAAGACCTCTCTTCCGGCCCCCACCCCGCCACCTCTCTCTCTCTGCCTCTCTGTAACTTTACCTTTCAAATAAATAAAGAATAAGTAATGAATAACTCAATAAATGCAGAGTGACACAAAGGAAAGGCCAGAGTCAAAACCCTGAAAACAAATACCCAGATACCCTCAGAGTCAGCAGTCTCAGAGAAGCCTCTGCTTTGAGAACTTTTTGGGGACTCAGAGGCCCTGATCAGAGTCATACCCTCTATGTCCAGAGGCCCAGACAGACCAGAGCCCACCTTTGCCATTTCAATGGAAACATGTTGACCCCCATCACCAACCAATCCAAGGAAGGTCACACATGCTGTGGACCAATCAGAGGCCCATGCATGAGCTGGTCAGGTTCCACTCAACCCCTGCTTTAAACTGCAAGATCCATGGTCTCTGACCTGTCAGGGAGCCTGCGAATTGTGCAATAGCTGCCTGACTCTTCGCTCTGTGCATTGCAAGTTACCCTGGTGTCACTAACAGGCTTGCTGCAGATTGGGCAGGTGGGCCTAGCTTTTTTTTTCTTTAAAGATTTATTTATTTATTTTTAGATTTTATTTATTCATTTGACAGGTAGAGTTACAGACAGTGAGAGGGAGAGACAGAAAGAGAGGTCTTCCTTCCGTTGGTTCATTCCCCAAATGGCTGCAACGGTGCTGATCAGAAGCCAGGAGCCAGGAGCCAGGAGCTTCTTCTGGGTCTCCCACACGGGTGCAGAGGCCCAAGGACGTGGGCCATCTTCTAC
Source organism: Oryctolagus cuniculus (assembly GCF_964237555.1). Lineage (NCBI taxonomy): Eukaryota > Metazoa > Chordata > Mammalia > Lagomorpha > Leporidae > Oryctolagus > Oryctolagus cuniculus. The sequence goes on along the minus strand of NC_091449.1, from coordinate 30,408,412 downwards.
TGCTTTCCCAGGCCATAGTAGAGAGCTGGATTGGAAGAGGGGCAGCTGGGTCTAGAACTGGTGGCCATATAGGATGCTGGCGCTGCAGGTGGAGGATTAACCTACTGCGCCATGGAGCCAACTCCTATTTATTTATTTCAAAGTCAGAGTTACACACAGAGAGAAGGAGAGGAAGAGAGAGAGAGAGAAAGAGAGAGAGAGAGAGAGAGTCTTCCATCCGCTGGTTCACTCCCCTGGCTGCAATGGCCAGAGCTGTGCCAATCTGAAGCCAGGAGCCAGGTCTCTCATGTGGGTGCAGGGGCCATCTTCTACTCCTTTCCTAGGCCATAGCAGAGAGCTGGATCAGCAGCGGAGCAACCGGGACTCAAACCGGTGCCCACATGGGATGCCAGCACCGAAGGCGGCAGCTCTACCTGCTATGCCACAGCGTCGGCCCCCGGTCCCAGTTATGAGGGTTCCATAGTAATTCCTCCCACCATTTTTGGGAGTGTTCTATAACAGTGATGGCCAAGTAGTAGGGTTCCTAACACCCACGTGGCAGACCTGGATTGAGTTCCTGGCTCCTAGTTTTGGCTTGACCCAGACCTGGCTATTAGGGATTTGGGGGAGTGAATCAGGGATGGGAGCTCTCTGTGTCTCTGTTTTTCTGTCTTTCTGCTTCTCAAATAAATAAATAAAAATTTAAAAATACTTAGATCCTTGTAGTGTATTATTTAATTAAAAAATTAAATGACGATGGATAATAACAAAAACGACTTAGCACAGTGCTTGGCACATAGTATTACCCGGTAGCTGGTTATTACAGTGTTATGATTGGCTTAGAAAGATCTAGTCCAACTTGGAGTCAGACCAGAGGCAATTATGACATGAGAATGTCATCGAGGGAAATATTCTCAGAGGTGCTTGCTCTTTTAAAAGGGCAATTGGGCACCTGCATTTTGATTTTGGCATTTGAGGTGGACATAATTTTTTTTAACGGTTATTCTTCAGCCCTCCAGAGTGGCATTATGAGCAGCCTCTGCCCCTCACGGGGAAATGAATGGTGACTGCCTGAGACAGGATAAAAGGAAAAGCAGCACAATACAGAACAGGAGTCAGAGCAAACACGGCATGGCGGGCTGTGAAGGTTGCAGTTTAATGGGGCTCAATATTTGATTACAGTAGACCCCTTAGTTGCCATAGAAACAAAGTGGCCTCTCTGAAAAAGACACTAATGGGGCCAGGCACACTTTTTTTTTTAAGACGAAATTAAAATGATAGCCCAGAATGGCAATGCGTGTTCCTGACATTGCTCTATGTGGGCGAATAAATGAGGGCGTGCAGATAACAGGGTAAAATGCACGAATCTAATGTGGCTGATTGAGAGGCCTCCAGATGCAGAAGAAACACGGTGGGTGTCCGTACCTTTGGGGCTCTTGCTTTGTGATTCTGGGATTGTGGGTGAGTGGGCCATCTTGGGGCCGGGGAGAGGGCACCATGAAAGATCTTAAATACCATGGTAAGAGGATGGCGGGTGGGGGGTGGGGAGAGACCTTATTGCTAATAATTGAGTCTTCTGGATAAAGGAGTCTACTGAGAACCTTGAAAAAGTTTATATCTGGGAATTCTTTGTTTTTTATTTTAATTAATTAATTATTTTAGATTTTGTTAAAGGTACACAAATTTCACATACAGATTTAGGAACATAGTGATACTTCCCACCCTACCCTCCCTCCCAACCATGCTCCCACCCTTCTTCCTCCTCACTCTCCTATTCCCACTCTTAATTTTTACAAAGATCTATTTTCAGTTTACACTCATAGATATTTTTTAAATATTTATTTATTTACTTGAAAATCAGAGTTACACAGAGCAGGAGAGGCAGAGAAAGAGAGAGGTCTTCCACTTGCTGGTTCACTCCTCAATTGGCCCCAACGACTGGAGCTGTGCCAACCTGAAGCCAGGAACCAAGAGCTTCTTCCAGGTCTCCCATACAGGTGCAGGGGTCCAAGGCCTTGGGCCATCTTCCACTGCTTTCCCAGGCCATAGCAGAGCTGGATGAGAAGTGGAGCAGCCGGGACTTGAACCGGCGCCCATATGGGATGCCGGCACTTCAGACAGCAACTTTACCCACTACACCACAGCACTGGCCCCTACACTGATAAGATTAACCCTACACTAATAAAGAGTTCAACAAAAAATATGACAGTAGAGACAAGGGCTATAAACAATCATTGAACTCAAAATGTCAATTTCACTCCTATATAGTACATTTTAGATATTCTGTTAGTTACCACATTAGGGAAAACATATGGTATCTGTCTCTTTGGGACTGGCTTATTTTACTAAGTATAATTTCCAGTTGCATCCATTTTATATACCTGGGAATTCTAATCAAAGGAAAATCTTGGGGGGATTTTCTTTTATTTTACAGATTTATTTCTATTTATTTGCAAGACAGAGTTACAGAGAGAGAGAGAGAGGGAAATATAGAGAGATCTTCCATCCACTGGTTCATTCCCCAGATGGCCGCAATGGCCGGGGCTGAGACAGCATGAAGCCAGGAGTTTCATCCAAGTCTCCCACGTGTGTGCAGGAGTTCAAGGACTTAGGCCATCTTCCTCTGGTTTTCCCAGGTGCATCAGCAGGGAGCTGGATGGGAAGTGGAACAGCCAGGACTTGAACCAATGCCCATATGGAAAGCTGGCTTTGCAGGCAGCAGATTGCCATTTACATTTGAAAAAATGTGAAAGAAAAAAAAATTAGGTAACACCAGTGAAAATTTAGGGATGCTAATTTTGGGCATGCCCTCTGCCAAGCACTTTAAGTTATCTTCTCATTTAATCCTCCTTACAGCCCAGGAGAGTGGGGACAATATTATCTCCATGTGGTTGGGGAATCCGAGACCCATTGATGATACTTGCCTAGAATCAATAGCTAACTGGCTGACCCAAGAGTTGAACCCAAATTCTTCTGAGTTTGGCAACCCCCAACTCTTAACCATTAATGAGTTTTAATGTGGTTATAAGATGAAATAGTGTACAAAATTATGTTTTTGAAGAATTTTCTTGACATAGGAAAAGTGTTTATTGTAAGTAAGAAAAACAGGCCATAAAACCTGTATGTTGCATAATTTAAGCTATGTTAATTTTTTTTAAAAAGATTTATTTATTTATTTGAAAGGCAGAATTATAGAGTGGAGACAGATCTTCATCCACCAGTTCACTTCTCAAATGGCCACAATGGCTAGAGCTGAGTAAGGTCGAAACCAAGAGCCCAGAGCTTCTTCTAGGTTTCCTATGTGTGTGCAGGGGCCCAAGCACTGGGGCCATCCTCTGCTGCTTTCCCAGGTGCATTATCAGGGAGCTGGATCAGAAGTGGAGAAACCTGGGACTTGAATCAGTGCTCATATGGGATGTGGGCATTGAAGATGGCAGCTTAACCTGCTACCCCGCAGCACCAGTCCCTAGGTTTTTTGTTTGTTTGTTTGTTTGTTTTTTGTTTTTTACAGATAGAAAGTGAGAGAGACAGAGATAAAGGTCTTCCTTCCGTTGGTTCACCCCCCAAATGGCTGCTATGGCTGGAGCTACGTCGATTTGAAGCCAGGAACCAGGTACCTCCTTCTGGTTTCCCATGCGGGTGCAGGCGCCCAAGCACTTGGGCCATCCTCCACTGCCCTCCCAGGCCACAGCAGAAAGCTGGACTGGAAGAGGAGCAACTGGGACTAGAACTGGTGCCCATATGGGATGCTGGCGCCGTAAGCGGAGGATTAACCAAGTGAGCCACAGTGCCGGCCCCCTTAGGTTGTTTTTCAAATATATTTCAAACAAGAAAGACAGGAGGAATATTCTGAGTTTTAAAGTATTCTCCATTCTGCTTTTCTATAGTTTCATGTTTTTTGTTTTAAGTCTGTTCTGTGCAGATGTCCTAGGGAGTCTGCCCAGCATGTAGATGCTCTGGGAGGCCAGGCCCCTGGGAGACAGAGGCTTGGTTACTATTCCTTGTGGATAAGAAGGCAGAGGAATGGGCCTTAAATCTGCCTCCTTGACTGGCTGGGGGGAAACCTTATGATTAAGTAGGAAAAAGCTGGTATGCAGAAATGCCAGGCAAAGCAAATCTTTATTCACAGTTTTGTTTATTTATTTGAAAGGTAGAGAGAGAAATTTTAGATCTACTGGTTCACTCCCCAAGTGCCGTACCGGATCTCTCATGTGTGTGAACCCAAGTACTTGAACCATCACCTGCTGTGCATCCCAGGGTGTGCATTAACAGCAAGCTGGAGTTGGGAGCACTGCAGGGCCGGAACCAGACACTTGAACATGAGAAGAGAGCGCCCCAACTGGACATCTTAACCATCGCACCAAATGCTTGCTGAGGCAAGGCAGATCTTGATTGGAGAGGCTTGAAATCAGGCCAGATTTTAATTTTAATTTTAATTCCAGATTTCAGTGTCTGTGGGACCTCTTGCTTCCAAAAGGGCTCTTATTAACCCAAGTTCTGGTGTTGCTCTGGTTTCTTCGATCCTGCCAGTTAGATCTCCCTTGCTTACCACATGCTTGGCTTGCACAACATGAAGTTCTTTGCTGTGGGTTCCCTGTGTGCATGCTCCGCCATGTCCTAAGAAAGCAGAGGCTTAAAGAAGTATGATCAGAGCCACTGTTAGGGTATGATATGGGGAAACTTTCAGGACAAGAACGGGGAAACACAAGAAGAGGTTTGTATGTTTGGAGCAAAACAAGTGGAACCTGGAAAAAGGGCAGTCCTACATCACAGGTCTGACGTTGTGTGCATGGGTAATATGAGACTATTTTATGGCAATGTTATTTTCTTAAGATCAGAGAAAACCCAAGGGAATGTCCAGTAGCAGAGAGATCTTCCACACGTGCTGGGGCAGAGGCCAGGCTCACCACTGGGACTGTTTCCAGCTGACATAGGATCATTGAGGCAGAAGACAGCATGGAGAAGCCTGCACTCCCACACAGCCCCTCCCGCCCGGTCCACCAGGCCTTCCGTGGCTCTCCCTCCTCCTCCTTTTCCTTCTTCTCCCTCTTCCTCTCCTCTTCCTCCTCCTTCTTCTTTAGATTTATTTATTTATTTGAGAGGCAGAGTTACAGACAGAGAGAGGGAGACACGGAGAGAGGACTTCCATTTGCTGCTTCACTCCCCAAAATGCCGCAATGTCTGGAGCTGGGCTGTTACAAAGCCAGGAGCCAGGAGCTTCTCCAGGTCCCCCAGGTGGATGCAGGGGCCCAAGCACCTGGATCATCCTCCACTGCCTTCCCAGGCCATCAGCAGGGAGCTGGATTGGAAGTGGAGCAGCTGGGACTCGAACTGGTAACCATATGGGATGCAGGCACTGCAAGCCGAGGCCTAACCTACTATGCCATAGCACCACCCCCTTCTCCTTTCTCTCCCCAACACCTCCTTTTTCTTCCTCTACTCAATGCTTACTGGGCACTGATGTCAGTTAATATTTGTCAAACAGTTGATTAACAGAATGAGCATGAGCACTGGTTGTCTTTTTTTTTTTTTTTTTTTTTTTTTTTTTTTTTTTTTGCTTTCCAGCACACATTTTCCCTACTGATGATAACAACACAGCCTTTATTTCTCTCTTTTCTGTAACTGTTTTAGTATTGCCGTGAATACACAACTCTGCCTAACTTCGAAGCTATGCAAATGGAGGCTCCTGAAAGAACGAATTTAAATTATTAGTCACAAGGAATGTTTTGCAAACTCTGTCTATCCATGGGAGCCAGGGGGGCTATCAAAGTGCTGGCTTGCTCCCAGCTGTGTGACATCTGACCTTGGCTGGTTGAAATCCACTAGGAGTCTGAATCTTGATCTTGTGAACCAAGGATGGAGAATGATATCACCCTGAAGGAATGATCAAAGAGACTGCACCCTTAAAACCCAGAGCTTCCCTGGGTCCTGTCTCTCTAGAGCCCTGTTCTGTTGTTTTCTTGTGCAGGTACCACCACATACCTCCAAGATGCTTTTTGTTCTTGTTGCTTACCACTCGATAGCAAAGAGGTTGACTCTGTGGATGTTTCCAGAATCTCAGCAACCTGGGTGAGATATACAAAGAGCGTAAGTCTCTCTCATCCTCTTCTCACTGGGCTGTCCCGGATCCTGCAGCCTTGAACTGTGGATCTTGTTTGCAGATTTAGGAAAATGTTGCTATTTTGGCCACCACTTTGTCCAATCAGTGAATGATTTTTCTCTTTGATGCCTCCTCTTATCTTTTTATCCATGAAATTCGATCTGGGGCCAGATTAAGGGGCAAATCATCAAGACAGCTGCCAATCCAGAGGGGAAATACGAGGCCAGAGAGCTCAGGTCTCCACAGGAAGAACTGTGCAGCGCTGGCAGGAAGCAAATGGACACTGCACTGCGGAGGGGGACACCTCACCCTCTGAGGATGACCGAAACACTCTCTGCTTGGATTTCTTTTCTTTTCTTTTCTTTTCTTTTCTTTTCTTTTCTTTTCTTTTTCTTTTTTTTGTTGGTGTTTTTGAGATACACACTCAAAAGTCAGATGAAATTCTGAGTCTGAGTCAGCATGTAACAATGACATTCACCTTGAATGAGTGATTCCTTTTATTATCTATTAAATCTTCACATGTGATTGCTGTGGTTTTCTGGTTTGGAAACCCATGAAGGAAAAGCTAGCAACTACAGGGAAGTGGGAAATGTTTTATTGATTTATTTCAGAGCATTGGCAATAAAGTCACTTGTAAAAGTGACCGTTAAAAATAATGAAAGGCAAATAGCAAAAAAAGAAAGATTAGTGTACTTTATGGTGTGTTGTACCTCAATAAAGACACTTTTTAAAAGGATTTTACTTATTTATTGGAAATGCAGAGTGACACAGAGAGGAGAGACATCAGAAAAGAGGTCTGTCTGCTGGTTCCTTCCCCAAATGGTCACAATAGCTGGACTGGGCCAGGCTGAAGCCAGAAGCCAGAAGCCAGGAACTCCATACACATGGACTCAGGTACTTGAACCATTGTTTGCTGCTTCCCAAGCATGTTAGCAAAGATCTGGATTAGAAGCAGCATGGCTGGGACTCAAACCAGGCCTTCTACTATGGGATTCAGGCCTTACAAGCAGTGTGTGTGTGTTTTTTAAAAAATATTTTATTTAGGAGCGGGCGCTGTGGCGCAGCAGGCTAACACCCCGGCCTGAAGCAGTGGTATCCCATATGGGCGCCAGTTCTAGTCCCAGCTGCTCCTCTTCTGATCCAGCTCTCTGCTATGGCCTGGGATAGCAGTAGAAGGTGGCCCAGGTCCTTGGGCCCCTGCACCATGTGGGAGACCCAGAAGAAGCTCCTGGCTTCTGGCTTCAGATCGGCGCAGCTCCAGCCATTGTGGCCATCTGGGAAGTAAACCAGTGGGCTTTTCTCTCTGTCTCTCCTCTCTCTGTAACTCTGACTTTCAAATAAATAAAATAAATCTTTTAAAAATATTTTATTTATTTGAGAGATAGAGTTACAGATAGTGAGAGGGAGAGACAGAAAGGTCTTCCAACTGCTGATTTACTCCTCAAGTGGCCACAGTGGCTGAAGCTGGGCCAGGTTGAAGCTAGGAGCCAGGAGATTCCACATGGTCTCCCACGCAAGTGCAGGAGCCCAAGTGTTTAGGCCATCTTCCACACAAGCAGTGGTTTAACCTGCTGCACTGCAAATGCCTATTCTCTGCTATTTTTAAAGATGTTATCTATTTTTTGAAAGGGATGGTGGAGGTGGGGAGAGAGAGCAAGACAGAGAGATAGAGAAGGACTTTTTTTTTTTAAGATTTATGTTTTTCTTTGAAAGGCAGAGTTACAGAGAGAGAGAGAGAGGGAGAGAGAGACTTACGGATTTCTATCTGCCGGTTCACTCCCCAAATTGCCTCAACGGCTGGAGCTGGGCCAGGTGGAAACCAGGAGCCCAGAGCTTCTTTCAGGTCTTCCACACAGGTGCAGGGTCCAAGCACTTGGGCCATCTTCTACAGCAGAGAGCTGGATCGGAAATGGAGCAGCCAGGACTTGAACCGGCACTCATACAGGATGCCGGCACTGCAGACAGTGGCTTTACCTGCTACGCTACAGTACCAGCCTGAGAAAGACATTTTTAACAGATATAAAAGGCTGAGCTAGAATTGTAGACACTAAGATGGGCAATCTCCAAGATATATGCTGAAATAGAGAGCTGATGAGTAGGTTGTCAAAACTGTACTTACTTAAAAAGCTAAAAGAACTCACACACATGAGTACTGTCTGCTTTCAAGGATCTAGCCTACACACAGGCATCGATGCTATATATAGTGTATGTGAATATGCACTGATAGTGCATAAGGAAAAAACCCTTTCTAACCAAGAGGTTACTCTGGCGGTAGGGGAAGGAAACTGAAATTAGGAGAGGTATTGACTGCGTACTTGACAATAGAGAGGCCTGTCTATGTTTCTAAGGAAATTAAAGACAAAATTAAAGGCAGATAACAGTAGATTTGCTCTGGGTGAAGGAGGAATGGGGGTACAGCGCCCCATAGCCCTCAATTACTCCTGGGATTTCTTGTTGGGATGTTTGGAGCTGATTTTGAGAGACCCTCATTTAGTTCAAACTCTTCATTTTTCACTTGGAAACTGAGGCCCATGACCTTGTGAAAGTGACCTGTCTGAGGTGTGAGTGTTATTTTCTTGCAATCAGACAAAACTTATGGAAAATCAGAGAAATATCCAGGACCCCTCTCCCTTTCTCTGGCCCACTTCCACCCCAACCCTTCCCTGGACATGAAGATTCTGGTTGCCCTGGTAACGGGCCTGTTGGAATTAATGGGTCAGGGTGGAGGTAATGACCTAATGACTAAGAACAGAGACCGTATTACAGGGAGGTGGACTGGACTAATGGTACCCATGAACTCAGTCTCTGATTGAGAGGAAGCTGTGCCTGTCCTACTTCCAGCTTGGAGGAGACTATGGTTCCTGCCCCTGTCACCAACCTCCAGCCCCCAGGCTCTCAGCAGAGTGCCCAGGAATACAAATGGGAACTCAAGGGCAGAGCCATTGGGCAGCAGGGCCAAGATGCTGTTACCTGCCCTGGCAATGTCATAACTGTCATAACTGTCACAATCTTTCATCCGCTCAGTAAATACGCATTAGATTCCAGCCAGGTTCCAGGCACTGATGAGGCAGTGGTCATTGAAAGCCTTGGAAATCAGAGAACACGAGAGGTGCAAGGGGGGACAGGAAATTGCTATGAAGGCGTGGCTGAGGGTCTGGTGCTGGTGGCATGAATACCTGCATCCTGATCGTTTTACTGATGACTTCTACAAACATTCTGTGAGCACTCAGTGTGTGTCAGATGCTGTGTGAGGCACTGGGACATAGAATAAGAAAGCAGACATGATGGAACTCACAGTTTAAAGGGAGGCAGGAATATCTGAGAGAAGCACTAATTCTAAGATGTGCTACTTAGGAAAAACGCAGGGGCTATGACAGCACAACGGCACACCCTTGCTTTAGACTGGGGAGGCAGAGATGCCTATTCTGCCGTGAGCAAGGAAAGACTTCTCAGAAACATTTGGTGGGAAGGGCATAGCAGGCAGATGGAACAGCATGTGGATGAGGATTCCAAGGAGCAGGAGCTTAGCACATTGGAGGGACAGAGCATGGTTGGTAAGCAAGAGGTCCACAGGGGTCTGGGACAGTGGGACTCAGACTGGGCCAAACGATGGGTTCTAGGGTTGTAACCTAAGCGCAGTACAACTCATGGAAGGTGATTCTTTAGGAAGATTGGATTGTGGGCAAAGGGAGAGTTAAAGGAGAGAGACCGTCAGGAAGTGATTGCAATTGCCCACTCAAAAGATGCTTGTAGCTTGGATTAGGGTGATGGTTGTGGAGAAGCAGTGAGAGTCAAGAATTTGGCGTATGCTTTGGAGGATGGATTGACATGACTTGCTGATGGATTGGATGGAGACAGGTAACATTTCTGTTTCTTTCTTTAGAAACCAGATAGATAGTCATGTTAGTTATTCTAGTGGAGAATCCTGGTTGAAGGTCAAGTTTGGGAGATTGACAAACTCAGATTTAGACCTACTGATCTTGAAATACATAGCAGGAAATTGGGTGCTGGGCTAGTACTGAGAATAACAGTCTGTATGTTTTTGGAATTGTGAGATTGGATAGGTATATATATATTATACTTTATATATAGTACCCATATATAACATGGTATATATATAGTATAGTATACACTAATATATACTACTATATATTTCATATATAGTATAATTTGGTATATGTCATCCTGTGATATTGACTACCCAAGTTAGATTTCTCTAATCCCATTTGTGCTCATTGTTCATGTGTATATTAAGTCCTCCACAATTTCATTTTCATATCCAACACCACTGTTCAGACACTGGTCAGTTCCAATATCACAAGGATCCCTCCTGTTGAGATTTTTTTAAAGATTTTTTTTTATTTATTTGAAAGGAAGAGTTATAGAGAGGCATAGGCAGAGAGAAAGAGAGAGAGAGGAGAGAGAGAGAGAAAGAGAGAGAGAGAGGTCTTCTCTCTGTTGGTTCATTCCCCAAATGGCTGCAATGCCTGGAGCTGGGCTGATCTGAAGCCAGGAGCTTCCTCCAGGTCTCCAACATGGGTGAAGGGGCCCAAGGTCTTTTGGGATTCACTTTTTTCCAAGCTAACAAGATTCTCTGGAGAGTCACCCCAGATGTTACACATAGTAGATCAGTTCTTTGCACCTTTGAATTGCTGAGTGTGGTAGGTGGGATGGTTAGTGTTAAGTGTCAACATGGTTAGGCTTTAGTACTCAGTTATTCAATTAAACACTAACCTAGGTATTGCTGTGAAAGCACAGTATTTTGTAGTTATGGTTAACATCTTCACAGAGTAGATTTGAGTTGGAAGATACTGCTCTGGAGAACTCTGTCCCACAGTATGGGGGTATCCAGATTTTTTTTCTAAGATTTATTTTATTTATTTGAAAGACAGTTACAGAGAGAAGGAGAGGGAGGGGGAGGGGGAGGGGGAGGGAGGGAGGTGGGGGGAGAGAGAGAGAGAGAGAGAGAGGTCTTCTATCCACAGGTTCATTTCCCAAATGGTTGCAATGGCTGGAGCTGAGGCGATCTGAAGCCAGGAGCCAGGAGCTTCTTCTAGGTCCAAGGGCCTTGGTGCAAGGGCCCAAGCACTTGGTCATCTTCCACTGCTTTCCCAGGAGCATTAGCATGGAGCTGGATCAGAAGTGGAGCAGCCAGGACTCGAACTGGTGCCCATATGGGATGCTGGTGCTGCAGGCCAGGGCTTTAACCCACTGTGCCACAGCACCAGCCCCTCAAAGCTAATTTAACCATTCACTTGTTGAAGGTCATCTGGATTCTTTCCAGCTTTGGGCTGTTATGAAAAAAGTGCCCAAAAACATTTATGAATGGTGATCACATGGACATAATTTTCACCTCTCAGGGATAAAAGCCCAGGACTGAGGCTGGAGGTCATATGGTAGTTGTGTGTGTGTGTGTGTGTGTGTGTGTGTTTAAGATTTTATTTTATTTATTTGAGAAGTAGAGTTACAGACAGAGGGAGAGAAAGGTCTTTTATCTACTGGTTCACTCCCCAGATGGCACAATGGCTGGAGCTGGGCCGATCCAAAGCCATGAGCCAGGAGCCAGGAGCTAGGAGCTAGGAGCCAGGAGCTTCTTCTGGGTCTCCCGTGAAGGCGCAGGGGCCCAAGCACTTAGGCCATCTTCTGCTGCTTTCCCAGGCCAAAGCAGAGAGCTGGACTGGAAGAGGAGCAGCTGGGACTAGAACTGGTGCCCATATAGAATTGCAGGTGCTGCAGGAAGAGGCTTAACCTGATATGCCACAATGCCAGCCCCTGTGTGTTTCACTTTTTTCAAGAAAGTGCCCAACTGATTTCCAGAGTAGCCATATCATTTTATAGTCCCACCAAAAGTCTAAGTGATCTGAATTCCTCTGTATCCTCACTGGCATTTTGGTGTTTTCACTTAAATATTTTTTAAAAAGATTTATTTATTTGAAAAATCAGAGAGAGAGAGAGAGAGAGAGTCAGGGAGAGAGAGAGAGAGAGACAGAGTCAGGGAGAGAGAAAGATTGACGTTCCATCCACTGGTTTACTCCCCAAATGGCAGTGACAGCTGAGGCTGGGCCTGGCTAAATCAGGAGCCAGGAACTCTGTCCAGGTTTCCCACAAGAGTGCCAGGAGTCCCAGCACTTGGGCCATCATCCATGGCCTTTGTGGGCAGATTAGCAGAGAGGTGAATTGGAAGTGGAGCACCTGGGACTCAAACTGGTGGTCATATAAGATGCTGGCATTATAGGTGGTGGCTTAACCTTCTGCACCACAACACCGGCCCTCATTTTAAGAAATTTTAGCCATTCTGTTGGGTGTGTGGTGGTGTCTCATTCTTTCTCCAGTGCTTAATGATGATCAATATTTTTTCATGGGTTTATTTGCCACCTGTGAGATGCGTGTTTATGTATTTTGTCCATTTGATAATTGACGGTTTGAATTTTTCCTTTTTTAAAAAAATATTTTATTTATTTAATTTTTAGGTAGAGTTACAAACAGAGGGAGAGACAGAGAGAAAAGTCTTCCATCCTCTGGTTTATTCCCCAGAAAAATGCCTGGTCTCCTTCTGAAGAATTTCAAAGACTAGGATATGGGGACAATTTTACATGACAATTTACATGATGTGTGCTGACAAATAGGAGTTTTCTTTTGAAAATGCATATTAGAAAAAAACTACATGTGGATTTCAAAATTTGTTGGCACCAAGATAAATTTATCTTTTCATTCCATTTTCACACGATCTTTTTGAAGTACTCGTGTGTGTGTGTGTGCATGCACACACACACACACACACGTGGGCTTAACCATATTGCCACAGTAAAATTTAAAATGCCCTGGACTGGAAGTCGGGTTGAGGTTAGTTGGAATCCAGACTCCGCTACTGACTGATGATCCTCTGACTTCGGGCACTTCGTGAGGACTCAGTGAGTTGGATAAAATGAGAAAACATCATAGTAAAGTTGGGAAAGGGGCAGGGGGAGGGCAGGGCGTCGTAAGAAATTTCCTTTGTAGACCAGAGAGCACTGAGAAAACACGGGGTGTTCCTGTTAGTTTTACATACTCTACGTGGTGCCCAAGTGCTAAAGCCCTTCTGTAATGGTTCTCCGTGCAGCACTGAGCGTGCTCTTCCATGAGCATCAGCCCAGCCCCCTCTTTTCTTCCTCGAAGCCCATCAAGGTTCCCATGGTGTGCACATTAAAACCTGAACTGATTATGAGGCCTCAGAACCTCATCTCGGGCCACTTGTCCCCTCGTACTCCACGCTGAGGTCTCAAGGACTTGTCCGTGTTTCAGGGACACACCACCCTCCCTTCCTGCCTTGGGGCCTCTGGAGCTGGGGTTCCCCTCTTCCTGGACACTCCCACCCTCTGGCCAGGATTCCAACCCCGCTTCTTCCTGAATCTCCAGTGGTTCTTGCCAGTGGCTGTCTCTGTCCTGAAGGTTTTAGCCCGCTGAGGTCTTTCGCAGGCCCCTGGGCAGCGACCGTGCCAGGTTCTCATTGTCCATCCACAGGGTGTTCCCTTGTGTAACGTGTTCCCTGAGGACTGTGCGCCCCGCAGGCCAGGGCTAAATGCGTTCCTTTCTAATCTGCAGAGGGCCTCTCAGTCTTTTGCCAAGTGTCGATTTGTTTTCTCTGGGAAGTGCGAGCTGCCCTCTAGTGGCAAACACAAGTCAAACACGGAGCCTGGCCTGGCTCTGTTGTTTTTGTGAACGGAGCCCCAGACTTCACGTCCCAGGGCAGGGACCTGTCTGTCTTCTCCCCTGCAGCCGCAGACCCTGTGGCTGAGCTTTCTTTCCCACGGAAGACGCTCAGGTGCACTCTGGGTCACCTGGTGCGCCGTGTGACTGCAGATGGAGAGACAGGCCTCTGCCCGCAGGGACCCCACCTCAGGCTGGGGGGCCTCCCTCTGCTGCTCGGCACGTGGAACACCTGTTTTGGTTCACAGCTGCTCTCAGGAATGACTTACAGTGGGTCCGCATCCCCCAGAAACTCAGAGCCCCTCCTAGGGGGAGTTCCTGTACTTGGGGAAGCTGGTGTTCTGAAGTGGGGGCAGAAAACCTCAAATGCAGACAACTTTCACTGACCTTGACCCAGGTGACAATGCCAGCGATGAGCCAGTGGCTCTGGGAAGTCACTGGGTGGCAGCAGCTGGCAAAGCCCAGGCCCCTGGATGCTTGACTGGAAGCCTGGGAAAGCAGTGGAAGATGGTCCGAGTCCTTGGACCCTTGCACCCACGTGGGAGACCTGGAAGAAGCTCCTGGCTCCTGGCTTTGGACTGGCCCAGCTCCAGCCGTTGCAGTCATTTGGGGAGTGAGCATGCAGATGAAAGACCCCTCTCTCTCTCTCTCTCTCTCTCTCTGCCTCTGTTCTCTGTTTCAAATAAATTAATCTTAAAAAAAAAAAAAAAAAACCAAAAAACAAAAAACTAGTTGCCAACATTTTATAAGGGAGATTTCTCAGTGGGCGGCCATGCTCACCACTTTCCACTGGACCAGGCCTGGTGCCCACTTCTCCTCACTATGTGTCCTGCCTGGCCCACCTGGGCAGGGAAGTGTGAGACCCCTGTATAGGAGCAGCACGAGGGGAGAGACTAATTCCAGAAGCAGGGCCAGGGTGGTGCTGGCATCTTGGAAGGAGGACACCCAGTGAGGTCTCAGCCGCCCTGGTGGGAGATGGTGGTTGGCTAGGCCAGCGGTGGGCAGAATGTGAGCTGGAAGATGGGCTGCCCTCAGGATTGGCTTTGCAGCATGGTGAGTGTGAATCACAGGCAAGAACCCCAGGTCAGACTTTCCATAAAGAATACGAAAATGGAAATAACCTCAGGAGAAAGGTCAGTTACTTTTTTTCTTTTTAAATATTTTATTTATTCATTTATTTATTTGAGAGGTAGAGTTACCGACAGAGGGAGGGAGAGACAGAGAGGAAGGTCTTCCATCCACTGATTCACTCCCCAAATGGCCACAATGGCTGGACCTGAGTTGATCCAAAGCCAGGAGCCAGGAGCTTCTTCTGGGCCTCTTATGTGAGTGCAGGGGCCTTAGCACTTGAGCCATCTTATGCTGCTTTCCCAGGCCATAACAGAGACCTGGACTGGAAGAGGAGCAGCCAGGACATGAACTGGCACCCATATGGGATGTTGGGGCCGCAGGCGGGGGCTTAGCCTACTACACCACAGCACCGGCCCTGGTCAGTTGCTTTTTATTAAATTTTAAAAATTTATTTGTTTGAGAGGCAAAGAGGCAGAGGGAGAGAGAGAGAGCACGCACTACCAACAGCTGGTTCACTTCCCAAATGTCTGCAATGGCAGGGTATCAAAGCTGGGAACCAGGAACTCAATCCAGGTCTCCCACATGCGTGGCAGGGACCCAGTTACTTGAGTCATCATCACTGCCTCCCAGGGTCTGCATTAGCAGAAAGCTGGAGTCAGGAATCAGAGCTTGGATTAAATCCAGGCACTCCAATGCAGGATGCAGTGTCTTTTTTTTTTTTTTCAGTTAAAATTTATCTATTTAGTTGAAAGGCAAAATTAGAGAGAGAGAAAGATAGAGGGAAGGAGAGAGAGAGAGAGAGAGAGAGATTGATCTTCCATCTGCTGGTTTAATCTCCAAACGAGCCGGCGCCGTGGCTCAATAGGCTAATCCTCCACCTTGCGGCGCCGGCACACCGGGTTCTAGTCCCGGTTGGGGCACCGGATTCTGTCCCGGTTGCCCCTCTTCCAGGCCAGCTCTCTGCTATGGCCAGGGAGTGCAGTGGAGGATGGCCCAGGTGCTTGGGCCCTGCACCCCATGGGAGACCAGGAAAAGCACCTGGATCCTGGCTCCTGCCATCGGATCAGCGCGGTGCGCCGGCTGCAGCGGCGGCCATTGGAGGGTGAACCAACGGCAAAGGAAGACCTTTCTCTCTGTCTCTCTCTCTCACTGTCCACTCTGCCTGTCAAAAATAAATAAATAAATAAATAAATAAAAATAATCTCCAAACGGCTGCAACTCCAGGGTTAGGCCAGGCCAAAGCCAGGAACCGGAGATTCTTCAGGTCTCCCACATGGGTGCAGGGGCCCAAGCCAGGAGCTTCTTCCAGGTGTCTGATGTGGGTGGCAGGGCCCAAGCCCTTGGGTCATCTTCCACTGCCTTCCTAGCAGGGAGCTAGGTCAGAAGACGAGCAACAGGGACTGTAATCGATACTCACATGGGCTACTGTTGTCGCAAGCAGTGGCTTAACCCCTACACTGCAACACTGGATGCACTATCTTAACTGCTAGCCTAAATGCCTGCCCCTGCACAGCATTTTGGTCAATGATGGACTGTACATGCAAAGATGGCCCCATAAGATTATGTCACCTGCTAACCTCACAGCCATCTTAGTTTGTGTAAGTCATATGGGCAGGTAGGTAAGTGTTAGCAAGAGGAGCTGAGGTCTGACAGCCCAACTGACCTGCAGCTGGACCATCCCACCCCACCCACCCCTGGGGCAGCACCGTCTGCAGCAGGAGAGCAGCCACAGCCTATCTGTTAGATCCTCCTGACAGCCTGGCCCGGCCTGTGTGACAGCCCAGACTGCACCATCCAGTGTGCTACCCAAACCTGCACCACCAAGCCCCTGCTCCCTGCCTTGTCCCATAGCAGAAACCACAGGTTCCACAGTGGTGCAAATGGAGAAACAGCAGCAGCTGGAAATACCATAGATGGTTGGGATGACCTGAAGTCATTATAACATAATTACAATAAAATAACCATAGGGGAGGGACACCTGATGCCGGAGGTGACAGTGGAAACCTGCACTTCACTCAGTCAGCTTTCCTAGGAAAATCTTGATCCTAGATGCATTTGACTCCCTGACACGGTATTTCCAAAAATGGTCATGGAAACGGGCGGTTCTCAGCCCTGAACTTCACCCTGAATCTTCAATTAAGCCTCACTCCAAGCACCACCCCCTGTGCTTCCCTGTAGTATAAACAGATGACCCAAACCTTGCAGAGAGGTGTGTGTGTGTGTGTGTGTGTGTGTTTTGGCTTTTTGTCCATTCTCTTTTTTCTCTTGAGCTCACCATCACTTACCTCTTGATTGTGCACTATCCTTTTGTCTTTGGACAAATTCTGCTTTCCCATACAGCTTTATGCTCCCACCTTGAATATTTCACACTTGGAGGGACGTGTCTTGAATAAGCCCAGCAGGGAGGGGAGTGATGGGGCTTGGGGGTGGTGGTGGGAGGCTCCTTGCCCACAATATAAGCACACTGACTGATATTTGTGTAGTGATGAAATCAGCTAGCAATGCAGTTCTTAGGGTGTTTCCTGACATTAAGTGACACATATCTGTAATCTGAGCAAGTAATGAATTAATGTTGACATAAATTTGGAAAGGCGAAGGACTGCGGGGCAGGCACTGTGGTGTAGGAGGCTAAGCCTCTGCCTGTGGCACTGGCATCTCACATGGGCGCTGGTTCATGTCCCCGCTGCTTCTCTTTGATCCAGCTCTCTGTTAATGGCCTGAGAAAGCAGTAGAAGATGGCCCATGTACTTGGGTGCCTGCACCCATGTGGGAGACCCGGATGAAGCTCCTGGCTCCTGGCTTCAGATCTGCCCATCTCCAGCCTTTGTAGCCATTTGGAGGAGTGATCCAGCAAATGTATCCAGTTAAATAAATAATTTGTCCTTCCTAGAGTTTGCAACTGCACCCATATTTTGTCTCTGACCTGGTTTCCTCCCGTTCCTTTTCAGGACTTTTCTAGAAGCACTGTTTTGGGTATCATCTTGATGGCTGATAAAATATTTGATAGTTGAATGAGCAGACAGCGGAGCTGTCCCCAGTAGGGAGGAAAACAGGTGAGGAGAAACACAGATTTTGGGTGGGAGAGTTGAAGGCGAGGGTTAAGAGAAAGCTAACGGTGCTCAAGACCTGTTGTTAGCCTTGGCTTTATTGTTTTTTTTTTTTGTGTGTGTGTGTGTGTGTTTCCACCTTGTGGTGCTCAATAAACATTTGTTCAGTGAATGAACAAGTGTAAGGTCAGACTCTGCACACAGGAGCCAGAGAAATCTTGTTTCCTAGGGAAGCTGGGTGAATTAGGTGCCATCTTCCACCGTCGCCTCTCTGGGCTGTGTTGGGTTTCAGCAGCGAGGAATCTGAGAGACATTAGGCCAGGGTTTACCCCCAAGGCAGTCAGTAGAAACGGGGTCCCTGAAATAGCCTACACAGGTGTCCCCGCAGCCTGTGCTGCTTCGGGCTGACTCAGCTTGGCAGAAGCATTCAAGTGTGGCTTCTGGAGTCTGGCTTCAAATCCTGACTCTACTGGGCTGGACAGGACAACTTACCTCGGTGACTCCATTTCCCCTTCTGCAAAATGGGTATAATACTTCCTGTCTCATAGGATTAAATAAGTCTTTGAAGATTAAATAAGACTTTACAGGGAAAACATACAGTCAGGTACTAACTGAATGTTGCTGTTCCTGGAGGTACAGTTGCGTTTAATTAATAAAAATAGATTTACATATCTAACTTTACGGCCTTTGAAAATACCTTATTGTGTATCTGTATCGATGGAGGAAGAGCGCGAGGGGGACAGAGCGAGAAAGCGAGAGAGAGAGAGCGAGCGCGAGAGAGAGCCAGAGGGAGTGGGGACCGAATGATTCTTTGTGGTGAGTTCCGAGAGGTGGCTTGTCCAAAGTAATGCCACTGATAATGGCAGAAACGAGTCTAAATATTATGCTTTTTGATTCTTTCTGTACCTCATTTCCAGCTAGGAATGGCTCATTAGTTTTTCGGAAATCATCCCAAATTTTGTCGCTATCCAGATTCGTCCAGTAAGCCCAAGACCGAGAACCCGGCTGGGAACAGCCGCCCGATCCGCCACTAGATGGCGTTGAGGCGCTGCCGGCGGGGAGGGCGGAGGCCGGAGGAGACCCGGCTCCGGAGGAACGGAGGTGGGGCGGCGGGGAGCGCAACCTTTCTTTAATTGGTCCAAGAACCTCGGCCGGCTATCCAATCAGAAGCGCCTGCGTCATCACGTCGCGGGTCTGGGGCTGCCTCCCGCGGAAATTTGAAATGGCTGAGGGTTTGCTGACGGGTGGCTTTCTGGGGTCTGAGGCCATGGCGCAGGAGTTCACCGACTGGGTGGCCGAGGAGGAGCCGGCGTCCATGGAGAAAGGTGAGCATCCGCCGGCCTAGCTCGAGGAGCCGCCTCCTAGTGGCGGGCAGTTCCTGCGGCGGCCCGGGGCCTCCGAGTGGACACCGGGGAGGGCGCCTGGGTCTCAGGCCTTCCGGACGCGGGCGGCCAGGGCGGGACCCCCACTCCGCGCGTCAAGGACTCGAGGTTCCTGGGGACAGCTTCCCCTCGGCCCGACCTCTCTGGCCTCCGCTTCCCCGAGACAGCAGGCAGCTGGAGTGGGCCGGGAATTCCTTACCGCGGTGGGCTTCGGGGAGCTCCGCGCGCGTTTGTCGGTAGAGTGGGCACGTTTGGGTCATTCGCATCTTGGGGGTCGGAGCCACTGCTTTTCGGAAAGAGGAAAGCTGGGGATAGCGCCCCTGAGTTCTGAGGGCAGGTGACCTGCCCAACGCTAGGGGGCTAACAGAGTCCAGAAACGGGACCTGTGTCTCCGTTCTACGTTCTTGGAGATGCCACGAATACATTTTCTGACATTTGTAAGCTGGTTCAAGTTTTTCCTTGAACGTTTCCAATGTGTCTTGTATGGATAGAGACCTGGTGGAGTGTGACTTAATTCCACTACTAACCCACCTTGCGAACTGGCCAGACTTGCTCAGCTTTAGTTTTCCTGTTAGAAAAACGGAGCCAGCGGCTTCACTGGGAGGTGAAGATGAAGGAAATGCCGTGTGACGACTCATTCTCGAAGCTGCTGTAAGGAAAGACAAATACTGCATGATGTCATTTATTTGTGAGTGCAGAAAACCCAAGCTCAGAGGAACAGAACAGTGGCTGCCAAGGGCTGGAGGAAGGGAGATATTGGTCCAAGAAGACGGAGTGGGGACCTATAGGATCTGGAGACCTACAGTGTAGTGACTGTGGTTCCTGATGCCCTGTGGTGTGCTCGAGATTTACTGCATGCACACACGATGACTATGTGAGCTCACAGAAGTGTTGATTAGCTTTATTGTGGTAATCATTTCTTAACGTATATGTGTTTCAAAGATTCACATCGTACAGCTTCATTGTAAGTTATTTGTCAGTTATACCTCAATAAATTGGAAAAACAAAAAATTAGCTGGAAAGAATGCCGAAATAAAGTATAATTTCTTTTTTTTTTAAATGATTTATTTATTTATTTGAAAGACATAGCAACAGACGGAGGAGAGAGAGAGAGAGAGAGAAAGAGAGAAAGAGAAAGAAACAGACTGACTCAGCAAGTGGCTGTAACAATGCGTTCTGGGCCAACTCCATCCTGTTCTCCCACATGGATGGCAGCGGTTCAAGCCCTTGGGCCATCATGCACTGCCCCCCAGGCACATTAACAGGAAGCTGGATTGGAAGCAGAGTAGCCTGGTTAACTCACTCTGCCACAGTGCCAGCTCTAAAGTATCATTTCTCCAATAAACGTACGTATTGTTGAAGTAGGCGTACTATTTTTGCCTTCTCTTTATAGGTGAGGAAACAGCAGCACAGAGATGGTCACAGATAGTAAGGTATCAGTTCCCTCTGACTCATATACAGCAGTGTTTGTGAGCAACAGACTCAAGTATACTTTAGTCATCTCTGGCCTGAAGTAATTTCGGTGGCCTGAACAGAGGCAAGAAATGGAAGGAAGAGATGGGGGAAGAAAGCCTCCTGCTAATAATAGTCTCAGATATTTTCCTTGAAACCTCTCTACATGTTGCCCCTAGCATTGTTTATTTAGTAGTTTTTTTTGTCTATTAAAAACATCTTATTATACAGAGTTAGCTAGGTCACTGGCTGAATCATGCAGTATGAAGCATAATTACATTCAGCTCGAACCTGGTGTGATTTGCATTTTTTGATCTTTTCTTAGACACAGTCATTGAAATTAGTGAGGAGGAACCTAGTAGCTTTAGTGAAGTAAACCTTATACATTATTGAGAAGCTCTCACTGGGGCCAGTCGTGTGGTGTAGCAGATAAAGCTGCAGCCTTCAGTGCTGGCATCCAGTATGGGTGCTGATTCAAGCCCTGGCTGCTCCATTTCCAATCCAGCTCCCTGCTGATGTGCCTGAGAAACCAGTGGAGGATGGCCCAGGACCTTGGGCCCCTGAACCCCTGTGGGAGGCCCAGAGGAAGCTCCTGGCTCCTGGCTTCAGATTGGCCCAGCTCTCTGACCATTTGGGGAGTGAACCAGTGGATGGAAGACCTCTCTATCTGCCTCTGCCTCTTTGTAACTCTGCCTTTCTAAATAAATAAAAAAGAACCTCTCATTCCTGCTTATTGAGGTACCATCGGCAGACTGATCCTGTAGAAAATAAAATAAGAGTTTAAGTCATTTAAGGCACTTGAGAGAGCGAGCGAGAATAAGAAACGAGCTGCCTTTAAGGCAGCTATGTGGAATTACTATTTTTAAAAATGTATCTGTATTTGAGAGGTATCTGTCTCTCATCCACTGGTTCATTCCCTAAATACCCACAATGGTTGGGATTGAGTTATCCTGAAGCCAGGAGCCAGGAGCCAGGAACTTGGTCCAGGTCTGTTTCTTGGGTGGTAGGAGCCCAGTCACTTGAGCCGTTATCTGTTGCCTCCCAGGATGTTCATTAGCAAGAAGCTGGAACCAGGGACAGAGCTGGGATTGAACCCAGGTACTCTGGTGTGGGATGTAGGTTTCCCAAGCGGCATCATGATTGCTGTACAAATGCCTGCACCTGCGAACTTATTTTGGAAAAAAAAAAAAAAAAAAAAAAAGCCCTATAAGATAGATTGTCATAGACCATCTGGCTGGAGGAATTGGTATAGACCCCCAAAACTGGGCCTATTCACCTGATGTACTGGAAGCCAGTTACTGACATCAGGCTGGTGGAAGAAAGACCTTGATTGCAAAGCACAAAGCGAGGTGCCAGGAGCTATTGCTTAAGTTTTGGGTTCCCTGAAGGGTAGGAGTAAAAAATTCTCGCAGATTGAAGTTGGGGTTGAGAGGTGTGTGTTTGGCTCATGTTCATGTTCCTGGTTGGTCTGAGTGCTCATGCTTCTCCTTTGATTGGTCAGCAAGATTGTGTCCTTTAGGGAATTAGAAAAATTATTTATTTGAAAGGCAGAGTGGCAGGGTAAGGGAAAAAGAGAGAGAGAGAGAGAGCACCAGGAACTCCATTCAGGTCTCCCATGTGGATGGTAGGAACCCAAGTACTTGGGCCATCATCTTCTGCTTCCCATGTATTAGCACGAAGCTGGATTGGAAGTGGATCGGCACTTGATTTCACTCTCTAGAATGGAATGCCATTGTCACAATCAGCGACTTAACCCATTGCGCCACAACACTCATCCCATCCTTTAGGGCATTTTGATGGTGGCCAAGTGGGTACCAGAGGCTATTTGCAGGTGGGAATTGCTTTTTACTCAGAGTCTGGAGTTCTTGGAAAACAAATCTCTCAAGACAAATGTCAAGATGTTATCTCTAGGGGAGGTAAGTGACTTCATGAGTCTGATGATTGGGTACCTTGTAGGGCCCGTTGCACCACTCCCTTGATTTAGTAAGTTCATTTTAGAAAAATCAGGGCAGGGAAACTCTAAGGGAGGGAGGCTAGGAGACCATGGAGATGAGGACCTAATGGGATGTAGTATCTGTATCAAAGGCATTGTGTAGGGGCTCGGTTTCAACAACTTGCTAACCATTGTAGTAAAAATTATAGCTGTATCCTTTAATGAAAACTTTGGTTGTTTCTATTAAAACAATCCGCTTCCTGTGTTTCCCTGAAGAACCTCACAGAACTACAAAACCTAACCCGTGAAAGATCTTAAGCTCTGGGCCAGTGTGGTGGCAAAACCAGTTAAAGCCGTGGCCTTCAGTGCTGACATCCCATATGGGTGCCAATTTGATTCCTGGCTGCTCCTCTTCTGATCCAGCTCTCTGCTTATGGCCTGGGGAAGTAGTAGAGAATAGCCTGAGTGCTTGGGCTCCTGCACCCATGTGGGAGACCTGGAAGAAGCTCCTGTCTCTTGGCTTTGGATCTGCTCAGCTCTGGCCATCACGGCCATTTGGGGAGTGGATGAAAGAACTCTCTCCCTCTGTCTCCACCTCTCTTTGTAACTCTGACTTTCAAATAAATATATCTTAAACACACACACACACACACACACTCCATAAAAAAAATACTTAAGCTCTTTTGTTTTGAGGTAGAACTTGGATTTTATACCCAAAGGAAATGAAATCCACATATGAAAGAGTTACCCTCATGTTTATAATAGCAGCTCAATTAACAATAGCTAAGATATGGAGTCAACCCAGATGTCCATCAACTAATGATTCTATAAAGAAAATGTGGTATATATACGTAATGGAATACTACTCAGCCATAAAAAAGAATGAAATCCTGTCTTTTGCAGCAAAATGGATACAACTGGAGACCATTTTGCTGAGTGAAATAAATCAGACCCAAAAAGATAAATATGTTTTTTGTGATTGGTGGTAGCTAATATATAGAGTACAAAACAACAACAACAACAACAGTGTATATGAGCTAAATTAACATCTTAGGATTTGATTATTATTTATAGCTTTGTCTATATTCCTGTGGAAGAGTGGTCTTTTTACTTTTAACTTGTTGGACTCTTTAGTTAGTGGAGGATTAATTTGTGATTAGCAAGTAACTTAAAAACATGTTATTGCAAAAATTAAGAGAGAAAACAAGGAGCAGGAGGGAGGGAGGAAAGTATCATATTTTTAGAATTGTACCAATGAGCTACATGAAGTCTGTTCTCTTTATATTAGTAAATTAGGTTATAAGAAGAACTTGGAGTTTGAGATATGTTTATGTTTGGAAGACTAATTTCTTTTGACAATGATAGAGATAAGTAGAGTATTCATCCTAAACCTTGTTTTGGAGTTTCAAAGCAAGAGTGTATAAATAGAAGTATTTTAAAGTCACTGGAAGTACTTGGGGTAGTCGAGCCTACTTATTTTGTTTTTCTTTTAGGTTTGTTCCAAGATGAAGATTCATGCAGCAGCTGTAGCAGTCAAGATAAGCCAGGCTCTAGTTTAAAAAGTTTTGTGCCAGAAGGAAAAACTCTTTTCCCAGAAATTTTCCAAACCACTCAACTTTTGTTCTATGAGCGATTCAGCGCCTATCAAGATTACATTTTAGGTGAGTAGGTTCTTTTTTGCTGCTTTTATCTTTTTAGTTCATACACAGATGTCTGTCTCAGTCTCTGCAATTACCAGTTTTTGGTTCTGAGAGAGTAGATGTAAATGGATTTATTAACTTCTCTGTGCTTTGTGCATGCTCAGTTCTTACTGTTCTTCCTTTGTTTGTAGCTGACTGCAAGGCCTCCGAGGTAAGGGAATTCACAGCTGAGTTCTTGGAGAAGGTCCTTGAACCATCTGGATGGCGGGCAGTCTGGCACACTAATGTGTTCAGGGTGCTGGTGGAGGTAAATTTAATTCTGTTGTTAAGACATTTGTCTCTAGCTAGAAGCACTTTACTTTAGACTGTTATAGCCAGAGTGCTTATTTTTAATTAAAGTTTATGAGCTGATTGAAAATAGCATGTTTTTCACATCTAATTGCTGTGGTGTATGAAGTGTTCGGCAAATTTTAAAGACAACCAAGGAGGAGCTACTTGGAGATTAAGGTGGTTTAAGTTTCAGTGTCCTTTGACAAGGGGAAGCAGATTATAAACCTGGGAGGTGGAGGAGTTACTTTATATCAGTCAAAAAACACAGAGTCCTAATTATGAAGTAAATGGAGTTTCAATTAAGTTTTTACCTCCTTAGTTGTAGTCCATTAATTGGTTCAAACCAAACAGGTACTTCTAAAACTAGCTGATTTTTTGCCTAACAAATTTGTAGATATGTGGTAATCTCTTGGTAACATGCTCCATTGCAGAAAGTAAAAACAATCTTATTTTTCAACTGCCTGGGCCTTTTTCATTAAATTTAAACTCTAATTACAGCTGTGAATTTTTCTCAGTGTTTGTTAACTGGACCACAAAAAGCCCTGTTAAGCTAGAACATTAAACCAGGAAGTGTGAATGCAAGTTGTTGCTGCAGCTCCTTTAGAAAATGACATCACACATTCTGCAGTGGTTACGTGCAAGGCTGTGGTTATAGCTGCTCTGTATGGGTTTTTAAATTTTGGATTGTGTTAAAGTCTGGTTGAAATTCAGTTCTGTTTGATTAAGATAGTACTGTCTACCCCCAGTTAGTTCTCTGAAATGAAAGTCTTTTTTTTTTTTTTTAATAGATTTATTTATTTGAAAGGCAGAATTATGGAGAGAGAGAGAGCGAGCAAGCAAGCGAGCTTCTATCTGCTGGTTCACTGCCCAAATGGCTGCAATGGCAGGGCTGGGCCACACTGAAGCCAGGAGCCAGGCGCTTCATCTAGGTCTTCCATGTGGGTGCAGGGGCCCAAGCATTTGGTTCATCTTCTGCTGCTTTCCCAGGCGCATTAGCAGGGAGCTGTATTGGAAGTGGATAGCCGGGACTTGAAACAGCACCCATATGGGATGCTGGTGTTGGCAGGTGGTGGCTTAACCTGCTATACCACAATGCCAGTCTCAAAAGTCTTTTTTAAAAAGCTTTATTTATTAGGGCCTGTGTTGTGTTGTTGCCTTTCAGATAAATAGCAAAATAAATAAGTAGAAAGTGACAAGTTAAAATAAAAAGTTAAAAAAAGATTTATTTATTTGTTTACTTGAAAGGCAGAGTGACAGAGAGAGAGAGAGAGAGAGGGAGGGAGATAGAGGGAGAGGTCTTTCTGGTTCACTCCCCAGTTGGCTACAATGGCCAGGACTGGGTAAGACCGAAGCTAGGAACCAGAAACTCCATCCCAGTCTTGGGCCTCTGCCAATGAATTTCCTAGCTTGTGGCTTCAGCTCTTCTGTCTCTACCTCACTCTCTTTTGATATGGCTTTCAAATAAATAAATAATTAAGCTTTTAAAGAGAAATAGAAGTGCGCCATTTCTCTGCTTGAAATATCTAATGCATTGCATTTACCAAGGGCCTAGTGTTTGCTGTATGGCCTCACCTTGTGCTAGAGAACATGTACAATGCAAACTCCTGATGCCCTCCTTGCCTCTGTGTAGCCTCATGTCCTGCTCCTGCCTGCTCCCCTGCCCCACCCCCCTCTATTTTCCCCTTTTGATTCCTCCATCTGCTTGTTTCTGCCAGAGAGGCTTTTGTTTTTCATCCTGCTCTGCTCAACTCAGAGGTGACTTTTCTTGGCATCCCAGCAAAACAAGACCCCCACCCCTACTAGTTATTGTCTGTCACATACTTGTTTATTAAACATTTTATTTATTTTTTTGATTATAATGTTAGAGGCAGGCCTGTCTTATTTATTCTTTATATTGTAGAAGAAGGCTCCCTGTCCTCATTTCAAGTTTTAATTTTCAAGTTTAGTATTTTATATGTATGTATGTATTTGATTTCCATATATTGTTGCATTTAAAAATTTCAGGTCACAGCCGTGGACTTTTTAGCCTTGAAGGCAGTGGTGCAGCTTGCAGAACCATACCTCTGTGACTCTCAAGTGGACACTTTTACCTTGGAGTGTATGAAGGAGCTCCTTGATCTCAAGGAACACCGGTTGCCCCTGCAGGAGCTGTGGGTGGTGTTTGATGATTCTGGAGCATTTGACCAGACAGCACTTGCAATTGAGCATGTCCGGTAGGAAAAGAAGTTGATAAAAATAACCTCACGGCCAGAAATTCTGGAGGAAATGAAGTGATTTCTGGTCAGCGTTAAATCCAGATTTAAACTTCAAACTGTAAACTTGGTCATTGCAATAATTTAGAATATTGAAAGATTGGAGAATCTTTTTTAAGTGAAAAAATTTTTTAAATATTTTAAGTGTTTATTTTTTGATAATTCCAAATTTACAGAAGAGTTGAGTACAAGGAATTCCTCTGTATCCTTTATCCAGTTTCCCCAGATGTTAAGAAAAGATTGAAATTCTTAATTTGGTTTGTATGTATTTAGAAATTGCCTGAAAAGTTGTAGATGCTTTGGATATTGTTGATGTATTCAAATATGAGAGGGCAGAAGGAAAGAGGAAAGGAAAGAAAGAGAGAATTGGATATTATTATGCTTTCTGCACAGATAAGACTAATAAACATTTTTTTCAAGGATGTGTCTTGTCAAAGAAGGTGGTTTTTAGTCTACTCTCTTGGATCCTTAGGGGACATATTTATACCTTTCAGTTTTTTACATTTTTTTTTTGGCATAGTTGATTTTCATTTGCACAGTGTACATTTTGTCCCTAAAGTGAGAAAGAAAGCCTATCAGACCTAGATTCATAGATATGCTTTTAAAAATTTTCAAATTTTTGTAGGTATGGAACTTGGTAGAAAGACAGGTATTTGGGGTTGGTGATAGAGGAGCCTGGCTAAATTTGCTCTTCATTTTGAGGGCTCAGATTCCAGTCAGTGCTCGGAGAAGAGCAAACTATGAGAGTTTTCATCTGCTCATTGAATTAATAGATATTTTTGTGCCCAGCTCTCGGTGGAATGTGGGGTATGACTGAGGTACACAATAGACACAGTTGCCATCTTTGGAGAGTTGTCACTCTAAAGGAGGGAGATGAACCTTTATGAGATAATCACCCAAAGAGATCTCTATCTCTGTCTCTGTCTCTGTCTCTGTCTCTATATGATTGGAAATAGGAGTGAGAGCTATGAAGAATTAGTATCCTAAACTAGGTCAGGGTGCTGTTCTGTGATTATTTCCTGAGGAAATGACATTTGAACTTGGGTCTGAAGGGCTAGTTAGGTGAAAGAGTGATGAGAGAGCAGGTTCAGGATCTCAGTGAGTTTCAGAAGCTGAAAGGCCATGGTGGCCAGAGCATAGACAGTACGTGGTGAGACCTAGGGAATTAGATTGGAGATTGGCAGGGTCAGAAAGTACAGGGCTTTGTCAGCCAATAAATCATTTTTTTCTTTAAGTGCAGTTGGAAGCCATTGAAAGGCTTTCATTCTTGGGAAATATGCTCAACTTTGTGTTTTAAAATGTTCATTCTGGCCGCTGTGTTGAAAATGGAGGGAGATAGAATACTGAGACCAGTTAAGAGGTAAGATAAGACTAAGGTGGAATGTGGAGAGAACAGATGGAAGTTTGAGGCAGTAGAATGGCTACAACTTGGTGCATGTGGGAGTTGAGGAGATGTGAGCAGATGGGGGGAGTCAAGGCTGACGCCCAGGTCTCTGGGTTGTAAGAATAAGCACTGGAGGAGACTTAGATGGCAATGATAGGTACATGTCTGATAGTATGCTGGTAAGGATGAGATTTGAGTTGTGAAATATCAGTATAAGTTTATCAGGTAGAAGAAGTAGAAGGCTTCTGACTGGCATTTACGTGAGCTTTGAAAGAGCTTATGAAATTGGGAGTTTATATGCGCAAGCTCTGAGGCAGGAGAGATGCCTGAGAGCTAGAATATGAATCCATGGAACAGCACCTCATTCAGGACTTCTTTCTGTGGGCAACAGGGAGCCAGCAGAAGCTTTTCTTTTTCTTTTTAAGATAGACTGTGACAGGGTGAAGAAACTGAAAGCCCAATCTACAAAAATTAAAAGATGGCTTCATTTTCAGTGTTCTTTCTATTTTACAGTAGAACTTCTTGAGTTACACATGGTCACAGCCTGTACTTCTGACATCCAATGACACTTCTGTTTCTACTTTACCCCTGAAATGGTGGTCAAGGTCACCACAGACATCCATGTCCAGCTGGTGCTTCTCTGATCTCATCTTGCTTGACTTCTTAGCTATATCCTATATATTTAGTCATTCCTGTCTTTTACTTTTTGTTATGTTTGTAAAAAGGAAGCTATTAACAGAGTTTTTTTTTTTTTTTTCATTTTTATTTATTTAGAGACAGAGATGGAAACCTCCCATGTGCTGGTTCACTCCCCAAATGTCTGCAACAGCTAGCCTTAGACCAGAATGAAGCTGGTAGCTGGGAACTCAATCTGGTTCTCCCACATTGGTGGTAGGAACCCAATTACTTAAGCCATTACCACTGCATCCCAGGGTTTGCATTAGTGGAAAGTTAGAATCAGGAGCCAGAGCTGGGGATCGAACCCAGCACTCTGTTGAGGGACATGGATGTCTTAACTGCTAGGCTAATGTCCATCACAATTCCTATCTTTTTTTTTTTTTTAAGATTTATTTCATTTACTTGGAAGAATTGAGAGAGAGGTAGAGAGAGAGATCTTCCATCTGCTGGTTCACTCCCCAACAGCTGGAGCTGCAACAGCTGGAGCTGTGCTAATCTGAAGCCAGGAGCCAGGAGCTTCTTTCGGGTCTCCCACGTGGATGTAGGGGCCCAAAAATTGTGCCATCTTTTACTGCTTTCCCAGGCCATAGCAGGGAGCTGGATCGGAAGTGGAGCAGAAAGGACTAGAACCGGCGCCCATATGGGATGCTGATGCTTCAGGCCGGGGCTTTAACCCATTGTGCCACAGTGTCAATCCCCGCCCCCCATCTTCTTAATGCACTCTCCTTTCAGCCTTTGGGGTATCACTGTTCAGTTGATGTCATTTTGGCCAGCTCTTCTTACGCTCAAACTTTAGAATGTTGGGAGTTACTCAAGAGCAGTCATATGCCATCATCGTAGTATATTTTCTGTTTCTAGACTGGGTGATTTATAGATAATAGACTTATTTAGCTCATGTTTTTGGAGCCTGGGAAATCCAAGAGCATGGTTGAGCCCTCATAACCAAATCATCTCTTGAAAGTCCCACCTCATAGTACTGTTGCAATGGCAGTTAAATGTCAGCATGCATTTTTGGAAGGGACATTCAAGCCATAGCAACCATCTTTTCTTTAGTTAAATTTGGAAGACATTAGAATCAGTTGGAGGGGCCAGCATGGAGTGTTGCGGGTAAAGCTGCCACCTGCAGTGCTGGCAGTCCATATGGGCTCCAGTATGAATCCTGGCTGCTCCACTTATGATCCAGCTCTCTGCTATGGCCTGGGAAAGCAGTGAAAGATGGCCCAAGTCCTTGGGCCCCTGCACCACATGGGAAACCCGGGAGAAGCTCCTGGCTCCTGGCTTTGGATCAGCACAGCTGTGGCTGTTGTGGCCAACTGGGGAGTGAACCAGCGCATGGAAGACCTCTCTCTCTGCCTCTCCTCTCTCTGTGTAACTCTGACTTCCAAATAAATAAATAAATCTTAAAAAAAAAAAAAAGAATCAGTTGGGGATTTTCTTTATAGAAGTATTCCAACTGTTACATGAAGAATGAATGATAGAGTCAAAATATCAATTATTTTGTACCCACTAATGAAATAAAGTTTCTGGGTAATGGTCATTAATGGTTGCTACAGTCATTAGGTGAAAACTGATAGGGGAATTTGTAATGGGTGGATCAGGTTACCACCTGATCCACTGATCAATATTTACCTCACAAGGAGTGGTGTGCAGACATTTTGTGCTTTCTGATGGAAGTGGTACACCCCTCTTGATGTACTCTTCACTGCCTCCCCCAGCCAAATCTTAAGCTGATTGAGTTTATTAGACATAAAGGAAATAACATGTTAAATGAGCTCATGGGGATATAGTCAACAAAATTTAGAGCGTGGGAAACTATTAAAAATTGCAGAGAAAAAGAGGAATAATCTATGGAATGAAAGTGATTTAAGACATCAATTAAATGCACCAGCTGATCCTTGTTTGATCCTATTTGAACAGTCAACATCAAAAGAGACAATTAGGGAAATTTGAATACTAACTATATTTAGTAATATTAAAGAATCTAAATATTCTTTTAATATAATGATTTATTTTAGAGATATATATTAAAAATTTATGAACAATACCATATATTTGAGAGTTGCTTTAAAATAATTCATCAGGATTGTGGGGAGAGAGAAGCAAAGGGGTGAGTAGGTAGAGCAGAAGTGAAATAAAACTGCCTATGAGTTTGTAACTCTTGAAAGTGAGTGATGGATACCTGTATTCATGATCCTGTTTCTCTATTCTTTTTATGTGTTTGAAATCTTTCGTAATAAATTTGTTAAATCACTTAGGAAACTAAAAATAAATGGATGCTGAAGAGACCTCTCTCCTATCCCTTTTTGGGATTCTGATTTATTGGTCTGCCATAAGGGATCATTTTTTAACAATGTGCAAGGAGACCCTATTGTACAGCCAGGGTTGAGAACTGCTTTATATTATATCCCTAGATGATCTCATCTATTGCTTTACTACCATCAATACGCTGATAACTCCCACATAGTTATCTTTGGCTCTGACCTATCTCTTGAGCTCTGGGCTTACATATTCATCTGCGTACTTGACATCATCCATGTGGATGTCAAATGTTCAATCTGAGCATGGCTAAAGGAGAATTCTATTTTCAACCCCAAACCTATTTCTCTTCCAGTCTTTGATTTTTCAACAAATGATACTGTTATCCTCACAGTTCTGATGGTCAATAAATAGTTCTGAAAAGAGAAAGTCCTAACAAAATCAATGTTGTAGAGAAACTTCTGTAGCTGATACAAAGAAGGTCTTTTTTGTGTGACTCATACTGTTTGCTATAGATGATAGAATTATTTTATTTTACTCCTTAGCTCTCACCCCTCCAAAACTCCAATGTTTTGAGCCAGTGATTGAATTTGAATGATACTAAATTCCTTTTCAGGTTTTTCTACCAAAACATTTGGAGGAGTTGGGATGAAGAGGAGGAAGATGAGTATGATTATTTTGTCAGATGTGTTGAACCTCGATTGAGATTGTAAGTATTATTACTGACCTTGCACATGTTGGAAAAGTTATCCATGGTTTTATTTTACCTGTGTGATGTGTGTATGTGTATACTTAAGGGGCCTACAGAAACAGAATGATATACAAACAGTGCAACCTCTTGACATATCATTAAATGAAAGTTGTAAAAGTACAAAGAAAAATGCAGTTATTGTTTATAAATGGAATTTAATACTAGGGAGTTGAAAAACATCTACGGTAATAGCTCAATATTCTGTAAATCTGAATAAAATCCTATCAAGTTAGTGTGTTAAAAGCCCTTTACTAAATTCAAACACTATTGTTTGGAAAACAGTGAAATGATTTGAATTATAGAAGACTTTTTGTTGCTTTAAGTTTTTAAGGAGCACTTTTCAAAGTATTATGACTTTA
The DNA here is from genome assembly GCF_964237555.1 of Oryctolagus cuniculus. Classification (NCBI taxonomy): domain Eukaryota; kingdom Metazoa; phylum Chordata; class Mammalia; order Lagomorpha; family Leporidae; genus Oryctolagus; species Oryctolagus cuniculus. The sequence continues at coordinate 30,376,112 of NC_091449.1, read as the reverse complement.
CTCTAAGTTCCTGTAGTAAAGTACGTTAGACTAACGGATTTATCTAAGTATATTTTGTTGAGGTCCTGCCTTAAGTCTTATTTGACAAGGAAATAAATACTAAATAGTTATGGAAAATACTAAATAGTTAATATTAGTGATAAATACAATTTTCCAAAAATACATTCTTCTAATTTATTGTATTTTGAAGAGAAAAGCTATACAAAAATACCGAAATTAACTATGCAACCCAAATAGTTCTGTATCAATCTTATTGCATGTGGTGTTTATCTTTCCACTAGATGGTGCTCTAAGACTAGCAATTTTTCCTTGCATTCCTGAGCAGTAATTTAATAGACAGTGCAGCACAGGGAATAAAATTAGAATTTGCACACCAAAAAAAAAAAAATTGTAAAAGGTAATTTTTTTCTCTGTGTGAATTATTTGACTATATAAGATAAGATAGTAAGCCTTTGCATTTTTGTGGAACTCAATTTGCTTTAGTAAGTTTTTCTTGGTTTAAATAGTAAATAATAAAAAAAAATATGAAAGTCTGATAAATGGTTCTACTTGGTTTAGAATTCAGCCATTTCAACTCTTTATAAATTTGGCTGTGATTTCTATTTAGTCTTTCCAGTGTTACCATTGTGCATATTCTATTTTTCCATATTCAATAAAATGCCAGAATTTCAATAAACTTGAATTTTTTGGGGGGTTTGATATATTTGCTTTTAAAGATCAGTGATTGGTTTGATTGAAGTGAAATGTAATGGTAGGTGAATATCGTGTATCTGGCAAATTCAGTCTTTACCTGGAGAAGAATTGTACTGATTTGACATTTTGCATGTCCTAACAACAAGAAGCGATTTACATACATACCTTGCACAGATGGGAAAGCATAAGGGAGGAAACGTTTTTAGTTGTGGAGAGGAAACAATGGTTCTTGATGGAGAAACTGGATGTTATCAAACATTGGCAAAAAAGGTCCCTGTGCTAATAAGATAGGAGTTATTCACAGGCAAGATTTAAAAGGAATCAGGTCATACTGTCTTAATTTTTCACTGTGTGGTAAATATTTTCTAATTCAAAATACACTGCTTCAGAGTTTAGGGATCTGAGATGCAGATACTGACTCATTGTTTCCAGACTACGAAGCATCAATATAGTGAGAAGAAATAGCTAATAGACCTGGGTATGTGAAATGCTAGGAAACATTTTTTTTAAAGGGAAAAGGTTTATGGTCGAGTGGGGGAAACCTGACAGGCTGCCTCCCTGTGCACAGAGAGAACAGCAGCCTGTACTGGGAGAGTAGGTCTTATATAACGCGAGGAAACATTTAAAAATAACTTTGACCTTAACCTTAACTCATTAGATTGAATCAAACAGTCAGTGGTTTGGTCTTCAGTTTCGTATTTTCAAAGTGGATTTCTAGAATATTTTTCAATGGCTATAGATTAGCCAAAGCAGATGAAATCCTTGCTTTTCAAACTGCACCTAATTCATTTACTTGAAAAACAGAAAAAATATTTTTTATTAGTTTTAAATAGTATTTTGAGTGTCTACCATAATTTGACGTAAATTGCTTTAGGATGTGGCTCTATTTTTTAGCCTCCTCCAATCTTCTTTAGAGTCTAAGATATCTAAGGTAATGTCTTTTATTTAAGTGCTTATTTGTTTATTTTTCATCTACTTGAAATACAGAGTGAGGGAGGGAGAAAAAGAGAGGGCGAGAGAAAGATATATATATTCCATCTCCTAGTTCTCTTCCCCAAATGCCTGCAATAGCCAGGGCTGGACCAGGCTGAAGCCAGGAGCCTGGAACTCCATGCAGGTCTCTCACATGGGTAGCAGAGGCCCAAGTATTTGAGCCATTACCTGCTGCCTTCCCAGGCACATTAGCAGGAAGCTGGATTGGAAATAGAGTAGGCAGGACTTGAACCAGCACACTGATATGAAATGTGGGCATCCCAATTGATGGCTTAATCTGGTGGGCCTTGGTGCCCACCCCAGGCAGTGGTTCTTACACTTTGTTTCCCAATGACATTTCCAGGGGACTTAGAAAATCTCTCTGCTTCAAGAGATCAGTTTAATTGGTCCGGCTGAAAAGTCTAAGCATCTGTAGTTTTAAAAGTTCCCCAACCAGGATTACAAAGTACTGACCTAAGGCATAGCTAGTCAATATACATTTTTTTAAAAAGATTTATTTATTTATTGAGAGGCAGAGTCAGAGAGAGAAAGAGAGAAGGAAAATCTTCAACCACAGAAAGAGAGAGAGAAAGAAAATCTTCAACTGCTGGTTCACTCCCTAATTGGCTGCAGTGGCCAGAGCTGAGCCCCTCTGAAGCCAGGAGCCGTGAGCTTCCATTGGGTCTCTCACATGGGTGCATGGACCCAAGGACTTGGACCATCCTCCACTGTTTTCCCAGACACATTAGCTGGATCAGAAGTGGAACAGTCAGGACTCGAGCCAGTGTCCATATGGGATGCTGGCACTACAGCTGTTGGCTTTACCTGCTAAGCCACAGTGCCAGACCCTAGTCAATATACTTTTAACTGAGAAATAAAATTAAAAATCATAAGTAATGGGGCCAGCTCTGTGGCGCAGCAGGTTGAAGCCCTGGCCTGGGGCGCCAGCATCCCATATGGGCGCCAGTTCAAGTCTTGGCTGCTCCTCTTCTGATCTAGCTCTGTGCTATGACCTGGGAAAGCAGTACAAGATGGCCCAAGTCCTTGGGCCCCTGCACCCATGTGGGAGACCCAGAAGAAGCTCCTGGCTCCTGACTTTGGATCAGCTCAGCTCCGGCTGTTGTGACCGTTTGGGGAGTGAGTCAGTGGATGGAAGACCTCTATTTCTCTGTCTCTACCTCTCTCCTTAACTCTCTTTCAAATAAATAAAAATAAATTGAAAAAAAAAATCACAAGTAATGACAATAATATTGTATTTCTAAACCTTTTTTATGCCCATTAACTTGATTGTACATTGATAAGTTATTGCAGCTAGAATTTTTTTGTTCTATACATTTTACATGATATATAAATGAATAAATTTTAAGTGCGAATAGGGTTGCCTAGTATAAGATCACTCTATTAAATAATACTCTCTCATTTAATAATGATAGCTTCATTTTTTTCCCCCCAGAATCTTTTTTTTTTTTTTTTTTTTTTTTTGACAGGCAGAGTGGACAGTGAGAGAGAGACAGAGAGAAAGGTGTTCCTTTTGCTGTTGGCCGCCGCGGCCAGCGAGCTGTGGCCGGTGCATCGTGCTGATCCGAAGCCAGGAGCCAGGTGCTTCTCCTGGTCTCCCATGCAGGTGCAGGGCCCAAGCACTTGGACCATCCTCCACTGCAGTCCCAGGCCACAGCAGAGAGCTGGACTGGAAGAGGGGCAACCGGGACAGAATCCGGCGCCCCGACCAGGACTAGAACCTGGGGTGCCAGCGCCTCAGGCGGAGGATTAGTCTGTTGAGCTGTGACACCGGCCTCCCACCAGAATCTTAAAGGCTTATGTTTTTGAAGTTCTCTAGTAATCTTCCTGAGAAAACATTCAGCATAATTTTGTGCTGTTGTGGTTTAAATGCAAGGAAGGACTAGATTATTTGAATCATTTCTAATTTTTGATCCTATACATATGGTAATCTTAAACACTGTTATGAAACAATTTGAAATACTTCCCTCCCTATCCTGGCTCCAAAATTGTCCCCTGCCACCCACTTATGAAGATTTTGGATCTAATGTATGAGAAGAAAATAGTTTCTTATTAAACAGTGATTACAAATTGCGCAACTTGAACTTTCAGTGTTTCTAAAGCATAAATGCTTGAATCTATGAAAAAAAAAATAACTCTTCAAAAGGAGAATTAGTGACCTTAATGAAGTGGTGCTTCAAAACTTTGAATAGCTTCTACTTATAATAGAGTGCTGTTCAGAAAGACTTAACATGTATCTGAGTTTTATGCTATGAAACATTTTCTTGCTGGGTCTTTGAGGACTAAATGGGCTGTGTTAATGATAGGAAAATGTGCCTGAAAGGCAATGAATTTCAATTTGCTTTTAAACTTTCAGGCATTATGACATTCTTGAAGACCGAGTTCCTTCAGGACTCATTGTTGACTACCAAAATCTGTTGTCTCAATGTGAGGAGAGTTACAGGAAATTTTTGAATCTGAGAAGCAGTTTGTCAAATTGTAACTCTGATTCTGAGCAGGAAAATATCTCCATGGTGGAAGGGTTAAAATTGTATTCCGAGATCGAACAGTTGAAACAAAAGCTAAAACTTATTGAGAATCCTTTGTTGAGGTATGTGTGTCTTTGTTATTCTTAGCTAGTTAGCATCTTTTGTTAATATCTGTCTTACTGAGAACTGATAGGTCTGTGTGGTTTCTTTAAGATATGTGTTTGGTTATCAGAAGAATTCTAATATCCAAGCCAAGGGCCTCCGTCCAGGCGGTCAGAAGGTCACCCATGTGGTCTCTTCCACCATGATGACTGGTCTGTTGCGGTCCCTACTCAGGGACAGGCTCTGTGAGGACCCTTGTAAGGAAGAAACAGAAATTCAGGTAAAAAGAGTTTCTTGCTCACTAGGTAACTTTTTCTTTTGATTTACCCCATATTTTCATGAATGCTACCAAGTGTTCCTAGGAGCTTCCTAGTGCTGGTTTTCTTGAAATGGGGAGTAGGGGGAGTGCTGTATGTCATCAATAGTCACCTACCAAACAGGACTTGACTCAGTGCAACTATCTATCAGAGCAGATACTTAATTCTGCAATTTTGACTCCATTTTGAAAATGAGACATGAAGGCACTTGGAGTAATTCTCAGGTTGCATTTGGGGGCTATGTATTTGCAATATGTTGTTGTTTTCTAGTTCCATAGTGATCCGTTGTCTGCCATAAATGCCTGCTATGAAGGAGACTCTGTTATCGTGTGTCCTGGTCATTACGTGGTGCACGGCACATTCTCCATTGCTGACTCTGTTGAGTTAGAAGGTGAGTATGGAAGAGCTCACAACCAAAATCTCATGCATGATACCTATAAGGAGAAATCTTGGCTCTTGTTGAAGCTCTATGAATGATTTCAAGTGAACTGCCTGGAAACATTAAGAGTATTTAAAGCATGCAGGGAATTGACCAAGTGTTGAACAACTTGAGTTGTAGCTGTTTATGACAGTATGTATATTGGAAAGATGTTCACAGGCACACACAAAAAAAGACCATTATGAAGAATCAGACCTTCCAGATTATGGGTGGTTTATGGAATGGAAATTAATTTATATGATAAAAAACATTTCCAGCAATATTTTTTCAAAATTTTGTATTTTTCTGTTTGTTGCTTGCTGTTACAACTGTTGTGAATATCTTAGTGTCTGTTTTCTCTTTTGTTATATTTGTTTTTTTTTAATTTATTTTTATGAGGGATGTATTTAAATTAAAATTGGTATGAAAAATTGTTTTAATTCTTTAAAAACTTGCTTAATGTCACAAATGCTACACTTTGTGTCTTGACCAAAGTATACTTTTGAGGATATGAGTATTGAAAAATTCTATTGAAATAACTTTTTAGCAGTTATTCATTTAGAGGGATGCCTAAATGTAGGTTACCTTATAGTTGTTTATCTTGGTCCTGTGTATTTCCATAATGTGTCAAATTTAGATGCACCTGTTCAACTATTTGCCCAAGCAGCTTTAAGTTAGCAATAAAAGTTGTAATGCAAAAAATTGTATATCATTTTGGGACTTGTGCAGCTGTTCACAAACTGCATAAGCTATGTTCTTTATCTTTATCTTGTCAGAACTTCTTAATGGGAGCAAGGCTGGGAGTTTAATTTCCTGCTGTTCACTAGTACCTCGTCTCACCCTCTTTTGTTTTATGTGTGTAATTTTTGCTCTTTCTCTTCTCCCATATTTGATTTATAATAGATATATGTGTATAAATAACACATCTGGGGGATAAATCACTGCAATAAAAACACTTTATTTTTTGGCATAGTGAGAATAACAATGATCTTGTAGATTGTGTGGTAGATAAGAATTCTTCCTAGATTGGTGAAGAAATTATAATGTAATTGCCAGGGTGTCATAAATAACCACATAGAATTCTGATAGTTAAGTATAAAAATGACTATAAATTTACTAACAGAGGGCATTTCTGAGAACTGAGGAATCAAATAGTGTCTCTAGTGTGAATATATGGAGAACATGTTCAAGAGTAAGATTAAAGCTTATCTGATACTGATCTATAGCTAACACATAACATATATTGAGTACCCACAGTTTACAGGGTTTTAACAGTACTTACTGTAGGTCATTTGTGTTTAGAAAATCCATTTACTTTGATGATGGTTTTGTGTTTTAAACTACTAAGAATCTGTAATATGTTTATATAAGAAGAACTTTTCCTCAGAATGCAGTTATTTAAAATTTAAAAAATTTTTCCGATGATAAAATACAATGATAAAATAAAATCTGCAAAGTACAAACAGACATGTACAAAAAATTGGAAGCAAAGCCATTTGTCTTACTCATAATCTAATCATACACAGTCTACCCCTGGTAACATTTGGTTTATGAAGTCCTGAATTCTCTGGTGCTTCCAAGTGCTTGCCTATACTCGCCACATGGCAATAAATGGCTTTGCCTGTTTAATGCAGTTACTTCATTCATTTGCTCAAGCAGACTCATCTTGAGACAATGAGAGTTATTTCTTACAGCTTTATCTCTGTGGTTCTGTTTTAGGAGGAAAGTTAGGCAAGTTCCCTAGTTTTCAGATATTCTAATTTTTTGTGAGCTCTGAGAATCTCACCTTGCATTATTAGTTTGATTAGGATTAATAGAGATCCATTGTTATTGGTTGGTTAACAAGATAGGTTGTTTTTTGCAATAGCTGAGACACTTTGAAGTTAGTCTTATTTTATATCAATCTGTTTAAGAGATAGTAAAATTAGATAATCTTGAAAAATGCTTAGGTTTATTCAAATGTAATTCATGTTTAAGTCATAGACTTTTTGAGTCAGAAAAAAATTCAGAAGGGCTGAATGCTGTCAAGCCTTTTGACCCAGGTGTGAGTACTTTGGATTATTTATGTATTTTTTAACAGCAGTTTTGTAAGTGAATTCAGTGCTGAGCTGGTCTGAGGTGGTTGATAAGATAGTTTTCTTGATATAAGAACCAGTTGGGGAGTTATTATTATTATTTTTGTTAGAGATTTATTTTATTTATATGAAAGGCAGAGTCACAGAGAAGGAGACACAGAAAGAGAAACAGACCTTCTATCCTCTGGTTCACTCCATCCAGGTCTCCCATGTGGCTTGTGGGGGCCAAAATACTTGCGCCATCTTCTTTTGCCAGGCATGTTAGCAGGGAGCTATATCAGAAGCACAACAGCTGGGACTCAAACCAGTACTCTGATATGGGGTGCTATTGTCACAAGTGGCAGCCCGAGGAGTTGCTTTTTTTAAAAATTTGATGGGCCGGCACCGTGGTGCACTAGGTTAATCCTCCACCTGCGGTGCCAGCATCCCATATGGGCACTGGTTCTAGTCCCAGTTGCTCCTCTTCCAGTCCAGCTCTCTGCTGTGGCCCAGGAGGGCATTGGAGGATGGCCCAGGTGTTTGGGCCCCTGCACTTGCATGGGAGACCAGGAAGAAGCACCTGGCTTCTGGCTTCAGATTGGCATAGCTCTGGATGTTGCGGCCATTTGGGGAGTGAACCAACGGAAGGAAAACCTTTCTCTGTCTCTCTCTCTCACACTGTCTGTAACTCTACCTGTCAAATAAATGAAAGAGAAAAAAAAGAAAAAATCTTTAAAAAAACAAATTTGAGAGGAAGGGAGAGGGAGACAGAGAGACAGAGTTCCTAACTACTGGTTCATTTGCCAAATTTCTACAATGGCTAGGGCTGGGATGGGGCCAGAGCCAGGAACTTGATCTAGGTCTACCACATAGGTAGCAGGGACTCAACTTCTTGAGCTATAATCTGCTACCTTCCAGGGTCTATGCTGGCAGGGAGCTGGAATTTGGAGCTGGTGTCAGGACTCAAATCCAAGTACTCCGATTTGAGGTGTGGGCAGGTGTCTTAACTGCTAGGTCAAAAACCCAACACTAGGAGAGTTATTATTAAATTAAACAAACTGTATGAAAGATAACTATATTCTATTTAACTGCATCTGGATTGGTTGGTTTCAAATTATTATTTGGGTCATTTGAACTAGAGAAACCTGGTATCACATTTTTGTTTAGACCTTTCCCTTCACCCACCTTAGGTGTTCTTGTTCTCTTCCTTAGGTTATGGTTTACCAGATGATATTGTGATAGAAAACAGGGGCAAAGGAGATACTTTTGTGGATTGTACAGGTGTGGATATTAAAATCTCAAACATAAAATTTGTTCAGCATGATGCTGTAGAAGGAATCTTAAGTAAGTATCTGTATGTTTGGTATATGATTTGCTCTATATTTTGAAGGAAAACTTTGCTTTCTATAGAAGACAGAATTTGATGAAATATCACTCTTGAGTTTAATCTCTCTTATTTATTTGAGAGAGAGAGAGAGAGTGAGAGCATTCCCATTCCCTGATTCACTCCCTAATTGCTCCCACAGCTGGGATAGGGCCATATCAAAGCCAGGAGCTGGGAATTCAATTCAGGTCTCCTATGTAGGTGCCAGGAACTTGCTGTCTTCCAGGGTGTACATTAGCAAGAGCTGGGATCAGGAGTGGAATCAGGTCTCAGACTCAGGTATTCTAGTAGGGGATGCAGGTGTCTAGACCATTGTCCTAACTGCCAGGCCTGTGTGAAGAATGTTGTTTTTAGATTTTATAAAATAGCTCAAAATATTCATTGTTACATATTTTATTAATTTGTAATTCAGGTAACAAAGTTTAAATGGTAGCTTTTGAGAAATAGGCTCTTTCTAATGTAAGCTCTAGGCTAGTACCAACAATAGAAAAGGCACATTACCTCCTAAAGCAGTTGACTGTCTTCATCATAGTCATTCACCGTGGCAAGACTACATTGGAAAACTGTGTATTGCAATGTGAAACTACAGGAGTCACAGTGCGAACATCAGCAGAATTTTTAATGAAGAATTCGGATTTATATGGTGCTAAGGTATGATAATCTCTTATTTTGGGGGAAGCATATAGAAAAAAAAATAAAGGCATACTCCTATTCTCTGTTTTTAAAGAAGTTCAGACACATATCTACTAAGCCAGTTGTACCCATTTTTAAAAATATAGCCATTAATCATTCTCAAAATAGAAATGAGAAAGAATAATAATAAATCTCACAGTTACTCTGTGTGTGGTAAACTTTTTAAAATTCTGGATTAACAAATACTTGCATTGTCAATAGGCAATTTCTTTTCCATTTTCTTATCTTATCTTGGTGTTTGGAGCTTACCAGCGTCTCTTTCCAGTTCTTTATTCGGAATATAATACATAATAACCCCACTGTGCTGCCAAATACCAGAACCCATTATGTTTATCTATTTTGTTTTGGTACCTATTATCCAAACTCCCTCCGTCTTCTCCCCACCCTTCCCAGGCTTAGTAATCACCCTTTTAAATTCAGAGAAAACATGTATGTGTGTGTTAAATAATTATTTTATTATTTTGATTTCCGCATGTGAGAACTTGCCATATTTGTCTTTCTGTGTCTGACTTATTTCCCTTAATATAATGATTGTTGGTTCTGCTACAGATGTCAAGATTTCATTCTTTCTTGTGGCAGAATAATATTCCATAGGATGTATACACCACATTTTCTTTGTCTGTTCATCCATTGATGGACACCTAGGTTGATTCCATATCTTGGCTATTGTGAACAGTGCTGCAATGAATGTGTGAATGCAGGTATCTCTTTCAAATGCTGATTTCATTTCCTTGGTATATATACTTAGAAGAAGGATAGCTGGGTCATACAGTAGATCTGTTTTTAGTTTTTTGAGGAATCTCCATACTGTTCTCCATAATTTCTGGCAGCAGTTTAGAAGGGTTCTTTTTTTCTCCATATCCTTGTCAGAATTTGTTATTTTTTGTCATTTTGATAACGGCTGTTCTAACTGGAGTGAGATGATGCTTCATTGAGGATTTGATTTGCATTTCTCTGATGACTAGTAATGTTAAGCATTTTTTCCTGTGTTGGCTGGCCTTTTGTATTTTCTTTTGAGAAATGTCAGTTCAGATCCTTGGCCCATTTCTTAACAGGATTGGTTGTTAATTTTTTTTCGAGTTTCTATATATTCTGGATATTAATCCTTTGTCAGATGAATAGTTTGCAAATACTCTGTTCCATTTTGTTGGTTGTCTCTGTTACTCTCAATTGTTTTTTCTGCTTCTTAGTGTGATACAATTCCATTTGTCAATTTTTGCTTTTTTTCCTATGCTTTTGGGGTCTTATCAAAGTAATTGTTGCTTATCCAATGTCTAGAAGTGTTTCCACTATTTTTTTTCTTATAGTTTTATAGTTCCAGGTCTGAAATTTAGATCTTTGAACCATTTTGAGTTGGTTTTTATGTAGGGTGAGTGGTAGAGATCTTTGCTTATGGTTAGCCAGTTTTCTTAGCACCGTTTATTGAAGAGATGATATTTTCTCTAGGCTATGATTTTGGCTTTTTTGTAAAAGATAAGTTGTGTGTGCATTCACTTTTTGTGCTAGTACCATGCTGTTTTGGTGATGCTTCCAATTCAAAACTGCTTTAGCTATTTGGGGTCTTTGGGGTTTTCACATAAATTTTATTTTATTTTTTAAAGATTTATTATATTTATTTGAAAGGTAGAGTTACGAGAGAGGTAGAGACAGAGAGAAAGAGAGGTCTTCCATCTGCTGGTTCACTCCCCAAATGGCTGCAATGACTGCGGCTGGGCCAGGCCAAAGCCAACAGCCAGGAACATCCTCCGGTGTCTCTCACATGGGTGCAGGGGCCCAAGGACTTGGGCCATCCTCTGCTGCTTTCCCAGGTGCATTAGCAGGGAGTTGGATAGGAAGTGGAGCAGCTGGGACTAGAACAAGCACCCATATGGGATGCTGTTGCAGCAGGCTGGGTCTTTAACCCACTGTGCCGTAGCACCGGCCCTCATATAAATTTTAGGGTGGCTTTTCTTCTGTGGAGAATGTTACCTATTTTTTTTTTTTTAAATTTAAACTTTGAGAGTGAGAGACAGAGAGAGAGAGTGACAGACAGACAGATACTCTGGGAGAGCTACCATCTGTTGGTTCACTCTACAAATGTCTGTGATGGCCAGGGCTGGGCCAAGTCAAACCTGGGAGCTGGGAACTGAGTCTGGATATCCCATTTGGGTGGTAGGGACCTAAGTACTTGGGCCGTCACTTCTGCCTCCTTGCGTGTTCACTAGCAGGAAGCAGAAATAGAGTCATGAGTTGAATCCATGTACTCTGGTGTGGGGTGTGCATGTTCCATGTGGTGTCTTAAAAGCTAGGCCATGGCCGGCGCCGCGGCTCACTAGGCTAATCCTCTGCCTAGCGGCGCCGGCACACCGGGTTCTAGTCCCGGTCGGGGCGCCGGATTCTGTCCCGGTTGCCCCTCTTCCAGGCCAGCTCTCTGCTGTGGCCAGGGAGTGTGGTGGAGGATGGCCCAGGTGCTTGGGCCCTGCACCCCATGGGAGACCAGGAAAAGCACCTGGCTCCTGGCTCCTGCCATCGGATCAGCACTGTGCACCGGCCGTAGCGCGCCGGCGCGGCGGCCATTGGGCCACTGGAGGGTGAACCAACGGCAAAGGAAGACCTTTCTCTCTGTCTCTCTCTCTCACTGTCCACTCTGCCTGTCAAAAAAAAAAAAAAAAAAAAAAAAAGCTAGGCCAAATGGCTGTGCCAGTTCATTTGTATTTTTATGGGGATTGTGTTCAATCTGTAAATTACTTTGAGTATTATGGGCATTTTTATTAATTTTTTTCTTTTCTCCCTTTTTTGTTCATTTTTTAAAAACTTAATAAATAATATTAATTCTTATAATCCATGAACATGGGAGGTATTTCTTTTTGTGTCGTTTAATTTCTTGCACAGTTTTTTTTAAAAAAAGATTTATTTATTTATTTGAAAGGCAGAGTAACAGAGGTGCAGAGGCAGAGAAAGAAGTCGTCCATCTGCTGGTTCACTTCCCAAATAGCTGCAATGGCTGGTGCTGGGCTGATCTGAATCCAGGAGCCAGGAGCTTCTTCTAGGTCTCCCACATGGGTGCAGGGGCCCAAGGACTTGGGCCATCTTCTAATGTTTTCCCAGGCCATAGCAGAGAGCTGAATCGGAAGTGGAGCAGCCAGGACTCAAATCAGTGCCCAAATGGGATTCTGGCACTGCAGTTGGTGACTTTACCTGCTACCACAGCCCTGGCTTACACGACTGTTTTGTTATTTTCATTATAGAGATTTTTCACATCCTTGGTTAAATTTATTTCAAGGTGTTTTATTTTTGTTATTGTGAATGGGATTTCTCTTATAAGTTCTTTATTTTTTTATTTTTTATTTTTTTGACAGACAGAGTCGACAGTGAGAGAGAGACAGAGAGAAAGGTCTTCCTTTACCGTTGGTTCACTCTCCAATGGCTGCTGCGGCCAGTGTGCTATGGCCGGCGCACCGTGCTGATCCGAAGCCAGGAACCAGGTGCTTCTCCTGGCCTCCCATGTGGGTGCAGAACCCAAGGACTTGGGCCATCCTCCACTGCCTTCCTGGGGCACAGCGGAGTGCTGGCCTTGAAGAGGGGCAACCGGGACTAGAACCTGGTGTGCCGGCGTCGCAGGTGGAAGATTAGCCTATTGAGCCACGGCGCCGGCCCTTTTTTTTGCTTTTAAAAAATATTTATTTATTTATTTAAAAGGCTGAGCAGCATGGAGGAGAGCCAATTTGGGTTGGGGGAGAGAGAAAGGGAGGGAGGGAGAGGCGGGATGGGTATTTTTCATCTGTAGGTTTATTCCACAAATGGCCACAGTAGCCAGGTTCGGGCAAAGTTAAAGCCGAGAGCCAGAAACTTCATCTGAGACTCCATCTGCTACCTTCCTAGGCACATTATCAAGAAGCTGGATTGGAAGCAGAGAAGCTGGGACTTGGGATTCAAATTGGAGCTCTAGAATGGGATGCTGGCATTGCAAATTGTGGCTTAATCTGCTGTACCATAATGCTGGCCCCTTTATAAGTATTAGTATATCAAAATGCTATGCTTTTCTGTGTGCTGATTTTGTGTATTACAACTTTACTGAATTAATTTATTAGTTCTAACAATCACTTGGTAAGGTCTTTAGGTTTCTATGTAAAGAGTCATGTCATCTGCACACAGGGATAGTGTGACTTCTTCCTTTAGCATTTGTACGTCTTTTATTGTTTTCTTTTGCCCAATTGCTGTGAATAAAACTTCCAGTACTATATTGAATAAGAGCAGTGGAAGTAGATATCCTTGTCTGATTCTAGATCTTAGATGAAATGCTTTCAACTTTTTTCCATTCAGCATGATGCTGGCTGTGATTTGTCATATATAGCTGGTATGTTCCTTCCTTATCTAAGTATTTCAAGATTTTTGTCATGAATGGGTATTGAATTTTACTGAAATCTTTTTCTGTGTCTATTTATGGTCATGTGATTTTTAACAAAGATATTTATTTACTTGAGAGGCAGAGGACAGAGTTACAGACAGAGAGAGGGAGACAGAAAGAGAAATCTTCCATCTGCTGGTTCATTCCCCAGTTGGCTACAAATGGCTGCAACGGCCAGAGATGGGCTGATCTGAAGCCAAGAGCCAGAACCTTCCTCCTGGTCTCCCATGGAGGTGCAGAGACACAAGCACTTGGGCCATCTTCCTCTGCTTTCTCAGACCATCAGCAGGGAGCTGGATCAGAAGTGATTTAGCAGGGGCTGGCGCTGTGGCGTAGTGGGTAAAACCACCACCTGCAGTGCGGGCATCCCATATGGGCACTGGTTCAAGTCCTGGCTGCCCCACTTCTGATCCAGCTCTCTGCTATGGCCTGGGAAAGCAGTAGAAGATGGCCCAAGTCCTTGGTCCCCTGCAGGAGACCTGGAAGAAGTTCCTGGCTCCTGGCTTCAGGCTTCAGATCAGCACAGCTCAGGCTGTTGTGGCCAGCTGGGGAGTGAACCAGCTGATGAAAGACCTCTCTCTCTTTCTGTGCCTCTCCTTCTCTCTCTGTAACTCTGACTTTCAAGTAAATAAATAAATGTGGAAAAAAAAAAAAGTGATTGAAGTGATTTAGCGGGACTCAAACCAGCACCCATATGGGATGCCAGCACTGTAGGCGGATGCTTAACCTACTACGCCACAGCTCCGGCCCCCACTGATTTTTTTTTTTTTAACCTTCATTCTGTTGGTGTGATGTATTGCACTTATTGTTTGCATATATTGAACCATCCTTGCATTCCTGGAATAAACCCATTTGTTCAGGGTGAATGATCTTTATGATGTGTTTTTGGATTTAATTTGCTAGTGTTTTATTGAAAATTTTTGCATGTATGTTCATCAGAGATATTGATCTATAGTTTCTTATTGTTGTGTCTTTGATTCTGGAGTCAAGCTACTGCTGGCTTTGTAGAATGAGTTTGGAAGGGTTCCCTAGAGATTTTAAGAGATATTTAAACCTTTAAAATTATAACTGTAAGCAATTGAAGCTTTTTTTTTTTTTTTAAGATTTATTTACTTGAAAGAGAGAGAAATCTTTTATCCATTGGTTCACTCCCCAAATGGCTGCAACAGCTGGAGTTGGACTAGGCCAAAGTCAGGAGCTGGGAACTCTATTCAGGTCTTCCATACTGGTGGCAGGGACTCAACTACCCATCTAGTGCTTTCTTAGGTATATTAGTAGGGAACTGAATCAGAAACGGAATAGCTGAGAATTGAATCTACAACTCTGATAATAGGATGCCAGCATTACAAATGGCAGATTAACCTGCTCTGCCACAATACCAGTCCCCAGTTGTTTTCTTTCTTAATAAAAATTTTAAGACAAATATAGATTCACAAGTTATATTAAGAAACTATACAGAGAAATCCTGTCAGTATACCCTTTACTAGTTCCCCCCAAGTGGCAACTGTCTTGAAAAATTATAGGATAATATAATAAGCAGAATTTTGACATTGATTCAGTCAAGTTAAAGAATATTTCCATCGCCACAGAGATCCCTTTTAGAGCCAAACCCACTTGACCTCTCCCACTAACCTCCTCCTTAACTGTTGGCAAACACTAATCTGTTCTCATTTCTATTATTTCATCATTTCAAAATTGTTATGTGGAATCACCCAGCCTTTGGGATTAGCTTTTTTCACTTAGCACAATTTTTTGAGCTTCATCCGGGTTGATGTATGTACCAAGAATGTTTAAAAAATTTTTATTATTGTTTCCCTTTTAAGACAGACACACGTGCACATGCATGTGTGTGCACGCATGCCACACACACATCTTCCATCTTCTGGTTCGCTCCCCAAGTGCCACCACAGCTAGGGTGGTGGCTCAGACTAAAGGCAAGATTGTGGCACCTGGGACTCCATCCAGGTCTCCCACGTGGGTGGCAGGAACCCAGTTACTTGAGACACCATTTGTTGCCTCTCAAGGTATCAATTAGTGGGAAGCTGGATGTGGACCAGCTGCTTCGATGTTGTGTGACGCTTCCCAAGCAGGTGACTTAACTGCTGCATCAAATACCCGCCCCGTGGTTTCTTTTGTATTTCAGTTGTAATTTCAGTTTGTTTATTCACTTGTTGAAGGGCATCTAGCTTTTTTCCTTTTAAGATTTATTTATTTATTTGAAAGTCAGAGTTAGAGAGAGCGAGAGAGAGTCTTCCATCCACTAGTTCACTCACCAGATGGCTGCAATAGGAAGCTAAGAGCCAGGAGGTTCCTCTAGGTCTCCCTTGTAGGTGGCAGGGGCCCAAACATTTGGGCCATCTTTCTCTGCTTTTCCCGGGCTATGAGCAGGGAACTAGATCAGAAGGGGAGCAGCTGGGACTAAACGCAACAATGTTGGCCCCAGACATCTAGCTTTTTTTACGGTTTAGCCTGTTGTGAAGAAAGTTGCTATAAACATAGGTGTACAGGTTTTTGTTCAATGTAATTTTTATTTCTCAGGAATAAATTCCCAGGAATGTAGGTATGGGTCATACATTAGCTGAATGTTTAGTTTTTAAAAAATTGCCGCCGGCGCCGCGGCTCACTAGGCTAATCCTCTGCCTGCAGCTCCAGCACCCCGGGTTCTAGCCCAGGTTGGGGTGCCAGATTCTGTCCCGGTTGCTCCTCTTCCAGTCCAGCTCTCTGCTGTGGCCCAGGAAGGCAGTGGAGGATGGCCCAAGTGCTTGGGCCCTGCACCTGCATGGGAGACCAGGAGGAAGCACCTGGCTCCTGGCTTTGGATCGGCGCAGTGTGCCGGCTGGAGCAGCCATTTGGGGAGTGAACCAGTGGAAAAAAGGAAGAGCTTTCTCTCTGTCTCTCTCTCTCTCTCACTGTCTAACTCTGCCTGTCCAAAAAAAAAAGTGCAAAAAAAAAAAAAAAATTGCCATAGCATTCCAGAGGAGATGCAACATTTTACATTCCTACTAGTAATGTGTGAGTGATCATGTGCTCAATAGCATTTAACGTTTTTACTATTTTTTTTAAGATTGATTTATTTGAAATGTAGAGTTAGAGAAAGAGAGAGAGAGATCTTCCATCTGCTGGCTTACTCCCCAAATGGCCACAATGACTGGGGCTGGGCCAAGGCAAGGCCAGGAGCCAGTAGCTTCTTCCAGGTCTCCCACGTGGGTGCAGAAGCCCAGGGCCTTCAGCCATCCTCCATGTAGCTGGATCATACTGGTGCTCATATGGGATGCTGGCACTGCAGGTCACAGCTTAACCCACTGTGCCTTAGCACTGGCCCTCAATTTGTAATTTTAGCGATTCTGATTGGAGTGTAGTTAATTTCTCATTGTGGTTTTTGTTTTTATTTATTAAAATTTTTTCATTAACATGTAGTACTT
Organism: Oryctolagus cuniculus; assembly: GCF_964237555.1. Classification (NCBI taxonomy): domain Eukaryota; kingdom Metazoa; phylum Chordata; class Mammalia; order Lagomorpha; family Leporidae; genus Oryctolagus; species Oryctolagus cuniculus. Next base: position 30,359,184 of record NC_091449.1, on the reverse strand, counting down.
GTCCTTTTTCTTTGGGGTACCATGCAATATTTTAACACATGTATACAGTCTAAATTGGTAAAATTAGGCAATTATCATTTTCATTTCCTTAGTTTTTCTTTATGATTGGAGCCTACCAGCTTAATTGTGGCTTTATTTGTCATTTCCCTAGTGGATACTGATGTCGATTGTTTTTTGTAAGCTTATTTGCATCATTATGTGTTCTTCAGTGAAGTGTCTATTCATGACTTTTCCCATTTTCTGATTGGATTCTTTTAATTATTTTAAAATTTATTTTTTAAGGATTTATTTTTATTTATTTGAAAGCCAGAGTTACACAGAGAGAGAAGGAGAGGCAGAGAGAGAGAGAGAGAGAAAGAGAGGTCTTCCATCTGCTAGTTCACTCCCCAATTGGCTGCAATGGCTGGAGCTTCACCAGTCCGAAGCCAGGAGCCAGGCGCTTCCTCTAGGTCTCCCACACAGGTGCAAGGGCCCAAGGACTTGGGTCATCTTCCACTGCTTTCCCAGGCCATAGCAGAGAGCTGGAGTGGAAGTGGAGCATCCGGGACTTGAACCGGTGCCCATATGGGATGCTGGCACTGCAGGTGGTAGCTTTACCCGCTATGCCACAGCGCTGGCCCTTGGATTATTTTTAATATAGTTTTGAGAGTTCTTTGTGTATTCTAGCTACTAGTCCTTTGTCAGTTATATGATTTGCAATTATATTCTGCCACTTTTTTAGCTTGTTTTTGCCTTCTTCACATGGGCTTTTACTACAGAGTAGTTTTTAATTTTAATGAAGTTCAGCTTATCGATTTTTTCCTTTTATAGATCAAACTTGGGTGTTAAGAATTTTTTGCCTACCAGTACATTCCAAAGATTTTCAACTATTTTTTCCCAAAGTGTTTATAGTTTTATGTTTTACTTAATGTTGTGATCCTGTTTTTTAGTTAATCTTGATACAAGATGTGAGGTTTAGGTCAAAGATTGTTTTTTTGATTATTGATGCTCCGTTTTTCCTGTACCATTTCTTGAAAAGCCTGTACTTCCTGCATTGCACTTGAGAATGTTCATATGCATCTATTCCTTGGTTCCATATTCTGTTTCACTAATCTGTGTACTTAATTCTCCACCAATAGCTGGTTACAGCCTTAAGAAGATAAAAAATCTAGGATCCCCCTCTCTGCTTTTGCAGCATGAGTGGGAGTGAGGCTGTGGTTTTTGTGTGTTTTGTTTTGTTTTTTTTTTTCCCTGTGTTGTTTGGCTACAGTAGAGCTCTTATGTCTGAAAGTTTTCTGTTTCTCTAGGTTGTCCGGTCCTTTGGCTAGACAGAGCAGTCTTTTTTTGCTTTTTGGTATTCTTTGATGTTTCTGGATTGCCAACTTCCTCAATTCCAACTGTGGGGATTATGAGACAAAAAGAAAACCCAGGGAACTCATCACTGTGTTAATGTCATTTCTTCCTTCCCAGAAGTGGCAGTGTCCTCAATTACCTTTTCCTTTTCTCTTTTCTTTTTTTTTTCTTTCTTTCTTTCCTTTTTTTTTTTTTTTTTTTTTTTGGACAGGCAGAGTGGACAGTGAGAGAGAGAAACAGAGAGAAAGGTCTTCCTTTGCCGTTGGTTCACCCCAATGGCCGCCGCAGCTGGCGCGCTACGGCCGGCACACCGCGCTGATCCGAAGCCAGGAGCCAGGTGCTTCTCCTGGTCTCCCATGCAGGTGCAGGGCCCAAGGACCTGGGCTGCACTCCCGGGCCATCCTCAATTACCTTTTACAATGATTATCTTTAAAATTTTGTTTTCATTTTTATTTGAAAGGCAGACAGAGATTTTTCACCTGCTAATTTACTCCCCAAATGCCTGCAATAGCCAGGCCTGGGCTAGGCTGAAGCCAGGAGTCAGGAATTCGGTCTGAGTCTCCCACATGGGTGGCAGGTACTCAGGTACTTAAGCCATCACCAGTGCTTCCAAGGGTACATATTATCGGGAAGTTAGAATCAGAGCTGGGACTTGAACCCAGGCACTAGGATATGGCATGCAGGTATCCCAAGCAGCATCTTACCTCATGCCAAAACTGCCCTCCTCAATTACATTTTAGCTGTCAAATATCTGTGTATCATTGTAACATATTTTGAATATGATTTTATCATTTGTGAAGTTGCTGCTGGTTTAATTTTTTTCTTCTTTGTAAATTTTATACAATTCCTCATAGTTTGATATTTTAACTATTTTGTTATACAGCCATGTACTGCATAATGTTTCAGTCAATGACGAACCACATGTTCAACAGTATATAGATTGTAGCTTGGGAGTATAGTAGACTATAACATCTAGGTTCATGTAAGTATACTGTCTGATGTTCTCACAATAGAATCACCTAATGACAAATTCTGTACATGTGTTATTAGTGCAATCTCCCCTTATTTATTTATTTTTTTTTAAGATTTAAACGTGTTTATTAGAGTCAAAGGCATCCAGCCAGAGCAGCATGGAGGGGGGCTTCTAAGAGAGGAATAAACTCAAAGGGATTGGTGGCGGTGGGCTTTTTAAGTACAATTTCAAAAGACAAAAAAAAAAACTTGAAAATCAGATTGACATTCAGTGACCAGGCAGGGACAAAAACTATCAAAAGACTTTATTTACAATTCTCCATCCTGACTGGCCAGCTACGCGCGTGGGATAAGTTCTAGAACTCCCTTGCTATTCTTATGGTAAATTCCGAAGGAAGGTGGATGGCCTGTTTGTTCTTGCTAAAGATAACATTTGGGAAGGAAACAAATATTTTATACTCCAAATTACATTGGGATCTTCTGACTATTTATTAACCCATCTGACTCCTCATATTCCCACCTCCCAAGATGGAAACCCTAAAATCTGTTAGGGGAAAATTGGGCAATGATCCATGAGTGCTCTGGCTGCTTCCTGCTGAAAGGGGGTATCTCTGGGAAGGGGGGTGTCAACACAGGGTTCCAGCAGGAGGTGGCTCTCCAGGGGGATGCAGTGCCAGCTTACAGAAACTGCTTCCATCTGAGGTTTCATGTGCACGGCCACCTAGAATTTTACTTTTTGAGTCTGGAGAAAATGAATCTACCAGCAGTTTAAACTCACAGGATATAAAACCGAGGACAGAGTCATTATTAGAGCCCTAAGAAAAATGTTTAAACCATCAGCAAGTCTATTTCATTGAGAGGCAAATACAAACTGAAAGAATGGGTTTGAAAATAATCAGGTAGGCTTAAGGCCTTGTCAGTTATGAGGCTTAGACCTATCTATCTCTTCACGTGTGGTACATCATAAGGGAGGTACCCTGTTGACCACCACCCAGGTGGCCTGGGAGGAAAGCTGGCTCAAGGAGAAGGTAGGTGGCATTTCTAAAAGGAAAACATTTTTAGTTAGTATACAGCTCTGCCTGCAATGTTGTTGACCCTACTTGGCCATCCCTTCGACAGCAGTGGTTACTTTGGAAGCTGGGCTAAGTGAAGGGCTTTTCAGCTTAGAGAGGACAAGGTCTGTGGCTGTGACCTGGAGCCCTTTGACTCCGGTGACCCAACTTGGCTGGCAGAGCTGCCAGGGCTCTTCCTAAGCTGACTTCTGCTGAAGCCCTGGCTTTCTACATTGAAAACCAATGCAGTGGACTGGCCTGTTGGGTCTCTTTGATGGCAGGTTACTGTATAAAACAGTCATTAATCGGCCTGCCAATTCTTCCCTTCATCTTTTTTTTTTTTTTTTTTTTTTTTTTGACAGGCAGAGTGGACAGTGATAGAGAGAGACAGAGAGAAAGGTCTTCCTTTACCGTTGGTTCACCCTCCAATGGCCGCTGCAGCTGGCGCGCTGCGCCGGCACACTGTGCTGATCCGAAGGCAGGAGCCAGGTGCTTCTCTTGGTCTCCCATGCCGGTGCAGGGCCCAAGCACTTGGGCCATCCTCCACTGCACTCCCGGGCCACAGCAGAGAGCTAGACTGGAAGAGGAGCAACTGGGACAGAATCCAGAGCCCCGACCGGGACTAGAACCCGGTGTGCCGGCACCGCAAGGCAAAGGATTAGCCTATTGAGCTGCGGCGCCGGCCCTCCACTTAATCTTGCACTTAACCCAAAACTGAAAATCTCTTAGCAGATTTTTTTTAACCTCTTAATAGAAGAGTTAGGTAGATGTGTACATATTCTGGTTCAGACACATGGGGGAAGTAATAATGTTTCTCATGATATACTACTACTCCTAGAAAAATGACTCAACATATATACAGAAGATGCATTGTGTTTATAGCAACTTAGTCATCTATGATATTTTGTAGTGAGTTATTCCCAGATGGCTTCTTAAAGAACTATAGAGAGTTGAATGAATCATATTTGCTTTCCAAAGTGCCTAGCATTGCATTAGGAAATTATTCCTATTATTGATAGTGTTTATTGGTATCATATGGTGCCAAGGGACAGTGTGAGATAATTGGATCATGCATGAATCTTTCCAATTACTCTATATAAATATCACTTGAATTAGCTACTAATTGCTTAAATTGCAAAACTGTTTTTAGGGTATGTAGGGGTATTTTAATATTTGTATATTTTTAAAAACATAGGATCTTGTTTGTATCCTTAAATTACTAGGCTTTGGATACAGCTGTACAAATAATTGAGTTTTTTTGAGTAACTGAATCTCAACAAAATTAGGTGATTTATTTATTTAGGCAGAACCAGAAATTTGTCCAGAATGAAAGAGAGTGAAACGAGAGTCAAGTGTTGACACTCTTAACTAATGCTTGTGTGTGAATGTGAGTATAATATGTGGTTTTTGAACTTGCTGGAAATGGAGCAGATGGAAATGTTGGTTATAAATACCTAAGAAAGCTAAGCTGTAAAACTCTGTCTTTGTATTTTACATATGAAACCTCTTATAGTCATGCCTTTTAACAACTGATTGTCATCATCTCAAATTGTAACTTACAGGGTGCTGGTATAGAAATATATCCTGGGAGTAAGTGTACCCTGAGTGACAATGGGATTCATCACTGCAAGGAAGGGATCCTCATTAAGGTGAGCCCTGGCTATCACACATGCTTTCCAAAGATTAGGCTGGTTCCCCCAAGAGATTATGTTGTATTTAATCTTCATGTGAAGTTCTGTTTTGTTTTCTCATTTTAATAAACATAAACAAGTGTATGTATTTCAGTAATGTCAGTACTTGATGTTTGAAAATTTTCTGTGTGAATGCTTTGCTGCCTTTAGATCTGCAGAAATGACAAGGCATGTTGTGTCACTCAGAGCTCAGAATGTGCTACAACATATTAGTAAGCAGAACCTTCTACTTTGTTTTTAGAATAGTGTGAAAAAAGTCAGCAGATTTTAAGAGCAGGCAGTGTTGAATGTGACAGTTCCTTAAAGCATTTGTTTTCATTGTCACATAGGACTTCTTGGATGAGCATTATGACATTCCCAAGATATCCATGGTGAATAATATAATACACAATAATGAAGGTTATGGCGTTGTCTTGGTGAAACCTACCATTTTCTCTGACCTGCAAGAAGATGCTGAGGATGGAACTGAAGGTATGCTGTATTTGGTAATTTTTAAATATAAGAACAGACCTAATTTACTTCATTTCAGCATTAAACTTTGATTAAGATCTGAGTCTTCCTCCCCTCCTTAAAAAAGATTACCAGAATATGCTTGGGTGTGGAGGTCCTGGTAAAAACAATTTCAAGGTCAACTAGTTCAACTGTTCATTCAGAACCTTGATGTTTGGTTTCTGGGATCATGCAGTTTCCTTCTTATGCTTGGTGTTCTATATATGAATAGAATAAGGATGGGTGTAGGATGGCAGTGGTGACTCCCACTACCATTAAGGGTGGAGGCAGTGCAATAAATGTGCCAAGTGGCAGGCTGCATCTACTGGAGGGGATAGTGGGCTTTGCCTCTATTTTGCATTGGTACAAGTGCCTCTGTGTCACCTGCCTTTCTTGGCAGCAAAGGTGAGATAGCCCAATGGAAATTCATGAATTTCAATCTATGACACAGGTAACTGTTAAATCTTAGTCAGAGAAGGATTAATGTGGCTGAGGAAAGTTTAAAGCATTTTTGTTTTGTTTTTGTTTTTGAAAGGTAGTTACAGAAAGAGAGAGAGAGAGAGATTTTCCATCTGCTGGTTCCCTCCTCAAATGCCTGCATCAGCTGAGGCTGGGCCAGCTGAAACCAGGAAATCAGAACTCCATCTGGGTCTCCTATGTGGGTGCAGTGCCCAAGCACTTGGGCCATCCTCCACTGCTTTCCAGGCACATTAGCAGGGAGCTGGATCAGAAGTGGAGCAGCCAAGATTTGTACTGGTGTTCAAAAAATGGGATCCTGGTGTTGCAAGTGGCGGTTTAGCCTGCTGTGCCCCAACTCTGGCCTCTAAAGCAGTTTAAAGAGTTCTTGTCATCTTTCAGGACCCACTCCAGTCACACCTCTGTGAAGTCTTTAACTTCTGACAGGTCTCACAAGGGTGAAATTGAAGTGTCATATTGACAGGACTCTTATCTGAAAGTTCTGGTGCGGGCATCTACTTTCAAGCTTATTCATGTCATCATGTAGGACTGAGGTCCCCATTTTCTTGCTTGGCTGTTGGCTGGAGAGAATACCCAACTACCAGAGGCCGTTCTGAATTCCTTGTCCAGTATTCCCCTCCATCTCAGTGAAGAGAACCTCCTCAAGACAAATATCCCATGCTTTGAATATTTCTGACTTCCCCACCTTGTAACCAACTAGAGAATGCTGACCAGTAACCTTAATTACATTGAAAACTTACAGTACAAGACCCTTTTGCCATTTAACAATCATTAATATAACACGGGGCAGGGGTTAGGGGATCATGAGGCCTATGTAGAATTGGCTTCTCGATTGGGAGTTCATTTAAGAAAAGTAACACTGTCTGATCTTTGACAGTGCTTAACAAATACTAAATATCCAGGAAATTATTGAGTGAGTGAGATTCTAGGGTGAAGAGGGTAAACAAAAAAATTCAAGATAGTTGATATGTTTTAGAGACAGGAAACCTTGGCATAATGAGCCAGCTGAAATGCTCATGGCAAAGAATTTGTACAATCCAGTCAGATGACGCAAGAACCCTAGGCATGCACCCATATTGTGGCACAGTGGGTTATACCACTGCCTAGCATGCTGCCATCCCATATGAATGCCAGTTCAAGTCCTGGCTGCTCCACTTCCAATACAGTAACAGCTGTATCCCTGGGAACACCTGGGAAAGCAGCAGAAGATGACCCAGCTGTTTGTGCCCTTGCCATGCACATGGGAGATCTGGGTGGAATTCCAGGCTCCTGGCTTCAGCCTGACCCAGCAGCCCTGACTATTGCAGCCATTTGGGAAGTAAACCAGAGGATGGAAGATCGATCTCTCTCTCTCTCTATCTCTCCTTGTCTCTGTAACTCTGCCTTTTAAATAAACAAAATAAATCTTTAACAACAATGGCAACAAAAAGTCCTTCACAGAAAAAACTTGAAAGTTCTGACAGGTTATGTAGAAATATATTGTTTTAGTTGGGTTAGCTAGAATATTGAATTTAATATAATTTTTCTTTCTTCCTCAGAATGTAAAGCACTTAAAATGCAGACAAGTGGAGAGGCAGATGCAGCTGAAAGAGTGGATCTAGAAGAGCTGATTGAATGTGCAACTGGTAAAATGGAACATAATGCGAGATCTGACCTTTCTGAGCAAGTCGAAGGAAATTGTGAAATTGTAAATGAACTAGTAGCTGCCTCTACACAGAAGGGCCAGATGAAGAAGAAAAGGTTGAGTGAACTAGGGATCACGCAAGCTGATGACAACTTAATGTCACAGGAGATGTTTGTTGGAATTATGGGGAATCAGTTCAAGTGGAACGGGAAAGGGAGTTTTGGCACGTTTCTTTTCTGACTGCTATGATATAATAAATAGCAAAATACTGGATTTGCACATGTTGCCCTAACAGTCACTGCTGCTCTTGTAGTTTGCTTCATATCTGCATTTTATATTTGATATATTTGATTGGATTTTAATGAAATGTAGATTTATTTCTATCTGCAAGTATTGCACATAAACACTCCCTCTTTAAAAGAATGGTTATAAAAACATATGAAACAGAAGATTTTTGGAGATTTTTCATCTAGAGAGTCTTGCTTTTTTTAAATAGAGTTTTCTCCTATTAAGCCTGGTGGTAACTTTCTGGTGTGCATACACTTCAATCCAGCACTTGAAAGAGGAGGAAGGAAAGCAGGAAATGCAGATGGGTGCACAGAAGTGCAATAGGTATCATGTGTGCAGTGTTCTTCGTAGAGTGGTCTTTTTTATCCCAGTTACAGCAGATCTGATTCCCATTCTGTATTTGCATAATACTTGTCTTAAAATAAAAGCTTTTATGATTGGGAAGTTATCTGCCTAATCAGACTTATTATTGAGAATCTGAGTGGGATGCATTTTTCTGTTGAACTATGCAATCATCCAAACAGTAATAGATAACGTAACAGGTTTGAAACAGAAGTGAAATATTTTGTTGAAAACCAGTGTGTGTGTAGAGCATTTTCACTATTGCTGATTGTGAATAATTAAAAAGAAGTGTTTTTCTTTCACCATAACAGTATTCTGATCATAGTTCTTACACGGTCAAAAGATTACCTGTACAGCCTATATTGGCTACACATTCTTGGTATCATATGTGTATTTTAAAGCACAGCTTTTAAAAATATTTATTTAAAAAAGTATGTATAATATTAATATGCCTACTGATTAAAATTATAGTGATAAAATAATAAAATTTGAGCCTGTTATTTTTTCCCAAACTCATTATAGGCCAGGGTACTGGTGGAGCATATGTAACATAAAATTTCTTGGTATTTTTTTTATTGTTTTAGAAAGAGTACTACATTTTCTTTCCTAAATGTCATTATATTTATTTCTTAAATTTGAGTAAATAGGGCCTGGCTCTGTGGCATAGTAGGTTAAGCCCCCACCTGCGGTGCTGGCATCCCATATGGGCACTGGTTTGAGTCCTTGACACTCTACTTCTGATCCAGCTCCTGGCTAATGGCCTGGGAAAGCAGTGGAAGATAGCTCAAGCACTTGCATGTGGTAGACCTGGAAGAAGCTCCTGGCTCCTGGCTTCAGATCAGCTCAGCTCCGGCCGTTGTGGCCATTTGGGGAGTGAACCAGCAGATGGAAGGTCTCTCTCTCTGTCTCTCCTTCTCTCTCTGTGTAACTCTGCCTCTCAAATAAATAAAATAAATCTTTTAAAAAAATTGAATAAATAGTTTATTTTTGGACACTACTAAATATGGTGAATTTATGTTAGGTTTATTGTTTGACCATTGAAAGTCATTTTTCTTTTAATTTTTTCCCTAAAAACCTTTATTTAAGGTATACAAACCTCATGTATTTCATATATACAGATTTAGGAACATAGTGATTCTTCCCTCTCCCATTCCATCCTTCTTCCTTCTCTCTCTCCTATTCTTCTTCTTCCTCTCTCTCCTATTCCTATTCTTATTTTTAACTAAGATCTATTTTAAATTAACTTTATATACATAAGATTAACCCTACACTAAGTAGAGAGTTTAACAAATAGTATTAAAAAAAAAAAAAAAAAAACTGTTCCTAAACAAGACAAGTGCTGTTCAAAATCATCTCCTCAAAGTGTCAATTTCACTTCTATAGATTACTTTTTAGGCACTCTGTTAGTTACCACCAATCAGGGAGCACATATGGCACTTGTCTTTTTGGGACTGGTTTATTTCACTAAATATGATGTTTTTTAGTTGTATCCATTTTGCTGCAAATGACAAGATTTCATTTTTTTTGATTGTTGTGTAGTATTCCATGGTGTACAAATACTATAATTTCTTTATTCAGTGTTCAGTTGATGGACATCTTGGTTAATTCCATATCTTGGCTATGGTGAATTGAGCTGCAATAAACACGGGTGTACAGATAACTCTTTCATATGCTGATTTCTTTATGTTTGGGTAGATTCCTAGGGTGGGATGGCTGGGTCATATGGTAGGTCTGTTCTGAGATTTGTGAGGTATCTCCATACTGTCTTCCACAGTGGTTGCACCAGTTTACATTCCGACCAACAGTAGATTAGGGTATCACATATATTTATATTCTGTTGTTGAACCATCCCTACTTATAAGGGATAAATCCCATTGGTCCAGGTGAATGATCTTTCTAATGCGTTTTTGGATTCAATTAGCTTTTTTTTTTTTTTTTTTTTTTTTCAGGATTTTTGCATGTATTTTTGCAACATTGAGATTGGTCTGTAGTTCTTTCTCTGTTGTATCTTTTTCAGGTTTAGAATTAAGGTGATGCTGGCTTCCTAGAAAGAATTTGGGATGATTTCCTCCCTTTCAATTATTTTGAAAAGCTTGAGAAGAATTCTAGTCAGTTCTTCCTTAAATATCTGATGGAATTCAGCAATGAAGCCATCTAGTCCTGGGCTTTTCTTTGTTGCAAGGGTCTTCATTACTGATTTAGTCTCTGTCTTGGTTATTAGTCTATTTAGATTTTCTGTCTTCATGGCTCAATTTTGGTAGGTTGCATGTGTCCAGGAATCTATCCATTTCTTCTAGGTTTCCTGATTTGTTGGCATACAGCTCTTTGTAGTAATTCCTGATGATTATTTTTATTTCTGTGGTGTCTGTTGTTACATTTCCTTTTTCAGCTCTGATTTTATTATTTTGGTCTTCTCCCTCTTTTTTTTTTTTTTTTTTTTGCTAGCTGGGCCAATGGTGTGTCAATTTTGTTAACTGTTTTCAAAAAAACCAGCTCTTAATTTCACTGATCTTTTGTATTTTTTGTTTCAATTTTGTTTATTTCTTCTCTAATTTTAATTAGTTATTTTATCCTACTAATTTGGGGTTTGGTTTGTTGTTGTTTTTCTAGGTCCTTGAGATGCAGTGGTAGCTCATTTATTTGGTGCCTTTCCAATTTCTTGATGTAGACACCAATTGCTATAAACTTCCCTCTTAACCCTGCTTTTGCTGTATCCCATAATATTGTATTGTCATCTTAATTCATTTCCAGAATTTTTTTGATTTCTCTTTTTATTTCTTCATTGATTCACTGTTCATTCAGGAGCATTTTGTTCAGTCTCCGTGTAGTTTGGATATGATCTACCAATTCTTGAGTTGTTGATTTCCAGCTTCTTTCCACTGTGGTCTGAGAAGATGCATGGTATGATTTTTGATTTTTTGAATTTGCTGAGAATTGCTTTATGGCCTAGAATATGGTCTTTCCTAGAGAAAGTTCCATGCACTGCTGAGAAGATTGTGTATTCTGCAACTATGGGTGAAAAGTTTTGTAGATATCAGGTCTGTTTGGTCTATGTGTCAATTAACTCTGTTGTTTCCTTGCTGATTTTCTGTCTGGTTGGTTTGTCCATTGCTGAAAGTGGGGTATTAAAGTCTCCTATTACTATTATATTGGAGTCTATGTCTCCCTTTAGATCCATTAATATTTCTTTTAAATAGCCAGGTGCCCTATAATTGGGTGCATATATGTTTATTATAGTCACATCTTCCTATTGAATTGATCCCTTAATCATTACATAGTACCCTTCTTTGTCTCTTTTAACAGTTTTTGTGTTAAAGTCTATTTTTTCTGATATTAGGATGGCTATACAAGCTCTTTTTTGGTTTCTGTTATCATAGAATATCTGTTTCCATCCTTTCACTTTCAGTCTGTGTATATCTTTGTTGGCGAGTTGTGTTTCTTGTAGGCAGCAAATAGATGGGTCCTGTTTTTTAATTCATTTGGACAGTCTGTATCTCTTTAACTGGAGAGTTGAGGCCATCTACATTCAAGGTGACTATTGACAAGTAATGACTTGGCCCTTCCATTTTTTCATAAATATTCCTATTGTTTACTTTGGATTTCCTTTTTACTTTTACTAGGCGATTTTCTGCCTTCACTTTCTTTCATAGTGATGACCATGTTTCTATGTTTCTGTGTATAGCACAACCTTAAGCATCTTTTGTAAGGTTGGATGGTTATGTTGCAAATTCTTTCAATTTCTGTTTGTTATGGAAGGTCTTTATTTCCCCTTCATTCATAAGTGAGAGCTTTGCAGGTTACAGTATTTTGGGTTGACAGTTTTGTTTTTTTTTTTCTCTTAAGACTTGGACTATATCTCGCCATTCTTTCTTAGCCTGTAGGGTTTCTAATAAGTCAGCTGTGAGTAATTGGAGATCCTCTGAAAGTAATCTGGCATTTCTCTTGTGTACATTTTAGAATCTTTATTTTTTACTATAGAGAGTTTGACTACAATGTGTCATGGTGAAGATATTTTCTGGTCATGTCTATTAGGAGTTCAATGTGCATCCTGTCCCTTTCTTTCTCCAAATTGGGGAAGTTTCTGTAATTTTCACTAAATAGACCTTTTTATCCATTCTCTCTTTCCACATCTTCAGAAACTCCTAATTCCCATATGTTGGGTCATTTGATAGTGTCCCATTATTCCATAAATCCGCAACACTGCTTTTAATTTGTGTAATTTCTTCTTCTTCTTTTTTATTTTTTTCGTTTGACTATAAACTTTCCTGATGTTTGTCTTCTAACTCAGATATTGTTTCTTCTTCCTCACCGAGTCTGTTGTTAAGGCTTTCCACTGCATTTTTATTTGATCTGTTAACTTCTTCATTTCTAATATTTCATTTTGATTTCTTTTAAAATCTCAATTTCACAGGAAAAATTCATGTCATGTATGAATTTCTTTAATTTGTGGATTTCCTTCTGATTACTCTTGAAGTGTTGTCTTGCTTATTCTTGTTTCTTGAATTGCTGCATTTGTTTTTAGGTATTTGTGGAGATTTTTTTTCCCCCTTCTGATTGCGTTTATCTTTGGACTATGCCTCTGTGGTTCAGTGGAGTGTCTGCTCTTTCTGTGAATACCCAGAGGTGTGTGCTTGGTGTGGCCAGGGAGTTCTGTTCAGTGCTCCAGGGAGAGGGGTTCCAGGGTGACAACCAAGTTGGGTGTAGTAAGTTTCTTTTTATTTTTCTTTCTTCTTCTTCTTTTTTTAATCAGAGAGGAGGGTTTGGTCATCTCTATTGGCAGTCTCACCTTCATCTCCTCTCCAAGGCAACCAATGCCTGGGCACTAGCCCCATTGTGTACAGTATTCATCCACACTGCCATAAGGACCACAGACAGGATCCATGCAGTACTCAATGTGAGCACAGATCCCCCAGCAATGACTTACCTCAGGCAATCAGGGAGCCCCAAGTGTGTGGAGCTACCCACATACTTGGGGCTCAGAGACCCAGCCACACCCTGCGCCCTCCCATGCAGCCAGTGTTTCCACAGTCCCAGTACACAAAACTCCCACTGTCACAGGGCACTGAGGATCCACTCTGCCCTACCCATCATTCCCATCCCCAGAGAGACAGATGCTCCCAGAGCGAGCTGCCTGTGGGTACTCTGCCCAGGCAGCCTAAGCCCCAGAGCCCGTGGCATGCTGGGAGGCTGGGGGCACCTCACAGTCCTATGTGGGTGCCTAAACCCTATCAATCCTCCTGCCCAGACTCAGGCATCTCCTCTTGGCTGGTTGCTGTCCACATGGACACAACCTGTCCCAGCTGTTACATATGTCCAAAATAGTGGCCACCCTATCTAAGCTAGTTGCAGGGTGCTATTGTCTGGGGGGTCAGGGAGAGAGAAATGTGCTCCCTTTTTTTCCCTCTAGGTTGGCAGGTACACTGTCCCCCACTGGGCTCCAGGCCAGACTCAAACAGGTTGTCCCCACAGCTTTATCACCAATGACTTGGGCTGCTGTGGTCTGGTCTCACCTCTCTCCAAAGCTGATGCTGAGTCTCTTGGCTGCTGGGGTCCTGAGTTGTACACGTCTATACCCTCCACATAGATCCATAGTGTCCCTCTAACTTCCGTGGAGTTTCCACTGCAGTTTTCTCTCTAAAGCTTCACTGAGACTGCACTCTCCACCTTTTTATTAACTGTCTTTCCCCTCGACAAGAGCAGTAAGCGCCCTCTCTGTTCTGCCATCTTGGAATCTCCCAGTACTTTTTTTTTTTTGTATTTTGTCCTGAAAAAGATTTTAAAAATAATGCTAATTCTGAATCAGTTTCAGTCAAATACTGATTTAAAACAATTCTTTATCAAGTTAGTTTTCTAAATGAATTTCCACTTTATTTTGTGATATTTGTTTTGTGTATTCTCTTGTAACTTGGTAGTGTCAATAGAATGATACATTATTAAAAAAATAGGTAACTAATGTTAATGCCTCATTGTTTCTTTTTGTAGCATGATCGTTCTTCAGGTTTCACTTTATTTCTATTTGAGTTTAAATCTAAGCTTATACTGATTTTTGTTCACGTGGTCAGTTTTTAGTGAATAGGCCTAATGTGTTCTCATTTAATTTATATATGTTTTAAGTACATTTTTCCTCAGTCATGAATAGTTACATATCTTACATGACTTAATATATGGAGTATAGAGAGAGCCCTGTGGGGGAATGAATTTGACATTTTAGATGAAGACACTGATGTGGAAAAGGACAATCTTACATATTTTTCCCTTCATTTATTACTTTTATTTACTTATTAAAAGACAGAGAGATAGAGATAGAGATGGAGATCTTGAAACCACTGGTTCACTCCTTAAATGTCCACAACAGCCAAAGCTGGGCCAGGTTGAAGCCAGGAGCTGGGAACTCAGTATAAGTCTCCCACATTGGTGGCAGGGGTCCAGGAACTTGGGGCTGTCATCTGCTGCATCCCAGAGTGTGCATTAGCAGAAAATTGGAATTGGAAGTGGAGTTGGGCTCTGAAGCCGGGCACTCTGATGCCAGGGTTGTAAGAACGTCTTAACTACTACATTGCATGCATGCCCCCAGTTCTCCATTGATTGAGTTAGCAAGTGTTCTGTCCTTATAGACTCTTGGTATAATCCTGAGTTTATGGAAGGAGGCAAAATTCTGTGTCTTGATTTTTTTTTCCTTTATTTTGAGTTTCTTCTGAAGTATCTTACAGGGCAGATGTTTAGTCTAATGGTTAAGACTCCTGCATCCCTTATTACAGCACTTGTGTTTGATACCCAGCTGTGGCTCCTGCTAATGTAGACTCTGGGAGGTAGCAGGTGATGGCTCAGGTAACTGGGTTTCATGCCACCAATGTGGGAGATGTGGATTGAGTTCCCAGCTCAGAGCTTTGGCCTCAACCCAGCCCTGTCCTTTGTGGGTATCTGGGGAGTGAACCAGTGGATGAGAGTTCTATCTCTCTCTCCCTCTCTGCCTCTCAAATAAATACATTTTTTAAAAGTATTATCTTTCTTCTTTAGTGTATTTTCAAAACTGCCCAGAGATCCATTAGATTTCAAGTATATATACCCTGCTTTACTGGGATTTTAAAAGGATGGTGAAATACCTGCATTCTAGATTTGGCCCTTTGGAAAGAGACCAAAGGAAGTTATATATAAAATGCTGATAAATACCTGGGAATAAGCCCATTTAGATTTCTTTATAATTCAATTTGCTGTTATTTCTGTTCTAGAAAAAATAATCTACAGGCTTCTATGGAAATTAAATTGGATACATTTGATGATTAGTGCTTGATGTAAATTTTATGCACAGCACTTAATTCTGTAACATTTCGTATTATTCTGTGATTTAAAAAACTATCTGAATATATACTTTTTTAAAAAAAATTCCTAACTGTTAATGTGAGCTTTCTTCTCTCGTCTTGGTTCTTGTTATTAACAGAAAACTACATAGCTTTTGAAAGCAACAAAAAAGGCAGAGTATAATGCTCTGGAGATTGCTGTTGCTATTTTCCCTTAAATGTGGAAAACAGGCAGGACATACAGATCCATCACATTCTTTTGATGGTTGTGTCATACTTCATTGCAGGAATTGTTTCAGTTATAAGTGGTAAAACCCAACTCAGACCAGCTTATGGGGCTTTCTGGAATTTGGAAGTCTAGGATGATGGCTGATTTTAGTCATTGTTGGCTGTGTCCTTTAATTCTGTCTTCCTTAGTGTTAGTTTCATTCTCAGATTGGGTTACCTCATGGGATGGCATAGATGGCCTCTAGCAGCCCCTAAGAAAGAGGGAGAGAGACCTTTTTGCTAGCATCTGATTGACCCTGTCAATATGTTTTGCTTGATCTTTGGTGAGTCACTATGAACCAGAGAAATGGAATCATCAGTTCCCATTGATTCACATTTCCAGTTTGTAGAGAGGGGATGCAGCTTTGTGAATGTCCAAAAGACAGAGGGCAGTTTCTAGGAGGGGAGTTCTGTTACCAGAAGAAGGTGGCAGGGCTGCTTTGCAGGCAAAAGCATGGATGTTGGCTATATATGAATGAGTCATAACTTAACCTGTTTCACTGTATTGATGGGTATTCGGTTTTTCATTATTGCAAATAGATTCCTAAAAAGCATGTTCAGTGTGCTACTTTGTGACTTGATTAAGATTTTCTATGGTTAGATTATTGAATGAAGACTTTTTGGGTTAAAGTTGTAGATTTTAAATTTTGAAAGCTGTTGTCAGAATGTCCTCCAAAAAATATATGAGCATTGGATATACTCCTATCAAGTGTGTCGGATTGGCAGTTTACCATAATCTTAAAACACTGAATTTAGGAAGTGCTTCTCTAATGAATGAAAAAAATTGTTTTTATTTGGTTACTATTATTTGCTATGATTTTTTTTCATTTACTGTGTTCATGTATTTTTCTGAAAATTGTCTTGCCTATTCTGTTGTTTGACTTTATTATTAATGATTTATATATTTTTTACATTGTGGCTTTTATGTCTTAATATTAAAGATGTGTGTATATACATAAATATGTATACACACACACACACACACACACACACACATATATATATGAAAGAATACAGCCATCCCACAGTATCTGCAAGGGATTGGTGTCAGGACTCCCTATGGACATCCAAATCTATGGATGCACAAATCTTTTGTATAAAATGGTGTGGTGTTTGCATATAACCTATGTACATCTTCCAGTATACCTTAAATTGCCTTAAATTATTTATACTACTTAATACAGTGTTAATGATGTAAGTAATTATTTTGTATTGTTAAGAGGATATTGACAAGAAAAAAGTGTACATATTCAATACAAATGCATTTTTTCCCCAAATGTTCTTGATTTGTCATTGATTTCTGTGACTTATGTGGAACCCTTGGTTGATGGCTTCTTGGATTGTTCATAGTTTTTGGTTATTGTAGATGGAGTTGCTAAGAATATTTGGGTAAAAATATTTGAACATATGTTTTCATTTCTCCAAGAGTAAATATCTATGAGTGGGATTGCTGGGTTTGATAATAAGTGTGTTTTATTGTATTGAAAAGTTCAAAATTGTTTTGCAAAGTGCTGTATTTATTATATATATTATTTGCGATATATGAGAGTTCTAGTTGTTCCACATACTTGTCAATACTTGTTAGTTTTTTAAGTTTTAAATATTCTATAGGTGTGTAGTGATAGCTCATTGTTTTATTCTACATTTCCCTTATTTGCTATATTTAG
Organism: Oryctolagus cuniculus; assembly: GCF_964237555.1. Taxonomy (NCBI): domain Eukaryota; kingdom Metazoa; phylum Chordata; class Mammalia; order Lagomorpha; family Leporidae; genus Oryctolagus; species Oryctolagus cuniculus. The sequence goes on along the minus strand of NC_091449.1, from coordinate 30,341,685 downwards.
CAATTTTTCATGTGCTGGTTGGCATTTCTATGTTTCTGGTCAAGTGTCTACTCAGATCTTTTGCCTACTTTTTTCTCCCTTTCCCCAAAGCAGGGGGGTGGTGGTGGAAACACTTGTTTTTTTAAAATGTAAGAATTAAAAAAAATTTTAGACTCAAGTTCTTTATCAAATATGTTTCACAGATATTTTCTTTCTGTCTGTAGTTTCATTTTCCATTTTCTTAGCAGTGTCTTGAGGAGCAGAAGTTTAAATTTTGATCAAGCCTGGTTTATCAATATTTTATTTTATGGTTTGTGTTTTTTAATGTCTTATCTGGGAACTCTTTTTCCTCCATTTCTCTTTTCCTGACTTCCTTTGAATTGAGTTTAAAACATTTTTTAAATGGATCAATCTTATCTCTACTGTTGGCTCATCAGCTATATCTTTTACTGATTAAGTTTCTTTCCTAGTTGTGCTCTAGTGCAATAGTTCTTAGCTGAGAGAAGTTATTCTCCTGACCCCCAGACATTAGCCAACATCTGGTGATGTTTGTGGTTGTCACAACTATGGGTGGGAAGCCAATGGCATCTGTTAAGTAGAGGTGATGGGTGCTACCACATACCTTACAATGCACAGGACAGCCTCCCATAATAGGGAGTTATTTGGTTCAAAAGATCAGCAGTGCCAAGTTGAGAAATCCTGTTAGAGGGCAGGGCTCAGAAAAATTGTCTGTCAAGAACCAGGTGGTAAATTTTAGGTTTTGTATGACATATATGATTGTACATTTCCTTTCTTAAAGTCTTCTTAGCTTCTGAACTGTGCAGAAATAGTCAGCAGGCTGGATTTAACCCATGGTCAGAATTTGCTGACTCTTGCCCTAAGATTTACAATATACATATAATACCTTCAAATAATATCATTTCACTAAATATGTAAGATCCATTTCCCATCTTCTCTCCTTTGTGCTATTGTTGTCATATATTTTACTCATATGTTACAGACCTCTCAACACATTGCTCTTATTTTTGTTTTAAACTGTTCTCTGAAAAGTTTGAAAATAGAGGTGGGCATTTGGCATAGCAGTTAAGATGCTGCTTCAGCCACCTGCATTCCATATTGGAGTGTATGGGTTTGAATGCAGGTTCTATTTCCTACTTCAGCTTCCTGTCAGTGTGCATCCTGGGAGGTAACAGCTGGTGGCTCAAATACTTGGGTCTCTGCCACTTATGTAGGAGACCAGGACTGTTTCAGGCTTGTGACTTTGGCTGGGCCCAGTCGTGGCTGTTGTGGACATTTGGAGAATGAACCAATGGATGGAAGACCTTTCTCTACCTGTCTCTGTTTCCCTCTCTACCTTTTAGACAAAATGAAAATAAATAAATTAAAAAATTAAAAGTTTAAAAACATGTTTATGCATTTATTAACATTTGCTGTTTTTGGTGTTTTTTATTTATTTGTATGAATCTAAATTTCCACTTGGTATCATATTCCATATGAATAAATTGTTTTATGATTTCTTTTTGTGAAGGTTTATTGACAATGAATTCTTCCAGCTTTTATTTATTTGAAAATGTCTTCTGTTTTGATGACTCGTGTTGCGCAGAGAATTCTGAATTGGCAGTTTGTTTTAGTGCTTTAAAGGCGCTGCTCCGCTGTCATTTTTCTTATGTAGTTTCTAGCAAGTTGGCTGCTTGTGTGTTAGTGTGGCTTCTTTAAGTTTATTCTGCAAGGATTTCCTTGTTCCTCGTTGTGTGGGTCTATTTCCTCAGATAATTCTTCTGTTTTACTTTCTGTCCTTCATTGACATTTGATGCATTTATTCTTTGTCATTTTGTCCCATAGGTCCCGTATGTCTTACTCAGTTTTCAGTCTTTCTCTGTTTCTTTTTGGATAATTTCTATTGCAGTCTTCAAGTTTGCTGATCTTTTCTTGTGTACCACTTAAATTGCTGTTAATCCCATCTGGTGAAATTTTAATTTCAGATATTGTATTTTTTTAATTCATGGATGATTGTTGGGGATAGGACTTTTTTAGTTTCTATCCTTTTTCTCTCATCTAACCACGTTTTCCTCTCCTTTCTTAAATGTACAGAGTGTATTCATAAGCCCTATATATGTGTTGTTATTTGCTAGCATCATCTCTATAGTTTCTGTTTGTATTGATTGTTCTTTTGGTTATCAGTCATATTTTTTCTTTTTCTTTGCTATTTGTTTAGTTCTAATTGAATTTTGGGCACTATGAGTTTTATTTTGTTGCTGTAATTTGTTTTATAACAAAGTGGTGTTGGCTATTTTTTTTTTATGGAATGCAATTATTTGGAATTAGTTGGATCCTTTTAATGCTAGCTTTTAAGCTTTGTTTTGGCACATCCAGAGCAGGCTTTAGTCTAGGGCTAACTTGGGTTCCCCTTCCTTATTTTAAATCTATCTGGTGCCCCATGTATTATGTGATCTTTTCACTCTTGTTCATAGGAGTGAAATTTTTTCTGCTTATTTTGTGGGATCTCTTCTCCCAGCCTCAGGTAGTATTATTGCCTTCTCAGGTGGAGGCAGATTGGTACTTAACTGATGCTGGAGAGTACCCTCTGCGTGCTTCTCGTGTTCTCTGTTCATTTTCCTCCACACCAAAACTCTGCCTTGCAAATTCTGGCTGCATTGGCTTCTAAACTTTTATTTCTGTCTCCCTAACTTAGTGAGTCAACCTGGCTCTGTTTCCTTTCTCTGTCTGGAGGCCTAGAAATTGCCTTCTGTACTAATATGGTGTAATTGTGCAGTTCACCTTTCTAGTTTCCCTTCTTAGGTGTCACGTTCTTGTATTGCCTGTTGTTTATCATCTAGAGAACCACTGTGTCACGTCCTTTGTCCAGTTTTCTAGGTATTCAAGGTAGGGGTCATACATATGATAAGTATTATTCAATGTTGGCTGAAAGCTGAAGTCTACTTGAGTCTTCCAGGTTGGAACCATTTCCAAAGGATATGGAAGAGTCTATGTCAGTAGCTATTTGGTAACCAGGTCAAATTTCTAAGAGTTTCTGTAGCTCATTCCTGTTGAAATTTTATGAAAATGGTTGGTAGGGGCAGGCACTGTGGTGTAGCGGGTAAGATAGTCACCTGCAGTGCCAGCATCCCATATGGGTGCTGGTTCGAGTCCCGGCTGCCCCACTTCCGATCCAGCTCTCTACTATGGCCTGGGAGAGCAATAGAAGATGGCCCAAGTCCTTGGGCTCCTGGCTCCTGGCTTTAGATCAGATCAGCTCTGGCTGTTGCTGTCAACTGGAGAGTGAACCAGTGGAAGGAAGACCTCTCTCTCTCTTTCTCTCTCTCTCTTTCCCTCCCACCCTCCCTCTCCTTCTCTCTGTGTGTAACTCTGGCTTTCAAATAAATAAATCTTAAAAAAAAAAAAAAAGAAAATGGTAATTGACCATAAAAACATCTGGGAACATTTTAATAAAGAGGAATATGGCTGGACCCATTGATAACGCTAATACAGTTTCCTTACATCTAAAATTAAGAGTTTTCTGCATTCTTGACTTCCAAGGTACTTCAAGAAGTTCATGGAATGTAGAAGTAAAATGTAAGTTTATCTTGATGCAAAAAAAAAAAAAAATCCATTCACCAAAGTGTTTTCAAAAAAGTTTAGGGAGGGGGCAAAGTCAACCAGTGGACTGGAAGAACTGTCTCTATCTCCCTGTCTCTATGTCTTTCAAATAAGTAAAAGTTTGTGGAAAATGTGTATTATGAAAAGATTATGAATGGACTTCAAAATTCTTTGCACCAAATAACTTATCTTTTTATTCAATTTTGCATGAACTCCGCAGTATATATGCATTTTTGTGGGGTGGTCAATGAGGGGATAGGCAAATAAAATCCTGCTTTACTGCGAGGCGTGGGTGAACTCACTATGCAGTGTGCTTCTGGAGTTCAGCTTTTACTACTTTCAGGCCAGGTGGGCTGATGACTTTCTCACTGAAATACTGGTAATAATCTTGATATGTAGTAGCTCTTTAAAGGCCATTTTGAATAGAATTGGAACAATTAACAAGCAATTAAAAACTAATTAGAATCTTTGCATTATTTTCGTGGGAAGCATAATACATTGTAATTACTCATGAATGTTCTTGCAAAATCAAGTAACACTAATTTATAATTAGCCCTTAAGCTACAGGCAGCTTCCTAGGTGATAGCTGGTGATATTTCCCATTAAGGCTTTTAGAAACTCACATACTCTTTTATTTTAGATGGCTCAGAAACTTTGCGGAGGTGCTAGGCACATTACCACTGATGCGGCTCTGGTGCCTTGACAAAGCGCTCCCGCACTTCGCTTTCCTTCAGTGCTTGCAAGGTACCAGAGGAGCTGCAGGGAAGATGAGCAGTTTAACGGTTTCTGAAGTCGTATTAAGCTTTATAGCACCAGAAATCTATTTAATTCCCTGTCATCGCTTCTAAAATGCATTTCAAATCTGTTGTCGTTGGTAAAATGCTCAGAGTCATTGGAGAATTATTTTTGACGTGGTATTTATATCTAAAATTTGCTAGTGAGACAAATCCTCTCCAGTGATGGAGGAAATTAACATTTTGGCTTTTCAACATAGCGTTGATACTAGGTTAGAGCTTCTGGTTCCCTGGGGTCTTTCAATATTATGGGTTTAGAAAGGCTAATAAGATTTCCTCCTTGTTTTTGGAAAGTCACATTGTCTTGGTCACAGAATTTTCCTGTAAATCCAATTTTCTGTTCTTTTAAATAACCATTTTGTTAAGCCAAGTCACTGTAGTTTCTATGATACATAGATGTTGTCCCTTAATTTAGAAAGCAGAATCAATGCCTGTATTTCTTTTTTTTTTAAACAGTGTACAATGTGTACATACAGAATGTAATTGACTGTTCAGCAATTGGCAGGGGAGGGTTCCACCAGGCTCAAAGGACTGCAATCTGCTTTGCTGATGGCATTGTGCAGGGACAGGGGAGAGCACTGTCAGCGAAGAGCTTGTCTGGAGAGGAGGCTGATAGGACTTGGTAATGTTAGACAAGGGTTTATACTGTGAAATTAGCTGCATAATGTTTATGGAAAGATCTGAGGATATTAAAGCAAATATTGACAATATAAAGCTGAATTATTTTCCCCAAAATATGAATGTTGGTCTCCAGGTATTTTTCGATAGCATTTGTTACACCGAGGAAGCTTGAGATTGAGTCTCTTTCCATATCCAATTTTTGAAGAAATAGAGGATGTGGGAAATGGCAGGAGCATAGGTGTCTCTCAGAAGATTCTATTTTAGAGATCATGGAAATGTATGAATATCTTGTTTACCCAGCAGTTTTGCTTCTAGAGATTCTAAAGATAATTTCCCTAGAATATAAGTATGGAATTATTTAAGGCTCCTCACTTGTGGGGTTGGTTGCTGATGTATGGGTCTATGTCTCCCATTGTTGCTTGGTCTAAAGATCACAATTGTGGGGTCCTTATTTCATCCCCTTTATGCTCCTTTTCCATGGAGCTTTAAAAAAAATCACAATGGGTTAGAAAATAGACAATGTTTTTCAGCATTTGCACATTAAAAATCAATAGGAGCACTTAGGTCTAACTCCCTCCCCCTCTAACCCAAGGTTCTGAATTAACTGCTTTGGAGTCAGCCCAGGTGTAGATAATTTTTGAAAACACCCAGGGGATCCTGATGTGCTGTTAGGACTAACCACTGGTGTAAGGAATGGTGTGCAGTAAGAGTAGTGCCTTATATTCTTTTTTTTTTTTCCTAAATATTTATTTATTTATTTGAAAGTCAGAGTTACACAGAGAAGAGAGGTAGAGAGAGAGAGAGAGAAGTCCTCCATCCACTGGTTCACTCCAGTTGGCCACAACAGCGGAGATGCGCCGATCCAAAGCCAGGCTCGGAAGCTTCCTCCGGGTCTCCCACGTGGATGCAGGGGCCCAAGGACTTGGGCCATTTTCCACTGCTTTCCCAGGCCACAGCAGAGAGCTGGATCAGAAGTGGAGCTGCCGTTTCTCAAACTGGCACCCATATGGGATGCTGGCGCTTCAGGCCAGCGCTTTAACCCACTGTGCCACAGTCAGCGCCCACCTTATTTTTCTTTAGAGACTAAGAGTTGTAGGCTGTGCCCTGCATTATTTCTTTGCACTGCTTTTTGTGTTCCGCCAGAAGAGATGGTGTCTTATTAAAAGTCACACCTCTAACTTCACAGTTGTTACTTAATTATCTGGTGGTGTTTGATGAAAGTCCAGAACTAAATACCTAGAGTTCTGTGAAAATCCTTTTTCCCTGATCTCTACCACCGTCTAGCCATGTAACCTTGAACATGTGGATAACCTATCTATGAATTTTGTTTGTTTGAAAAGTGGGACTAATACAGCTTTGCTTATGTTCTTAGCGTAACTTCAGAATGGTTCTTTAATGTCTAAGTCTCTTAACTAAACCCCGCTACGGTAATGCTGGCATGTTCGGCCGTGACATACCTGGAGGGTGCTCTGTATAAGGCATTCTCCTGGGCATTGAGAGAGAACAAAGATGTACAACACTCAGCTCCTGTTTCAAGGAACCTTCACAGGTGGGGGAACACATACAAAAAAGGTTCGTGTATCTCATATTGTCAGATGAGCAATCAAGGTTTAGAGAGGAAGAGAGAGGGCTGTAGACTGGGTGGGAGGGTGACCAACTCATCCTGGTTTGTCTGGCCCTTTACTAGCATTAACACTGAAAGTTGTGTCGTGGAAACTCTTCAGTTCTGGGCAAAACTGGAGGATTGCTCACTTTACAGTGGCCGAAGAAGGCTTGGCAGTGACAGGAGTTTTCCTTGGAGGAAGGAGCATTATAGGTATTGGTGGAAATAATTGCGTCTCTACTGCACACAAACATGCACCCACCCATGACTCGGCAATTTTACTTCAAGCAATTATACACACAAGAAATGAGTTCATAGCAGCATTATTCTTTTGTTGTTGTTGTTATTGTGTTTTTTTTTTTTTTTTTTTTTGACAGGCAGAGTGGACAGTGAGAGAGAGAGACAGAGAGAAAGGTCTTCCTTTGCCATTGGTTCACCCTCCAATGGCTGCTGCGGCCGGCGCACCGCGCTGATCCGTTGGTAGGAGCCAGGTGCTTCTCCTGGTCTCCCATGGGGTGCAGGGCCCAAGCACTTGGGCCATCCTCCACTGCACTCCCTCGCCACAGCAGAGAGCTGGCCTGGAAGAGGGGCAACCGGGACAGAATCCGGCGCCCCAACCAGGACTAGAACTCGGTGTGCTGGTGCCGCTAGGCGGAGGATTAACCTGTTGAGCCACGGCTCCGGCCAGCATTATTCTTGATAACTCCTAACTGCAAACAACTCCGATGTCCACAGAGGAGAATGGGTATATAATTGTATATATTTTGTGTATAGATTGCCTGTAATTTTGTATATAATTGTGGTATATTAGCAGAGTGGACTATTAAAAAACATGGGTAAATTTCTCAGATACATTGTTGAGTGAAAGAAGCCAGACATACAAAAGATCTGAATCTATATGATTCCACTTATAGAAAATTAAAAATTATGCAAACCAGGGTGGGTGTTTGACCTAGCAGTTAAGACACTGATTGAGACACCTGTGTCCTATATTGGAGTACCTGGGTTTGAGTTCCAGTTCCAGATTCTGGCTTCCTGCTAGTGCAGACCCTGGGAGCAGCAGGTGATGGCTCAAGTGTTTGGGTCCAGGCCAACCATGAGAGACCTGGATTGAGTTTCCAGCTCCTGGCTCAGCAGCAGCTGTTGTAGGCATTTGAGGACTGAACCAGCAGATGAGAGCGCTCTCTCTCTCTCTCTCTCTCTCTCTCTGCCTCACAAATAAGAAAAAAATACAAAAAATAGGCAAACAAATTATAAGACAGAAGAAAGAGTAATTTGGGGTTATTTTTAATTTGATAATTTTAAATGGCCCACAAATGAAGTTATAAATATCCAAATGGCCCTTGGCAGAAAAAAATTCCCCACCACATTTTACATTTTTTAAATGATTTATTTATTTATTTGAAAGTCAGAGTTACAGAGAGGCAGAGAGAGAGAGGTCTTCCATCCGCTGGTTCACTCCCCAGATGGCCGCAATGGCTAGAGCTGTGCCGATCCGAAGCCAGGAGCCAGGAGATTCTTCTGGATCTCCTTCACTGGTACAGGGGCCCGAGGACTTGGGCCATCTTCCACTGCTTCCTCAGGCCATAGCAGAGAGCTGGATAGGAAGTAGAGCAGCCAGGACTTGAACTGGCACCTATATGGGATGCCAACACTGCAGGTGGTGGCTTTCCCTGCTATGCCACAGCGCCAGCCCCTATATTTCTTTTTTAAAAGTTTGTTTATTTATTTATATAAAAGGCAGAGTAACAGAGAGAAGATGGGGGAGAGAGAGATCTTCCATCCACTGATACATTCCCCAAATGCCTGCAATAGCCAGGGCTGGGCCAGGCTGAAACCAGGAGTCTAAAACTGCATCTGGGTCTCCTGGTACTGCAAGAAATCAAGTCAACAAACTTTGTGAAATGTTTCACTTTAAATGTCAGGTCACTCAGGCCCTGTTGTATCTTCAGTTACTACACTGGTAATTTTTTTCCCTTAGGACTGACTTTTTTTGTTTTGTTTCTTTTTAAATTTTCATTTACTTTGTTGTTTTGTTTTGTTTTGTTTTTAAACATTGTATTTCAGAATAGTTTTAAATTTACAAATGAAAAATTGTGAAGTAGTAATAGAAAGAGTTCCCATATACTCCAACCCTGCTTCCCCTATTATTATCTCATGTTAGTATATTTGTCACAATTAATGAACCACACCCAGCTTCCTCTGTTTCTTGCTTGAGTTTTTATTTTATAATCATAACTTTGACTGAAATCCAGTTAGACTTGGAGAGGAGGAGGGAAAACATGAAGCTCAAAGAATTGCAGTGAGAGCACAATGATAGGATATTGCAAATCGATGAGATGGAGGGGTGCTCTCCCGAGCTGTGGAAGCAATGGTCTGGTGGTTCACATAAAAGCATAGGTCAGATTATTATAATTGTTCACAACTGACAATGGTCATCTTCCTGCTGGTCTCGCTGGAGTGCTCCATGGCTTCCACAATGCTCATGCTCCCTTTCACTCTGCCAAAGAGCACCTACTTGCCATCCTGCTATGCACTCTGGGCAGTGCAGATGAAGAGCTGAGAACCATGTGCATTGGGTCCAGCATTTGCCATAGACAAGGTGCCAGGACCTCATCATCAAATTTCTCTCCATGCATGGACTCGCCCCCTGTGCGGTTATGGCGTGTGAAGTTACCGCCCTGGCACATAAACCCTGGAATAATCCTGTGAAAGTAGGAACCCTTATAACCAAATCCTTTGTCTCCAGTACTCAAAGCACAGAAATTTTCTACTGTCTTTGGAACTTTGTCTGTGAATAGCTTGAAGGAGACATGGCCCAAAGGCTTGCCATTGACAGTGATGTCAACAGAAACTGCAGGGTTGCCTATAGCTGATGGTGGGCAGCTCGGCTGACAACAGTGTCTGCAAAGCCCCCTATTTGTTTTAAATCCAAACTCCTATCTCTCTCACCCATTCAACCCTCTAGTATCAACATTCTGGGTTCAATTTTTTTTTTTTTTTAATTTTAGCTCCCACATATGAAAGAGAACATGTGGCATTAGTCTTTCTGTGTCTGGTTTTTTTCACCCAATATGATGTCCTCCAGATCCATCCATTTTGCTGCTGTGCAACAAGACTTCATTCTTTTTTATAGCAAAATAGTATCCTATGATGTATATGTACCACATTTTCTTCATCCATTCATCTGATGGTGGACACTTTGGTTAAATCCATATCTTGGCTACTGTGAACCGTGCTGTGATAAACATGGTGGGATAGACATCTCTTTGATACAATGATCTCATGTCTTTTGGCTATATACCCAGCAGTGGGATTGCTGGGTCATATGGCATTTCTATTTTTAGGTTTCTAATATACCTGCAGGGCTGGCATTGTGGTCCAGCAGGTTAAACTGCTCCTTCAATGCCAACATCTTCTCATCAGTAGCATCAGAGTGGTGGTTCAAGTTCCCGCTGATCTGCTTCTGATCCAGCTCTCTGATAGTGCTCCTGGGAAAGCAGCAAAAGCTGGCTCAAGTATTGGGCCCCTGCCATCGTGTGGGAGAGCAGCATAGAGTTACTGGCTCCTGGATTTGGCCTGGCCCAACCTGAATCCTTGGAGTGAACCAACAGATGCAAGATCTCTTTCTCCCTCTGACTCTCTCCACACCCCCTGCCCTGTCACTCTGCCTTCAAATAAATAAAAAATTTAAAAATTTGCACACTGTTTTCCACAGGGGCTGCATTAGTTCCCACCAACAGTGTATAAGAGTTCTTTCTCCCCATTTTCACTGGAATGTTACTTTGTCATTCTGACAGGAGTGAAGTGATATCTTATTTTTGATTTGCATTTCCTTGATGCCTACTGATATTGAACATTTTTAAATATACTTATTGGCCATTTGCAATTGTTCTTTTGGGAATTATCTATTCAGGTCTTTTGCCCATTTTTTGATTGGTATTTTATTTTTTAGTTTTTTGAATTGCTGATATAGTCTGGATATTAATCTTTGTCAGCTAAGTAGCTTGCAAATATTTTCTCCCATTTTGTGGGATGTCTCTTTACTCTATTGATTGTTTTCTTTGCTGTGCAGGAGCTTCTGAGTTTGATATAACACCATCTGTCTAGTTTTTCTTTTCTTGCCTGCACTTTGGGCTTTTATCCAAGGAATCATTGCCTACACCAATGTCTTGAAGTGTTTTTCCTGTATTTTCTAGCAATTTTATAGTTTCTGGCCTTACATTTAGGTCTTTGATCCATCTTGAGTTGATTTTTGTATATGGTGAGAGGTAGGGATCTAATTTTATTCTTCTACATACATCTGTCCTGTTTTGCCAGCACTTTTTATTAAAAAGACTTTCTTTTTGCCAATGTATATTCTTGGCACCTTTGTCAAAAATCAATTGGCTGTATGTATATGGATTAATTTCTGGACTCTGTTCTATTGATCTATATGTTTGTTATTATGCCAGTACTATGCTGTATTAATTACTATACCTCTGTAGTATGCTTTGAAATCGGGTATTGTAGTGCCTCTGACTTGCTTTTTCCTTGCTTGGGATTGCTTTGGCAAATCTGGATCTTTTGTGGTTCCATATGAATTTTAGGAATTTTTTCCTAATGTCTAAAGACTATCTTTGTTATTTTGTTGGGGATTGCATTGACTCTGTAGATTGCTTTAGGTAGTATAGACATTTTAATGGTATTAATTCTTCCAATCCATGAGCAAGGAACATCTTTCTATTTACTTGTGCCCTTGATTTCTTTCATCAATGTTTTATAATTTTTATTGTAGAGATCTTTCCTATTTTAGTTAAATTTAGTCCTAAATAGTTGATATTTGTATGGCTATTGTGAATGGGATTTCTTTTTTCAGCTAGGTCATTACTGGTATACAAACATGCTTTCTATTTGTATGTTGATTTTGTATCCTGCAACATTAGTAAACTAGTTTATCAGTTCTAACTGCTTTTTGGTGGTATGTTTTGGTTTTTCTGTCTGCAAACAGGTCTTTTGACATCCTTCCTTCCAATTCTGATGCCCTTTCTTTCTTTCTCTTCCTTAATTCTTCTTGACAATACTTCTAAAACTATATTAAGAGTGGTGAAGGGGGGCCTGTGCCATGGTGCACTAGGTTAATCCTCCGCCTGTGGCGCCAGCATCCCATATAGGCAGTGGGTTCTAGTCCCGGTTGCTCCTCTTCCAGTCCAGCTTTCTGCTGTGGCCCGGGAAAGCAGTGGAGGATTGCCCAAGTACTTGGGCCCCTGCACCCAGATGGGAGACCAGGAAGAAACACCTGGCTTCTGGCTTCAGATCGGTGTAGCTCCTGTCATTGCGGCCATTTGGGGGGTGAACCATCGAATAGAAGACCTTTCTCTCTGTCTCTCTCTCTCTCACTGTCTGTAACTCTACCTGTGGGGAGGGGGGGAAGAGTGGTGAAGGGGCCAGTGTTGTGGCGCAGTGAGTTAATGCCCTGGCCTGAAGCGCCGGCATCCCATATGGGCGCCGGTTTGAGACCCGGCTGCTCCACTTCCAATCCAGCTCTCTGCTATGGCCTGGGAAAGCAGTGGAGGATGGAAACTTGGAAGAAGCTCCTGGCTTTGGATTGGCACAGCTCCGGCCGTTGCGGCAAATTGAGGAGTGAACCAGCGGATGGAATACCTTTTCTCGCTCGCTCTCTCACTCTCTCTCTATCTCTCTCTGCCTCTCCTCTCTCTGTGTAACTCTGACTTGCAAATAAATAAATAAATCTTTAAAAAAAAAGAGTAGTGAAAATTAACATTAACGTCCTTGCCTTGTTCTAGATCTAAGGTACCATTCAATATGATATTGGCCATTGGTCTGCCTTTATCATTTTGAGGTATATTCCTTCTATTCCTACTTTGTTGAGGTTTCTTTTTTTTTAAATCACCAGGGGATATTGAATGTTTTTAAAATATTTATTTGTTTGCAAGTGAGAGTTACAGAGAGAGAGAGAGACAGAGAGCAAGAGTGAGAGAGAATCTTCCATGCACTGGTTCACTTCTGGCTGCAACGGCCAGACTGGGCCAGGCTGGAGCCAGGAGCTTCTTCCAAGTCTATCACGTGGTTGGCAGGGCCCAAGCCCTTGAACCATCTTCTGCTGTCTTTCCCAGATCATTAGCAGGTTGCTGGATCCAATGCAGAGCAGCGGGGACATGAACGGTTGCCCATGAGGGATGCTGGTGTTGCAGGTGGCAGATTTACCTGCCATGGCACAATGCTGGCCTGTTGAATTTTATCAAATGCTTTCTCTGATCATATAGTTTTTGTTCTTCACTCTATTGATATGATTTATGACATTTATTGATTTGTAAATGTTGAACGATCTTGCATCCCTGGGATAAATCCCACTTGATTGTGATGTATGATCTTTTTGGTGTAGTGTTGGATTTGGTTTGCTGATATTTTCCAGAGAAGTTTTGCATCTATGTTCATCAAAGATATTGGTTTCTAGTTTTCTTTTTGCACTATGTCTTTGTGTCTCCTTGAGTTTAGTTAGGATCATTATTATGAATTATTTTTCAGGCATTTCATAGATTTTCTTCAGATAAAGCTCTATTGCTGGAGAACTGTTGTGTTCTTTTGGAGGCGTCATGCTTCTTTCTACTACATGTTTTCTGTGTTGCTATGTTGATGTCTGTGCATCTGCTTAATAGTTCCATCTTTTTGTGGAGTAGGATTCATTGGAAAAAACTTTTCTTTTTAGGTGAAATGTGGGGTATTACTTGAGTTGTTGCTTTGGCTTTGGTTCTAGATGAGCCTAGAAATGTAACCTAATTTTTCAGTTGTAATCAGCATCAGCTGTGTCTGTGAGTGCCACAGTTGTCTAGTCTACAGCAGTTCTGGGAGATGGTAGTATGACTTTGAAGTGGGTGTGAGTTTCCAAAGGCATGCCTTTGTCCAGAGAGTTGGATATCAATTACACTAAGTTTGTGATGGCTGTGGCCATGCTCCTGTTGCTATGGAACACAAAGAAGTCTGCCCCCTTGTCCCACCAGAGAAGTCTGGATGATACTGGGACTTATGGAACCAACAGCTGTGGCCCTGGGACTGTATGATGTGGATGGGCCATTCCCCAAGTCTGGCTGTGTGGGCATGAGGAATGCTTGGGTTTGTAACACCAACAGCCTGGGTCCCAGCACTGGGGAACGTTAAGGAGATCTAGCCCCAGTCCCACAGGGTGCATATAAAGGTTACGCTGCGGAATGTGCACTGGCAGGTATGGACCTGGAGCAGTGGAATGCAGATACATCCTTCCCTAGGAGGTGTAGAGTACTATAGTGCTAACAGTCACAGTCTTGAAATTGCAGGACACAGTGGAGGCCTTACCCAGGTCTCACAGAGTAAGTGCCAGTTGTGCTGGGAGTTGTGGACAGGCAGCCATCAACCAGAAGCAGAAGAATGCATTTAGGGCCTTCCAGATAGCACAGGTGAATGTAACTCTAGAGGTTGTATCACCAACAGTGATGGTTCCAGAGTTGCAGGGCATGGAAGGGACTACCTCCAGTTTCTGCAGGGCATGCAGGGGTGACACTGGGGTTTGTGCCCTGGCCACTCAGTGCTCTGTACAAAGCGTTTTCCACAGGTCTTGTCCTCCGGGATTGTGTATGACCTGCTGCCGGTGACTAGCTCCAAGAAACCAAGGGAGCTTCCCTGATGACACAGAGTGAGTGAGCCCGGCTCCAGGGCGTGTTTCCTGAATTCCCGCAGCTGCAGGGTTCAGAGGGGCCTGCTCTCTGCCCTGGGATGTGTCCTTGCTCTGTCTCTGGCGGTTTCGGGCAGTGACAGGGCTGCTTACCGCCTCCTAAGGTAGAGGGCACTTAGCAGCTTCACAGCAGCACTGTGGGCTCAGGCAGGCAGTGTTCATTCCTCTCCTGGAGCAAGGTTGTCTCTTGGACCCCGGTCAATGCTCTAGACTGGTTTTGAAGTCAGTGAGGTCTGCAGGAGTCATGGCATTTTCTGCTTACCTCTTTCCGGCAAGATGGTGTCCCCTGGCTAAGGAACCAGGGAAGGAGTGGTGGGTGGCAGCAGCAGGTGGCAGCAGCGTCATGCCTCGTTCCTCTCTGCTGGCTTTCAGAGTCTCTGTGCTATCGGTAGCTTTCATAACTTCTTCATTCAAGTTTTCCCTCACTCAGTCTGCTCAGTTCTATTATTTTATGTATAGAATCTGTTGCCCAGCAAGATGGCATGCCCCTTAATTATGATTTAGCTCCTTCTGAAAAGTCATCAGTTTTCTTAAGATATGGTCCCATGAGCTTGTCCCAGAGCTCCCACCCCTGGGCAGGGCCGGTGGTTTCAAGTGTAGTTGAGTGGACAGAACAAGTGTCAGGTGGATGTGGGGCGGGTCTTGTCTCACTGTCAGACACTGATGAGCAGTAGAGTTTTGGTGGCAAGGATGAGGGTCCCCTGTCTAAGTCTCCTCCAACCTTTCCCAGTGTGGCTCCTTATTGAGTGTGCTTTCAGAGCTGGTTGATTACAAAGCTGGCTTTTTTTTGGGGGGGGGAGCTCACACTTTTTTTTGTGGGAAATCAATTGGCCTGTGAATTTGGGGCAGAAGCTCTGCCTGGCAGCACTGCCCTGGGCAAATGCCTTCACCTCCCTGGGGCAGGGTCTCTTAGCTGAAGAATGAGAATGAGGGGGGCTGTCTGTGTTTTCCCATGGTGCCAGTGTTGTCTGAACCCCAAAGCAACCTGTAATTTTACATGATTGTTTCCCTTCTTAATTAATTCTATGCCATTTCTTTCTCCTCCTCTTTTTTGGGCATTAGTTGCCCATTAGTGTCCATTAGTTAGTTACTAATGATGGTGATGTTAAGTCCTCAGTAAATGTTGGTTGGCATTAATTATGTTCCAGGAGCTGAGCTAAGAGCTTAATTTATGTTCTCTGTCACATAGAGCTATGGCTTATGGGACAATTATTAGCTTCTTCATCTATGAAACTGGGCCAGTGAGTCTTGGGCTGTTATCTGCCTCAGTCATGTGACGGGAAACCAAATCCAGAGCAAATTGAACTCTTAACCTTTTTTTTTTTTTCCTTGTATAGGAGTCAGATATGACTGTAAAAAGGTAACTCGGATCTGAAAGGAATGAGCAGTGACCCCGTCCGTACCTCTACCTGGGGACACACTGGGACTCCCTTTTTTAGATAAAGGATTTTTTTTAGTTCACAGGCGGGGGGGCGGGGGGGGGGGGAGAGGCTGATTCACTCCCTGAATGGCTGAAACAGCTGGGACCGATGCAGGTTGAAGCTGAAGCCAGTAGCCTGGAACTCTCTCCTGGGTCTCCCAGGTGAATGGCAGGGGCCCTTGGGCCCTCTTCTGCTGTTTTTCCAGGCATGTTAGCAGGGAGTTGGATCAGAAGCGGAGCAGCCAGGGCATGAACAGTGCTCAGATATGGGATGCTGGCATCACAAGCAAAGGTTTCTCCTGCTGCACCTCTGTTCTGAGTTCAGCTTATCCTCAGAGAGGCCACATGTAGGCATAAATCTCAGAAGGTCAAGACTTGAGGGATTGGAAATACTGATTTGTCACTTTTCATCTTTAGAATGTGTGCCTAAGTTTCCTTAGGTCTTTTTTGAGATCACAGAAAAAATTCACAACCCCTGGTCAGATGAAGGAAGACTTTGGGGCCAGCAGAGAGCTTTCAAAAGGACAAGAAAAGGTGAATGGATGAACTAGAAGTCGCTGAGTCTGGCTGGTGGGCTCTGAGGCCTCTTTTTGCATGAGACAGCACCGGATTATTCCAGAGGGGTCCCAGGGCTCACTGCTGTTGACGAGGGCCTTGCACTGGAGTGGCTCTGCCCTGCCCCTACACACAGCTCTGAAAAACTTCTTCCTGGGAAAAGGCACTTTCCCAATCTAGAGTTTATAATAAAAAGGAAGGCTCTCATTTGGGGCTGTAGATACTAGGAGAGTGAATGAACGGAACTACTTTATTTTTAAACAAAGTTTGCAAAAAATGAAATTGACAGAATGAACAACACAATTGTCTCAACTCAATTTCCAGTTTTCTTCTTTTTTATTAAAAAATAGAGAGGAAAAATGTAGCTATATATTAAAAGACAAGACGAAACCAGCAATTTACTAAAACCAAAAGCAAAATAGAAGATAATTTAGCAAGGCCCTCCCGCCTCAGCCTGCTGCCTGCCTGGTTCCTGTTCACCTGCAGCGGGAGGTCTCTGTGCACCTGTCAGAGTGTGTGATGGTTGATTTGGGCGGCTGGAGAATGGGCTGAGAAAATGCTGGTTCAGCATCTCTGCACTTGGCCTTCAGGACATTCATGTATCTTGGATATTTACTGGTATTTTTATAGCAAAACTATATAGGTAAATTTATTTCCCTCCGTGTTTTTCAAAGCTAAACTTGCTGGCAACACATTAAAGCCTCTGACAGGCCTCACAGCAATGTGCCTTCACACACTCCCACAGGGGGATTTACGCAAATTTTCCTCGAGTTTCTGGCCATTAGCTCTTTTCCACAGAGTCCCTGGCAACATTTTCCAGCCCAGCTGTAGCACTCATAGCAAGCGGAAGGCAGTCTCCCAGCCAATGTTTACTGGACATGAGCTATGTACCTGACACTGTGCCAAGTATCCCCCCCGCCCCCGCCCCCATCCACTTCTCATGATGGCTTTGAGATGTTGTCAGGATTTGTGTCCTTTACAAACCAGAGAAAACAATAGTAGCTGCTTGCAGGATGGTTAAGGAAGCGTCCCAGGATGGCAGAGCTAGAGAGGATTTCTGGCCAAGCTCTGAAACCACAACACAGGGCCTGGCTTTCTGCCTCAGCTATCATACTCTGCGTTTTTGTTTGCTTGTTTTTTTGAAGGTTATTGTATTTATTTGAAAGGCTGAGTTACAGAGAGGGAGAGAGAGGGACAGAGATCTTCCATCCACTGCCTCATTCCCCAAATGGCTGCAATGGCTCTGGCTGCACTGGCCCAGGCTGGGCCAGGCCAAAGCCAGGAGCCAGGAGCCAGGAGCCAGGAGCTTCCTCTGGGACCCCCACATGGGTGCAGGGGCCCAAGCATCAGGGCCATTCTCCACTGCCTTCCCAGGTGCATCAGCAGGGAGCTGGATCAGAAGTGGAACAGGGGCTGGTGCTGTGGCACAGTGGGTTAGAGCCCTGGCCTGGGTGCCATATGGGTGCCACGTTCTAGTCCCAGCTGCTCCTCTTGCAATCCAGCTCTCTGCAATGGCCTGGGAAAGCAGTAGAAGATGGCCCAAGTGCTTGGGCCCCCACACCCACTTGGGAGACCCGGAAAAAGCTTCTGGCTCCTGGCTTTGGATTTGCACAGCTCCAGCTGTTGTGACCAATTGGGGAGTGAACCAGCCAGTGGAAGACCTCTCTGTCTTTCAAATAAATACAATAAATCTTTTAAAAAAAGAATGCTCAGTTAAAAAAAAAAAAGAAGTGGAGCAGCCAAGACTTGAATGGACACCCATAAGGGATGCTGGTACTGCAGGTGGCGGCCCAACCTGCCCTGCCACAGCAATGGCCCCAGCCCCTCATTATATCAGGTGTCTTGGGCAGGAATCTGTCTCATGCAGCTTGAAAGAGTCCTGAATACTTTCTGCAGATGGTCATGATGCCCTGGGGTCTATTGTAGCCAAGGGCCCTTCAGACCTCTGGCCAAGGCACAGGTCTTTGTTGAGTTGCACTCAGCACCCTGACAGATTTGCTGTGGGCGTACAAGAGGAGAAACATGGCTCTAAACTCAAACATCCTTGCTAACAAGGAGCCTTTGCCCTTTGCTGGCTTCATAAGACATCCAAGACGGGTGGGAAGTTCGCTGGTCCAGTTACAGACTTGTCTGGAGCAGCGCCTGTTGCCAGCTCCCGCCCAAGGTCAGAGGCCCCTTGAAAGTGGCTGCGTGGAATAAACCAGGCAGAAAATAGCAACACCTTTGAAGCATGCTGAACTTGGCTCTAATTGAGCTCTTCCTGTTGATTAGAATCTATTTGCATTTATTTTCCAGCAGAAGGATTTCTCCACTCCCTCAGATGGCACGGAGCAGTGCAGCAGGCCTGCTCGTGCCGCTGCTGATGCTGCACGAGCAAAATCCGCCAGGGTGCGTTAGGCCAAGGAAGAGAGGTCAGCGGCTCACAGGTCACGTTCCGTGGGAGCTGCCTCCTCTCCTCTCCTTTAGGGAAGAGTGGTCTTGGCGGGGCTGAGCAGGACCAGCTGGGTGGAGGGGTGGGAAAAGAGCCCATTTCCGCCTCAGAGATGAAAGGCTGCTTTGTAGTGGTGCAGCTGCTCTCATCAAAGCGCTCAGAAGGCTTTTGAAAATATTAACTCATTAAGCCTCCGTGCTCTTGTCAACAGAGGGAAGTGACTCTCCCAGGCCCCAATCCTTAGGCAGTGCAGATGCAAGGTGAGGATCATCCTTATCACTGTGGGCCTTGGCTGTGGTGCGTGGGGTGGGGTGGGGGTGCCAGCAGGGAGCCTGCCTCTCGAGATTTTTCAACAGTCCTCATTTGCAAGAGGTGTATTTTTAAAAGCTCAAGAGTGTTTTTGAGCTCATGGCTGGTTGTTTGCTTCTTCACTTGGCAATCACTGAATTTGAACATTGTGCTGAACTTGGAGCATGGCCGTGAACTCATTGCCTAAGAGTTTGCTCCATATTTGGCCTCCACACTGTCTTTGTGTGGTTCTGAGAAGATGGGGAGGAAGAGCCTGGACTCTGTCACCATCCACTGAGAGTGCTTTCTTAAATAAGTAGTCCTTTGTGAGCTCACACAAAATATCCCTTCCCCATGATCAGTGCAGTTGTCTGTGGGTGGTTAACTGGACTTGGCAAAGTACCTGATTTTGCTAAGGGGGTGTTACCCCTCCCTCTCATTGGCTATGGTCTTGGGAGGATGGGCACTGTTCTTTTCTGGCCAAGAGGTGGACAGGTGATATGAGCTTGGGATATTAAACAGCTCTGGGATTATTTTTCTTACAGTCTGTCAAATATTTCTACACATTATGATTATTATAAAAGCAAAAATATCTCTACATTCTTTTTTATTATTTATTTTTTGAAAAGGTTTATTTTACTTATTTTAAAGACAGAGTTACAGAGGGAGGTAGAGACTAAGAGAGAGAGAGAGAGAGAGAGAGAGAGAGCGAGCATTCTTCCATTCCACTGGTTCACTCCCCATACCAGCCCCCAAACTATCACTACATTCTAAATCATTTTGTTGCAGAGAAACAAAAAGCTGGGCTTGTTTCAGGTTCCTGGTTCCAGAAAGAAAAGAATTCAAGGAGGAAGTATAGAAGTGTACAGGGAAGCAAGATCTACTGAAAGGGACTGTACACACTCAGAGGTGAGTGAAGGAACCTCTCTTCTTGGGGAGGAGCAGGCTGCTGCCCTTACCAAAGTAGGGGCTTTCCTTTTAGAGGGTATGGGGTGATGCAGGGGATGGGCCTAACTGAATAGGCAAGAAGGTGGAGTTAGGGCGGGGCTTAGGTGCTACTAGCTTCAAGGTCTCCCCACCCCCTTTTTTGGCATCTTCATGTAGGGTTGGAACACCCAAATGTCATCTCTAGGGAAGTGTCATGGCATCTTGAGCATGAAGGGAAGTGAGGCTCAGGTGCAGGAGGGAGAATGGGTGCACCAAACCTGTAGTCATGTTAGGTAATTCCAGCCAGTGTGCATGGAAGGGGAAGGGAGTTGGGGTGCGCGTGTGTGCAGGTGCTACTGACAGTCCTCAGCTTCTCCTCATTCACCAGCTAACTACCTGTCTACACCAGTTTCAAGGCTGTTAATTTGGACAGAATTCTTGGTGGTGGTAAACTGATACATAGCTGGAAAGCAGAAAGAAAAATTAAATTGCAAGATGATAAAATAAAGATGCCAACTAAGCAAGTGCTTTCACAGTGCACAAAGTTACATGTTTCATGCAGGAAAAAAATCCCGGCACTTCCACTGTGAAGAGCTCAGCCCTTTAAAACAGAGTCATTCTTCGACTGTGGGAATATCCTGGGGGTCTAGGTCAGGAGAGTGGTGTTGCTCTTGACCTGCTGCTTAAGAGTGGGAGAGCCTGGTGATCAGGTTATTCCGAGTCCTACCAAGCTGTTGGGCCCAGCCATTTGATGTTCTTCTGTGCAATGGGACTACCTTTGTCCCTTTCCTGGAATCTAGATTAAGACTTCCTAGGGATATATCTGTGTATTGCTACAGACACTAAGCCAAGCTCCCTGGAAGTTTGTTCCTGAACAGGATGACTAAAGAATGAAAGGGGCAGGGGTTTGGTCACTGCCAAGGGCAGGCCGTCATGCAGGTTTCTGCTCCTGGGTCTCCAGGGCTACTCTAGTTCTGTCTGTTCAGACGGCATTGCCTTAGTCAACAAGCAGGAAGAAATTTACTGGAGAGATCTGCAGTAGGAGCTTCCCAAGCTCAGGGTCCATTTCTAGGGCTTGCGGTCATGGCTCCATCCTCTCCTTTGTACCTTCTTTCTTGCTACTTACACCTTTGTGCACAGCTTCACATGTCACCTGCATGCAGTGTTGACCTAAATAGTGAACAGACTTTGCAGGGGTGAGCACGTTTATATGGGAGAAGCATTGCAATGGGAACACCTGTGCCATGGTAAATGATGTGTACGTTCAAGGGGGCTGAGGTGAGGGAAGGCTTTAGAAGCAAAATGAAGAAGATGTGTGTGCTACTTTGAAACAACAACCCTTGGCTATAAGGACCAATAGCAAGAGTATGTCAGTTCAAGGTTGCACAGCCAGTTGTGGGGCGGATGTCCTTGCAGAGTGTTTTCTAAATGAGGTTGTGGTGGCCTTTGTGCAAGTTGTGGTCCTGGCAGAGTCTCCTGTGCTAGTTCTTATTATCAGGCACAATCATGAGGTCCCCTCCTTCACAACCTCCTCGTTTATTTATTTATTTTTGCTTGGGATTTGACAAAAGCAACTCTGTTTTGCTTCTGACAATTTTTACAGAGCCTGAAGTCCAGCTCAGACACTTCTCCTAGTTCTCAGCCTCTCCTTTTGATGGAGGTACTTGGGGGTCAGATACCCACATGAAGGACAAGCCGGATGTCTGCACACACAGGAAGAAGCTCCTCAGGGATTTGATGTTATTAACCAAGAGCTACTCCCCCTCCTCTGAGAGCCCACCCTCCCTCAATCCCAACCTCCAGCTCCCTGGCTCACCAAATCCACTGATTCTGTCCTCAAGTGTTTCCTACAGGCCTCCCTCACCTCTTGCCTGTTGCCTCCCTTCCTACACTGGTAGGCAAAGTAACACAAACTCAAAAGCCCTCAGGGTCCAGACAGATCACACGGATGTGTGAAGTACCCTGGAATTAATAGGAGTAGGGCTTGTTGGGAGCAGTGGCTGACTGAGTCCCCTGCATTCTCTGAGCACTTGTGTCTTCTCCAGAGCTCTGCCACAGGGCAGTCCAGGTCTCTCAGAAAGCCCTTCATCCAACTCTAAAGTCTTTGAATGCCATGTAAGGAGCTTATTCTCTGGAATGAAGCTTCCCCAAACCTTCCACAGTGGACCTGCCCAGTTGGAGTGTTGGGGGGCTGGTGGGATTTAATGGAATTGCTACGGTGTGGTTTGAAGTATGGTATGTCCCACTGAGCTCACACGGGATACTGCACTCCAAAGTCAAGTGTTGATGGTACTGGTGGTGTTTGGAGGTGAGACCTGTGGGAAGTGATCGGATTGAATTAGGTCTTTAGGGTGGAGCCCTCATGAGTGAATCCTGGAGGCTTTATAAGAGTAGAGACAGACATAGACAGGCACATGCATGCCCTGGCCTTGTCAAGTGATGCCTTTGCCACCCTGGGACTTTGCCAGCAAGGAGGCCATCAGCAGAGGCTGAACCAATGGGGCTTGCTCCATCTTGTACTGTAGGCCTTCAGAACTGTGGTCCAAAGCAAACTTCTTTATCAAGTAGCTGTCTCAGACATTTCATTATAGTAATGGGAAGCTTACTAACACAGGAATGCTTTGGGGGAGGTAGGCTTGGGCAGTTGACTGTTTTCCCAATGTGTCCTTCTGCTCTTGCCTTGGATTTGCTGGCCCCAGCTGGAATTCATCTTCTCTAAGAAGGCTTTCTTTTTTTCTATTAAATTAATCTCTCTCAGTCTCCATTTCTTCCTCTATTAAAAGGATATACAACCTCTTGGAGTTTTTGTGAGGATGAAAAGAAAGATGGCATGTGTTCAAGGACTTAACCAACATTGCAGAATGTGCCGTGGGGAACCATCATGCTAGATGCTATCAGCTTAAAGAGAGGTTTGTGGTTACTCCCAGTGCCCTGGAAGCTGGAGAGGCTGAATGTAGGGAGACTGGAGATGTTCTCTAAGTGTGTGAAATGGGAAGCTTGGGCTAGACAGGGATGCAGGGGAAAGGGCAGCAAGCGAGAGGTAGGCGTTCAAGAGGCGACACGAGGGTTTCTGGCAGGGTGAGAGGCAGCATCTGCAGTGGCTGTTAGACCAATACATTATTCCTCTGTGCCAGGTTCCCAGGCTACTGAGGGAAGTCATTCATTTCTCGCTCCAGTTGGTCTGATTTTAGAGTTGCTCAGGGCTGCTCGGCCTTGGAATCCAGGGTAACATGTGGGTAAGAGAATCTAGATCATGATAATCTTTTAATGTTTTTTAAAGAACCCTTTCTAGGAATAGGGGCTGTAATCCTATTATCCAGTTGACTAGAGGGGAAAATTGATTTTGGGGGTGTAATTAATGTGACTTCCAAACAGAAGTGACATGGAGAAGACAAGAGTTTGGTATGAAGAGGGGCCTTATCCTCTGGAGTTGTGTTAAGAAAGTCATGGCAGGGGCCGGTGCTATGGCATGGTGGTTAAAGCCAGATGTTGCAGTACCAGCATCCCATATGGGTGCCAGTTCGAGTCCCGGCTGCTCCACTTCCAATCCAGCTCTCTGCCTGAGAAAGCAGTAGAAGATGGCCCAATCCTTGAGCCCCTGCACCCGCATGGGAGACCAGGGGGAAGCTCCTGGTTCCTGGCTTTGGATCGGCACAGCTCCAGCAGTGCGGCCATCTGGGGAGTGGGCCAGCTTATGGAAGATCTCTCTCTCTCTCTCTCTCTCTCTCAGCCTCTCCTTCTATCTCTGTGTAACTCTGACTTTCAAGTAAATAAATAAATCTTTTAAAAAAAAAAAGCCATGGGGCCGGGCACTGTGTCACAGCGGGTTAAAGCCCCAGCATGCAGTGCCAGCATCCCACATGGACACTGGTTCGAGTCCTGGCTGCTCCACTTCCCATCCAGCTCTCTGCTGTGGCCTGGGAAAGCAGCAGAAGATGGCCCAAGTCTTTGGGCCTCTGCACCTGCATGGGAGACTTGGAAGAATCTCCTGGCTCCTGGCTTCAGATCAGATCAGCTCTGGCCATTGTGGTCATCTGGGGAGTGAGCCAGTGGATGGAAGACCTCTCTCTCTCTCTTTCTCAGTCTCTACCTTTCTCTGCAATTCTTTCAAATAAATAAACTAAAATCTTAAAAAAAGAAAGTCATGAAGTGAAGATGGAAAAGGAATTCAAATTTTTGAGGCCCTTGGATAATAATTAGGTTATTTGTTTAGGTGATTTGCCAGGAACATAAGGATTTACAATCATATCGCACTCAAGGTGAGATGCTCAGATGTTGCAAACTGGTGGTCCACAGATGTGCTTTGTGTGGCCTACACAGTGTTTTACAAAATCTAATCAGCTGGGGCTGGTGTTTGGCACAACAATGTTGTTGCTTGGATGCTAACATCCCATATTGGACTTCTTGGTTCAAGTCCCAGCTACTCCACTTCCAATCTAGCTTCCTGCCAATGTGCTTTCTGGGAGGCAGCAAGTAATAACTTGAGTGCTTAGGTCCCCACTGCTCATGTGGGAGACCTGGAGGGAGTTCCAGTTCTGGCTGTTATAGGCATTTAGTAACTGAGCCAGTGGACAGATTTCTGTTTGTCTTTCTGTTTGTCTTTCAAATAAAGTGAAAATAAATGAATAATGTAAAAAAATCTAATTAGTAACTCAGTTAGAAATAGGGGTTTACCATGCCATGGAATTCCAAATCCCATTAAGGGGGCATGTACCAATGCCATCTTACTAGTTAAAGTGGTCAGTTTAAGTTCATAATTGATCATAAAGATAGGATTAAGTGTCAAAGGGATCACATAAACAAGACCAGTGTCTGCTAATAATAACTGATAGAATTAAAAAGGAGAGAATGATCCAACATGGGAAGCAGGATACACAGCAGATTCAGAATGGCAGATGCCCTAAACAGCACTCTGGCCTCGGAATCAGCATTCGGATCTGCCTAAAAAGCCCATGAGAGTTTCTCAGGCATGGAAAGCCAAGACACTGTGGCAAAAAACAAACAAACAAACAAACAAACAAAAACAAAACCCAAAAAAAACCTAAATGAAAGATCTCTGTGAGAACCCAGTGGAAAGAATGGGCCATCAAAGAAGGAGGTACCTTTCTCTGAAGGGAGGAGAGAACTTCCACTTTGACTATGGCCTTGTCTAAATAAGATTGGAGTTGGCGAACTCAAGAGGCTTCCATAGCCTTGGCTGCTCATGACAAGAGCCTTGGATGATTACTGATGTCATAAATAAGAGTGTCAATTGTTGAATCAACAACGAGAGTCACTGTACACTTACTCCCCATGTAGGATCTCTGTCCTTAATTTGTTGTGCTATGCGAATTAATGGTAAAACTAGTACTCAAACAGTACTTTATCCTTTGTGTGTCTGTGTGGGTGCAATCTGTTGAAATCTTTACTTAGTATATACTAAGTTGATCTTCTGTATATAAAGATAATTAAAAATGAATGTTAAGGAGGAGTGGGATGGGAGAGGGAGTAGGAGATGGGATGGTTTGTGGGTGGGAGTGTGGTTATGGGGGGAAAAGCTGCTATAATCCAAAAGTTGTACTTTTGAAATTTATATTTATTGGCCGGTGTCGTGGCTCACTTGGCTAATCCTCCGCCTGCGGCGCCAGCACCCTGGGTTCTAGTCTCGGTTGGGGTGACAGGTACTAGTTCCGGTTGCCCCTCTTCCAGTCCAGCTCTCTGCTGTGGCCCGGGAGGGCAGAGGAGGATGGCCCAAGTGCTTGGGTCCCTGCACCTGCTTGGGAGACTGGGAGGAAGTACCCGGCTCCTGGCTTTGAATCAGCACAGCACTGGTCGTGGCGGCCATTTGGGGGGTGAACCAACGGAAGGAAGACGTTTCTCTCTGTCTCTCTCTCACTGTCTATAACTCTCTCTCTCTCTCACTGTCTAACTGCCTGGCAGAAAGAAAGAAAGAAAGAAAGAAAGAAAGAAAGAAAGAAAGAAAGAAAGAAAGAAAGAAATTTATATTTATTAAATAAAAATTAAAAAAAAGAAATAGGGATTTACATAAAAGAATATCCATTGTCTTATTAAAACTGGGAAGACGTGGCACCTGGGTTCAGTGTAGTGCACAAAATTGTCACAGCAGTTGAAGTCCCACAAAATTCCTTTCCTTAGGCCGGGCACAGGTGCAGCAGGTTAAGCCACCATTCATGATGCTGGCTTCCTCTATCAGCCAGCTCAAGTCCCTGCTGCTCCACTTCTGATCCAGCTTCCTGCTCATGGCTTGGGAAGGCAGCAGGTAATGACTCAAGAACTTGAGCTGCTGCCACCCACATGGGAGACCTGGGTGGAGTTCCAGGCTCCTGACTTTGGCCTGGATCAACCCTGGCTATTTCAGCCATTTGGGGAGTGAACCAGCAGGTGGAAGATTCTCTCTCTCTGTGTCACTCTGCCTTTCAAATTAATAAAGTAATCTAAAAAACTTCCTTTCCTCCAAGTTGCCATGCAGAATAAATGGCATGTGGTTATCACATTGGCAGAATTTGGGGAAGCTGTGTTTTCAGTGTTCACCTTCCATATGTCAGTGGACTTTGCAAGTTTCTTAAAAATTAATTCTAAGTTTTAGAAGAAGCATCGTGGCATATTAGGCTACGCTGCCACTTGCAATGCTGGCATTCCATAGAGTGCTGGTTCAAGTAATGGCTGCTCCACTTCTGGTGGGGCTGGGCACAAATGTTGGACCTGTGGGCTGTATAAACCTGCAAAATCCTTTGATCTGGTTCTGCCAAGGCAACTGTAGGTGGGGTTTGAAATTCAATAAATCTGTAGCAGATGCATTTTTAAATTGATAATTTTGTATGGCCTGCAAATGATGTTATAAATATCCAAGTGGCCCTTGGCAGAAAAAAGGTTTCCCACTCCTGTAACAGCTTCCTGCTACTGCACCTGGGCAGGCAGCCGATGATGGCCCAACTGCTCGGGCCCCTGCCGTTAATGTGGGAGACCCAGATAGAGTTCCTGGCTCCTGGCTTTGCCCTAGCTCAGCCCTGGCTGCTGTGGCAGGTATCTGGGGAAGTGAATGAGCAGATGGAGGATCTCTCTGTCTCTGTCTATTACTCTGCCTTTCAAATAAATAAATACATAAATTTTAAAAGAAGAATTTCAGTTATGCCTTTGTAGGGGGTAATTGTTGCATTAATGTCTTTAGCAAGTTGGATAACCTTTATAGTGGGTAGTTCCTTCTTTGCTAGTTCACTGTCCTATGCCTTAGAATATGATAACTATGAGAATCAGATACTGAATTTCATCCTTTAACACCTTTGTATTAATTTCTAGGGCTGCCATTACAAAGTTCTATGGCTGAACAGTTTTCTCATGTTTCTGGAGGCTGGAAATACAAGATCAAGGTGCTGGCAGGGTTATTTTTCCAAAGGCCTTCGTCTTCACCCGGCCTTTCCTCTGTGCCTGTCTGCCCTAATCTCCCTTGTGTGTAAGGGCACAGCCTTAGTAGATCAGGGACCATCCATATGATCTCATTTTGCCTCTTTATTAAAGGCCTTATTTCCAAATACATTCGTAGTCCCAGCAGCTGGGGAGTAGGACTTCAACATATGCTTTTTGATGGTGGTGGTAGAGGGTGGGGATGCCATTCAGTCTATAATACTTTCTTAATGTAGATAGTTATTGGAAGCCACAGAATCTATGAAAAGTTGGTATTACAAAATGTTCCCAAAGCAGCACATTTGTATCACTTTCAGAGCTTCAACTACTTACTTCAAGGTGTTTCTAAATTGGAGATGTTTTATTAAACAGATCAACAACCACTGCAATGTTTATATTTATAATGATGAGAAAATAAATCTGTCAAGTCAGTTAACTACCTCATATCATATGTATTCTGCCTTTTCTTTTTATTGAAATATAATTCACATATCATAAATTTCACTCTTTTAAAGCACACAATCCAGTGGCTTTTTGTATACTCAAAGTTGTGCATCCATCAGTTAGATGTAATCCCAGAAAGGAGCCCTGACCTCTCAGCAGCCATTTTCCTTCCACTCACCTTCCTGAAGCCCTGGCAATGACTAACCTACTGTCTGTGCCTGCAGATTTTACTGTTCCGGACATTTCAGATAAGTGGAGTCATCCAGTGCGTGACCTTTTGTGTCTAGCTTCTGTCACTTGGCATAATGTTTTCAAGGTTCATCCACGTTGCAGCCGGGATAAGGACTTCATTCCTTTTCGTAGCTGAATATTCCATTGTGTGGATCTACCCTATTGTATTTATCCATTCATCAGTTGATGGGTATTTGGGTTGTTTTCATTTGGTGACAATTACAAATAATACTGCTATAAATATTCATGAACAGCTTTTGTATGGAAATGTTTTCACTTCTTTTGGGTACCTACCTAGGGACAGAATTGCTGGGATTATTTTTATATAGTATTTCTGTGGTTAGCTTTAAGAAGAAGTACCAGACTGTTTTCCACAGCAGTTGCACCATTTTACACTCCCACCAGCAATGTATGAGTGTTCTAATTCCTTCATAGCCTCGTCAGCACCTGTTACTGTCCATCATGTTTATTATATCCATCCTAGTAAACCTACCTTTGTCTTTTTAAAAAATATTTATTTATTGAATTTATTTGAAAGGTAGAGAGTTACAGGGAAGGGATACACACACACATACACATACAGATGGAGATGGAGACGGAGACGGAGATCTCCCATTCACTGGTTCATTCCTGAAATGCCCCCAACATCTGAGCACTTGAGCCATCACCTGCTGCCCCTCAGGGTGTGCATTAGCAGGAAGGTGGAATCAGGAGTGGAGCTGAGACTCAAACACAAGCTATGATATGGGATGCAGGTATACCAAGTGATGTCTTAACCACTGCCCCCAGGTGCTTGACCTCTACCCTAACTTTAGTTTGGCAGAAGTATTTTGCAGATGATGTGGAGATGAGCACCCAGCTCCTGCTTTGGAAGGTCCTGGCTGCTTTGTCTTCTGTGTCTCCTTGGAGGACTTCACTTGCTGTTGTCTGTTTCCAGTCCTGCTTTCCCTCTGTGAATTTCCGGTTTGAAGCAAAGAGGCTGGTGAGATCCCTGGCAGGGCCTGCCTTTGCTCACCTGGGGTCTGATGAGCTAATGCTTCCTGCATGCGCATCACTCTAGTGCCATTACCTGCCCCGTGCAACATTAAGCGAAGCATTAAATGAAGGTGTTTTGACTCCTTTTTTAAATTACATTTTTACTCTGAGTCAATAAGAATTTACCCCCTTCTATTTCCTCACCCTTTTCCCAATTATGTGGTTTAACATTGATTTTTTTCCCTTCTTCTAGGCATATAAAGTACTTGTAGCTCTGCTTTTAATGACAAATCAATTCCAACACCTTAATGTTACAGAGCTGGAGAAGAGTTGAGTCCAACACTTTCCCTCTGTTTGCTCCCCCGATCTTTCTGTTTAAAAAGCTCGAGTCATCTATGATTGATGGAGGACATTAGTGAGAGAAGTTAGCACCATTTTGATTTATTTTGTTTACTTTGAAAATAGTTTTCTCACCTGACAAATGGATTAATTATGAGAAACAAATTGTAGGACTGGGTAGTGAGGAAGGGAAGAGAATCCCCAGGTTCAGGGCCCCATTTCTGGGCTGATGATAATTTGTATGGCAGCAGGGACCCTCCCCATCATGGTAAGCTCCTGCCCCACGCTGCGTGTGAGCTGCAGGCCTCTGACTCTTGGAGCATGTTTATTGTGGGGAGTAGTGGGGGTGGGTGGGAGGAGGGCTGGTAAGAGAAAGGACTTGTGTAGTTTTTGGGTTATGTTTCAGTTATAATGGACGTACCTCAGGTTCTTTGCAAATGCTGTGTTCTCATATCTCAAAGTACTTTTCCTTTACTGCATTTAAATAGCAGATACAGATGCTCCTTGACTTGCAGTAGTGTTGTGTCCTGATAAGCCCATCATAAGTTGAAAATGTGTTATTGAAAGTGAATTAAATATACCTAAGCTACTGAACATCATAGCTTAGCCTACCCTAAGAACACTTAGGTCAGCTTGCTATTAGGCAAAATCATTTAACACTAACCTATTTTGGAATAGTGTTGAGGTTCTCATGTGGCTGATTGGGAGCTGTGGCTCACTGCTGCTGCTTGGCGTTGCAAGAGAGTATTGAACCACATACCGCCAGCTCGAGCAAAGATCAAAGTTTAGAATTCCCAAAGTCTGGTTTGTATTGAATGTGTATCACTTTTGCACCAGTGTGAAGTTGAAAAAATCGTTAAGTCAAACTATGGTAAGTAGGGACCGTCTGTACTGAAATGAGGTATCTGTTATGTGAAGTTAATGATGCCTCCCCTTCCAGCAGGCAAGCTCCAAGAAGGCATGGATTGTTCCTGCCTTGATGGTGGCTGAGTCCCAGTGCCTACATGCTCAACAAATATTTGATGAATGAAAGAAGGAAGGAATAAAATCATGAGGGGAAAAGAGAGCACACAAAGGGACCTATGATGTAATGGTGGTGGTGGTGGGGTGGTCTCTGAAGGAATGAAGGGTGAGCAGGAGCCATCTGGGTGGAGACGAACTGTAGGAGGAAGCTCAGAGAGTGGTAAACAAAGGCACACGAAGGCAAACTGCGGATTCAGGATCCAAGAGGCTGGAGCTCCAGGGAATGCCAGGTGCTGGATGGCTGTGTCGTTTTGTGTTTTGACTTTAGGGGATCATCTTGTGCAGGACAATAAACTAACCTCTGCCTTAACCTATGAGCCCCTGAGACAAAAGAGGATTCTGGAATTTGAGTGCTGGGGAGAGTTTGCCACCTGGAACTCAGGGCAGCTCCGACAGCCTGGGCCTGGATCCTCGATCCAGTGGCAGCAGCTGTGGCGGCGGTGGCGAGTCACGTTGCAAAGAACACCTCCTCCTGAGGGAGGGCCTTCCAGGCACACCCGGGGGTGGAAATCCCCTCCTCCTGGCCAGCCTCCAATCCCTTCGCTGTAATTCTGGGGCTGGCTCTTTTTCCAGCAGAAATGAAGCAAGGCTGATCAATAGCTGGGGTTGGGTTCTTTGTCACTGTCTCATCCCCCTTTCTGGAGAGCTATGAATTTGGGTAACTGCCTTTGCTTCCTGAAGGAAGGGGTCCCCAAGGACAACCCCGGCTCCTCCTGGTGCTGGAGGGCTGCTGGCTGTCACCTCCTGTTGCCATCTTCAACACTTGGCTTCACATTTGCTTGTCCTCTGTGTCTGTCCCAATTTGTCGTTATTATTTTAGTGATAATAGAGATGCCAGTGGGAGTGGAGGCAGCAGGCACCACTGATTCAATGCACACAGCACCGTGAGAGGTGTGGAAGGTACGGGCCGCCGTGCCCTGGCTTCCTTGGAGCTTGGTGCGTTTAGCTCACCTCTGGTTTCTGCTCTGTACTTGTGGCTTCTGGTAGCCACAATCCATCTGGCTTGCTCCGCGCAACCCCGTGCTCTGCCGAGGGAACCTGAGCTGACATTTTCCTCAGTGTAAACATTTTGAAAACACACATTTGGAAGTACAACGTTTCTCGGGCTTGTGTTGTTTCATGGAACATATTAACCCTTCCTTGTCTCTGATGGCAGAAATTTTAAAAGCCGCCAGGGCAAGAGTGAGGGCGGATGCTCAGGTCGAGCGGCGGCAGGTTTTGGCTAAGTGAAAGTTAATCTGGGGTGTCTCGCACGAGAGATGGTGCCACGTATTTAAATCCGCCTTTTGGAAAATCACTGCTGTGGCAGGGATAGGGGTCACACTCAGCATCTCACACAGACCTGTGCACGAGGCCAGCCCCCTGTAGGCTGTTTCTGCCTTGTTTCTATAGAGGGTGCTGATTTGTCAGATGTCTTCTGATTTCCTGCAAGGTGACTTCTGTTCTCTGCTCCAGCAGAAGAAGGAGGGTCCTGGAACAGAAATGCCATGCCAGGAAATCCAGCCACTTTCCTCAGGCATAACCTGCTTTTTGCTGAGTCCCCGTACTCATGTGAAGTACCCCATTTTCCTGCACATCTGAGTAATTGAAATTTGACTGTAACTGCTGTAATTCATGATCTTACTGCAGTTGAGAAGGAAAGCAATTCTGAGGCAGTGTCTCCCTTTTATGGAATGGTCCAGATGACAAAGCTAAGAATGCAGTAAATTTTCATTATGGCGCAGGACAGGTGCCTGGTCTCTGGGGAAGTTGAGGCAGTCCTAGGCAGATTGTGGCAGTTAATTTGGGAAACGGGGTATGGGGCATTTATTTCACAACAATGGGAATAAGAATGAGAGCGTTTAGAGGCATTAACATGCAGGCAGCACGGAGCACTGTCTAACCGGCTTTTGATGTCCGTGGATGAGAAGAAAGTCCTCGTGGGCAAGAATGAAACTTCTGAAAGAATCAGAGATGAAAGTGCTTTACAGAAAGGGCCTCTCCCCACCTCACATACTTCAGGCGGGGGAACTCCAGCCTGACACAGACGCAGCTGTGCAAGGCGGAAGCAGTGGAACAATGCTGGACCGGGGGAATGCTGGAAGCAATGGGATGACATGGTTCAGGTGCACTAGTACATGTTGGCAGAATGAGATGGCTTGAGTCACGGGGTGGCCTGGGAGGTGCTGATGTGGCAGGAAAAATGAGCAAATGACTATAAGCAAGTCGTTGGAATACCAGGAAAGATGTGGCAACCTGCTTCCCTCAGGTCTGGGCCTGGCTGGCGGCTGGTGTGACTTCAGAGCTCTCAGACTGTGGGAGGCAGAGAAAGACGCAGAGCATGGGACTGCCTGCCTAGGTGGTCTGTGGTGCTGGCCCAGGGCCCCAGGATGCTACAGCAGGTGCCATGGTAGGGTAAAGGAGGAGCTAAGCTGCTGTAGCTGGTGCAGCATAGAGTACCTACCATTTGGGATCAGGCCCTGGGGCCAGGGATGGAAAAACATAGATTTTGCCATTAAGGAGCTCAGAGGAGGAGAAAGGGATAGGTACAATACAAGATGCCAGCTCAAATAAAGATGCATTTGCTGACAGTAATAGGCTGTGTAGATTTAAGATAAAAAAAAAGATTTAAGATTTAACCCACCACGATGGAGCCTAGCTACTATATGCGTTCAGGGAAAGTGTGGGTGTTGGTCCCCGACTGAGCTCAGAAAGCTCAGGAGCACCCTTCCTGGACCCTCCCCATGCACCCACTTGGGTGGCCTTGTTGTTCATCTCTGTGGCTGCACTTGACTCCTAGGAGGGGGCAGAAGTTTTATTTGGTGAATTTTTTTATTCTCAGGTTTAGTTCTTTTTAGGACCAAAGCGTTCAAATCCTTTCATCCATCCTTAAAGACATACCCTAAGCTGCTGCTCCCAAACCTTTTGTATGTTATCTGCCCCTTTAAGACACAACATTGTGCATATGTGTGAACCTGGGGGTGGTGGTGGGGAGGAAATGTAAATACTGATGAGAATTATGTGGTGAACATGGGCTGGGGAGCAGACCCTCCAGAGACCCAAGATGAGGCTGGGAAGAAGGACGCCCACGGGAAACAGGAAGGGGAAAGCCTGGCTTTCTGTCCAGAAGGGCTCTGGTGGCACAGTGAGAGAGGCTTGTCTTGAGCACAATTTTCCTTCCTCTTGAAATGAAATCTCAGGATTCAGATGGGCAGAGGAAGTGGGGAGGTACCAGGATATCCTCCCGCACTTTCCCATCAAGGACAGGGAGTGGTGTGGAGCAGACCCAGCTGCTCTCCTGCTACCCTTCCCAGATAGCCTGATGGATGGGGGGCTCCCAGTGGTCAGACGGAGGGTGGGGTCCTTGAACATTTGTGTGAGCATGGCTCCTGACTAAGGGGGAGCTGAGCAGAATGGGTGTTTCTCCCATGCGTCCCTCCCATGGGTGGGCACTATGTGGTCGCATTTGCCTGTGCTCTGAGAGAGTCTGTGCTATTTCCCAAGGACTTCACTGCAGGTCATGGACCCAAATTAAGTGGCCCTCTCAAGGTGACCTTTGAATCAAGGCAGCAAGCTGAACTATACACAGGGCCAGCTCTGCGCTGGGTGCTGGTGCTGCTGGGCGGGCTGAGCATTGCCTACTTTGGGTGGGAGGTGCACTTGGAAGAGAGGCTTACTCTTGGCAGCTCTTTTGTTCTCTTTTTTAAAAAACTAACGTAAAAAAGTCAATCAAATACTATGTAATGTTTGAAAAAATATAAAAATGCTGCTGAGACAATAAAAATCTCCCACAAATTCATTCCTCCAGAGATGCTCACTCAGGACGTGTTGGGGTTTAACTGCCTGGACTTCGTGTTGCACAGAAATACAACTAAAAAGCAGTGACAGGTCACACTGTAAGTTTTGTCACCTGCTCACAGGATGGTAGATAGTGCCATCCCAGGTACACCAGGTGTGTCAGAATCTCCTGATGCTGGACAGACAGGCTGTTAGCCTTCCACTGCTGCAAGTGATGCTGCCAGGTTTCACTTCTAGGAATTTATGTGGAAGAAATCAGTTGAGGACACATGCAAAGAAAGGGTATGTTTTTAAGGCTTTGAATGCTGATCACCAGATTACCTGAACACCTTTGGACAGTCCCTCCAGCCTAGCAGATATATGTGAGTTGGGGTGTGGCTGAAGACCCAGAGGAAGATGCTTGGGATGTTGGCTGCAGGAAACAGCTGGTTGCTCTTGTTCTTCAAGAGTTTGCAAGCTTCCTTTCCTCTCCTTGCAAAACAGAAACAGAAAAACAAACTGCAGAAACAGCAAAAAAAAAAAAAAAAACCAAACAAACCAGGAAATGGAAAGTTTAGGTAAAGTAGTTTTCTGTCTGCTGGCAATGAAGATCTGCTTCATTGGTTCAAAACCTTTACTAGGGGAAGGGAATGGAAATGGTGTCAATGTTTACGATCAGCCTTGCTGTTTCCAGAGGAGAACGGCGTAGAGGGTGCTGGGCCCAGCAGATGAGAGCAGGCCCTCCTAGCTGCACCCACCAAGGCCTTCCCCAGGGCCTTGCCTGATTAACAAAGCAGTGAGCCTCCGCCCTGAGCCCCACCGGCTCCAGATCACACTTCTGTTGTCATCTCTCTGCTCCCCAGTCTGCAGAAGGTGACTCATATGTTGAAAGGATAATTCAGGTTAGATGGAGGTTCTAACGCAGCATCTAGAAACTTGCTTGATGCGGAATAAAATATGCTGTTGAATGAGCAGATAAAAACTGTCCATTCAAATGTGTTTTTGGCCCTTGTTGACTATCCTGTGTCCTAGGTTAAAAGGAAGACAAAGGAAGCAGAGAATGCCAACATCTGTGGCACATTTGTCTTTTTCCAAAATAGGTGTGAAAACATCCTGACAGCAATGTCCAAGATCAAGGACGACTTCCTTGCATTTTTAAACATTGTGTCTGGGCTCTGCCCTCTGGGGGTGTCAGGCATTCTTGTTTCCTGTCTTCCCTCAAGCCTGGCCTCTCAGGGGAGGGGTGCAGGCTTGGCAGTGCGGTGGAGAGAATGAAGAAGCTGGTGATGCTGCCAGTTGGGCTTTGGATCCCCGTGCAGGACAGTGGTCCCGGGAGGATGAGAACAAGGTGTTACTGTGATCAGATCACCTCTGGGAAGGAAAGGATCCAAGAGCTGCTGTATTTAGCTGCAAGGGTGAGCTTAAAGTGTTGACATCTGTTTTGTGCTGTGATCACTGTTGTGCCTGTTGTCACCAACAGGGGCCTTCACAAGGGGGTGAAGGAGAGGCCTGGAAAACATCTGCTTGTTTTCACCAGGTGACTCAAAATCTCAGCAGAACCAGCTTAATCCTGCTGGGGTCAAGCTCCCAAACTGGAGGACTAATAGCTCTGGCTTAGCTGTGAGGATCATATGATAAGCCAGAATGGAATGGAGATGGATGGAAGAGGTGGGAATGGTTCAACACAATGATGAAGAATTGCACGTTGATTGCATGGAGGAAAATGGATTTTTAATAAGGAGAAATAATTACTCAGTGTGTCGAGTATCTGACTTTCCTGAGAATTCAAGCCAGCCTGAGACCAGAACGGGAAACAGCTGGCAAACATTTTAATCAAGGGAAGGCATCCGCTCTGCCCCCCAACAAAGAGGGGTCGCTTCAATCAGTTCCTGTTGTCTTGTTGATCAGTGGAAGTCAGAGGTGACGAGGCCACCTGGCTGAGAGAAGCTTCAGGCATGAAGACACTGGGGTGCCGAGGAGGGAGGCAGAAGCTGTGTACACTTTTAGGACCAGATTCTGACAGAGCCCAGGCCTGGGCTGGCCCGGTGGGTGGGGATCTTTCCTGTGGGAGGGTGGTCTGTGCCATAGAGGCAGGCATGGGGTTCCCTTGTGGTGGAATTTCCCAACCATTGCAGAGCCTTTCCTGGTCTGCAGACTCCTCAGGTATACAGTTACAGGACCAGCAAATGCATACAGCAGGCGCAGCATAAAGAGCTTTGTCCAGATGGTCGCCGAGGATCCTTCCAGCACTGAGCTGTGTTAGTAACTTCCTTACAGGGGCACACAGAACATAAATGCAAGTGTCTTATTAGGGCGGTGGGAATGATCATAATTTTATTTATTTACTTTTTTTTTTAAGAAACAGTAAAACTATCTACTAGTTTACTCTCCAAATACCTGCAAAGGCTGGGACAGGGTTGGGCTGAAGCCCAGGTCCCTGGGGTGAGTGGCAGGCAGGACCCAACCACTGAAGCCATCACCTGCTGCCTCCCAGGGTGTGCATTTTCAGGGAGCTGAAGTCAGGAGCTTGAGGTTGGTGGGGATGCAGGTGACCCAACCAGAAGCTTAACTGCTAGGCCAAATGCCTGCCCTGCTGATGCTTTTATTTCTTATTTGTCTTCTCTTTTTCTCCCTCTAGGATTGCAACAGAGGACAAAACTCTATCGAGGTTCAGCTGATGGTGCCGTGTGGCCCAGGAGAGACTTCCTGCAGAGCTGGAAATGGCACGATGACTCCATCTGACTCTCCGCCAAGGCCTGCCTATTTCCCCTAGGATCTCCCTGGCACTTAGGATCCCTCCTGCCAAAACCCATTTGTTCATTCAGTCATTCAGTGTATATTTTGCTGGTGGAGGGTTTTCATACATTCACTGTCCATCTTTCTACCCACCCCACAAATCTTAGAGGGGAGTTGCTTCCAGGGGGACCCCATGCCCAGCATTAGGATCACCACTTGAATAAAACCTCACCCCACACTCAAAATTTGTTTCTTCTGCAAGGAGTGAAGATTACTTCCATTAATATGTCTCATTTTAAACCTAGACATTTCCCAGAAAGCCAACTAAACATGCGATGAAAGAAATAATAATGGAACTTTGTCAAATAAATTTCTTTCTCCTGGTCCTAGAGACAAGATCTGAATTCAGGTTTCTTTTTGGAGGGCATGAAGACCCTTGAAGATTGTTCCCTTGCCTGTGCTGCAGTGGTCAGAGACAATGTTCAGTGTTCAGAGGCATGGACAGTTACCAGGTTGTTAATGTCCACTGTTTTTGTTGCACACAGCCTTGGCTCAGGAAAGACCACAGTCTGTGAAGGGGATGCTAGAGAATCTGCAGAAAACCCCAGGATGAGGGGAAAAAGTCAGCGCAGCCCAATCTCGAACTAGCTCCGTCTTTTCTGCTGGGGGGACACCTTCATTGACCAAATCCTTGGTCTCCAGAAGCATCCACTTATGAGCCTGCTCACTCTTCATCTGCAAAACAGGATTTCAATCTGTCTGTGAGCCCCATCGTGCTGCTGTGCTGTGATGGCTGATGTGCACAGGCTGGTAGGAGTAGGAGTAAAAATGAAGTCTCAGGGAGATATTTGCGCAGTAGTTAAGTCATTGCTTGAGATGCCCAATTTCCATGTTAGAATCCTTGGGTTTCAGTCCCAGCTCCACTGCCAGTTCACAGCCTCCTGTGACTGGGAGGCAGCAAGTGATGGCTCAAGTATCGGGTTCCTGTTGCCCACATGGGAGATCAAGATTGAGTTCTTTCCTGGCTTCTTGGCTTCTGGGTTCAGCCTGACCCAGCCCCAGCTGCTGTGGACATTTGGGGAGTGAACTAGCAGATGGAAGACTCTCTCTCTCTCTCTCTCTCTGTCTTTCAAATAAATAAATAAATAAATAAATAAATAAATAAAGTAATCTCTCACTTCAAGGTCTTCAGAATGACCCATCCATAATCAAGCCAGGCACTTCCTTTGCTAGGTGTACCTTTGTTTTCCATCTTGCTTTCCACTTTTTTCTTGTTCTTCTTCGAAGATTTATTTATTTATTTGAAAGGCAGAGTTAGAAAGAGAAAGAGAGAGACAGAGAGTAAGATCCTACATCTGCTCGTTCACTCCTCAGTGGCTGCAATGGCTGGGACTGGACCAAACTGGAGCCAGGAGTCAGGAGCCAGGAACTCCATTTGGGTCTCCCAGGTGAGTGCAGGAGCCCAAGCATTCAGGCCATCCTATACTGGTTTGCCAGGTGCATCAGCAGGGAGCTTGATCAGAAGTGTAGCCGTCAGGACTTGAACCTGTGGTCATAAGGGATGTTGGTGTTGCCACAGTGGCAGTTCAATCTTCTGTGCCACAATGCTGGGCCCTCCCCTTTCTTCTGGAAGCCACATGCACTGCGGCGGAGGGTTGAGGGACTTCAATTTGCTACATTCCTTCTGACAGCCATGTGATATAAACACCCATCTCATCTGGGACATAGCCATATTTTATATGAGAGAAAAGCTCTTTCTCCTCATAAAATGCAATTATACATAAATAGTTCATGTCATATGCTCTTGAAATTTTAGCAGCAGGACTTAATGCTGCTGGTTACCATGGTAACAAGCAACATGGGTGATTTGGAATACTAGTGTATTATTCCGTGTTGGGGAAGTTCATTTCTCTCTGTCTCTCTCCCTCTCCCTCCTTCTCTCCCCCCTTCTCTCTGTATGTGAAGGGTCATGTTGTATATAGAGGATAATTGTTTTACAGACCACAGTGTGGGAGAAGTCGGGAGGTGAACACATTGGAAATGTCAAGGCCAGCACTAGTACCTCCTATTTCTTGGTCATATCCTTTCTTTTTTTTTTTTTTTTTTTTTTTTTGGTCATATCCTTTCTTTCCAGCACCTTTGCCCCACTCCCCCCCCCCACCATGCTGCTGATTTATTAAGATACAGTTGACAAATAAAAGTTGTGTAGTGTACAGCATGATGTTTTCATATATGTATACATTATAAAATGAGCAACCAAGCTAATTCATATCTTTTATTTATGGTGAGGGGATACTAGGTCTACTCTCTGTGCACTTTTGAAACACAGACTACATTTTCACTAACTGTGGTCATCATGCTGACCTCCAGGACATACTCATCTCCACACCCCCAGTGCCTGGCTGGTTTATGTCACTTAGCACAAAGCCCTCCATGTCTAGACTACTGTGGAAGATCCTGCAGTGCCTGTGGAAACGGTGCCAGACGGATTTCACTGCCTTTGGATGCTTACCAAAAGTGGGGCTGCTGGGCTGTACGGTGCTTCTAGGAGTCTTCAGAAAATTCATGGGAAGTGAACATTATCTTTTTTAAAATAATGTTTTGTAGCCATTTTTCACTTGTGAGAAGTTTATACCATTTTTAAAAAGAAGATTTATTTACTTATTTGAAAGTCAGTTACACAGAGAAAGAAGGAGAGAGAGAGAGAGAGAGAGAGAGAGAGAGGTCTTCCATCCTCTGGCTCACTCCCCCATTGGCCGCAACAGCCGGAGCTGTGCTGGTTGAAGCTAGGAGCCAGGAGCTTCTTCCAGGTCTCCCATGTGGGTGCAGGGGCCCAAAGACTTGGGCCATCTTCTACTGCTTTGCCAGGCCATAGCAGAGAGCTGGATCAGAAGTGGAGCAGCTGGGACATGAACTGGCACCCACATGGAATGTTGACACTGTAGGCTGAGGGTTTACCTGCTATGCCACAGAGCAGGCCCCTGAACATTATCTTTTAATTTCATTTATCCATGAATATGTTTCCATGGATTTTTAATTTTTTGAGGAATATCCATACTGTTTTCCACAGGCTGTACTAATTTATACTCCTACAAACAGTATACAAGTTTCTCTTTTCTCTACATTCTCACCAATACTTATCCTTTGTTTTTGATTGCTTATTTAGTGGTGAGGTAGCAGAGTTTACTATAGAGAACACACCTGGGGCTGACTTTGTGGAGTAGTGGGTAAGGCCACTGCCTGCAATGCTACCATCCCATATGGGTGCCAGTTTGAGTCCCACCTGCTCCACTTCTCATCCAGATCACTGCTAATGGGCCTAGGAAAGAAGTGGAGGATAGCCCAAGTGCTTGGGCCCCTGTACATGTGTGGGAGACCAGGATAAAGCTCCTGGCTCATGATTTTGGCCAGGACCTGCCCTGACTTTTGCAGCCATTTAGGGAGTGAACCAGCAGATGGAAGATCTTTCTGTCTCTCCCTCTGAAAGGGGTGGGGGGAGAGAGAGAGAGAAAGAGAGAGAGAGAGAATACCTCTGACAGACCAGGTGGACATCTCAGGGAAGAACTGAGAGGTCAGTCTGTATTCAGTCTGGAGTTTTTATGGATATGGGCATGGGGTATGGGTAGGGGTAAGGGTCCTCCATTTTTCCTCCCTCTTCCTTTCTGGGATATTGTTGTGTGGAAGTTTCCTGGGTAATAAATTCTTTAAATTCCTCCTGGAACTTAAACAGCACAGTGTTATTGAACCTAATAGCCCCCTTGGTGCAGGGCATGGAAAATTTCTCTAAGCTACCCATGGGAGCTTGGAGCCCACCTAACAAGGTTATTGAACAAAGACAAGACTTTTGATGTGCAAATTCTGGTCTGCCTCCAAGGCTTACTTATGTACATTTTTACTTTCCTCATTCAACCACACAAAAGTTCTCATTTTCTTAAAAATTTAAACTTTCTTCAGTTCCTCATACATGCACAAGCCAATGTCTGCTTTGCTACCAAACATCTTCTCTCAAGAGAAGTAACCCATAATCTTATGGGTGTAGAATAGTGAAGGTCTGTCTGCTGTATCTTCTTCAAGCTGGCATATGGGTGTAGAGCTGGTTATGGGAAGTCCTCTCTTGCTTTCTGTGCTATAGTGCTTGCAGGTGGCCTGGGAAAAGATTGTTCTGCATGGTCCAGATAGCTGATCACATTGTCCAAGGAGAGAGGTTGGAAGCCCTGCCCATATGGAGCTGGGTGGCCTGTATTCATTGCTCTCATTCATTCCTGGCTGGCTTTGCCAAATATGTTATAGGAGATAGCTGATCTGAGGTTTTTGTCTTCGTGCAAGAAAGAGTTCAGACATGAGACAGAGAGTAGTGGTAACTGAGGTAGCAAAGTTTAGTAAAGAGAATATACTTGACAGACCAAGTGGCATCTCAGCAGAGAACTGAGAGCTGAGCTCAAGAGCCCAGTATGCATTCAGACTGGAGCTTATAAGTGAATGGGGTTCAGTTCTTCCTGCTGTTTCTCCTCTGCACCTCTTCTCCTGGACAAAGAGTTTCCTGGGTGTGAAGTAGATAAAACTCTTCCCAAGGTTTTACTACTCAGTGTTATCAGACTGGGTAACTCTCTTGGTGCTGGGCAGAGAGCACTGTCCTGGGTAGAGAGGATTCTCCCAGCTTTCTCTGAGGGAAGCCTGGGACCACCCATAAAGTTTGAGGTATGGGCAGAACTTTGTAGAATATTGGGTGACTTAAGGTTATGGGGCTTGGGTAGGACTTTGCAGTGTAGAATAGTAGGCTGCTTCCAACGTGTGCTTCTGAGGCTGCTAGAGGATAATGCATTCCTTTCCACAGGTGAAATGTCTCCCCTTAGGCACCTTTCACACACATAGGCTAATTTCTATTTTCCTACCAAACAGTATGATGACTCCGTTTTGCTTTTTCTGTTTCTTTTTTTTTGCTTAAGATTGCTTTAGCTATTCAGGCTAGTAGGATCTTTTGTGGTGCTGTACTAATGTTGGGATTGTTACTTTTGTTTCTGTGAAAATATACATTGGAATTTTGATAAATATTGTGTTGAATTTGTAGATTGCTTTGGAAAGCATGAACATTTTAACCATATTAATTCCTCCAATCCATGAGCATGGCTATTTTTCCATTTATTTGTATTTTTCCTCAATTTTATTGTTTTATTGTTTCCAGTGTACAGCTCTTTCACTTCCTCAGTTAAATTTATTCTTAAGTATGTTGATGATGTTAAAAATGGAACTATTTTTCGAGGTGGCATGTACCAATGCCATCTCACTGTTCCAGGTGATCAGTTTCAGTTCACAGTTGGTCATGGTGAAGGGACTGGGAGTCAAAGGGAGCACATAGACAAGTCTAGTACCTGCTAACGCTAACTGATGGAGTAAATAAAGGGGAGAGTGATCCAACATGGGAAGTGAGATACTCAGCAGACTCATAGAATGGCAGATGTCCTAAATAGCACTCTGGCCTCAGAATCAGCCCTAAAGGCATTCGGAGCTGGCTGAAAAGCCCATGAGAGTATTTCAGGCATGGAAAGCCAAGACACTCTGGCAAAAGATCTCTGCGAGTGAGATCCCAGTGGAAAGAACAGGTCATCAAAGAAGGAGGTACCTTTCTCTGAAGGGAGGAGAGAACCTCCACTTTGACTATGACCTTGTCTAA
This sequence comes from Oryctolagus cuniculus, assembly GCF_964237555.1. Taxonomy (NCBI): domain Eukaryota; kingdom Metazoa; phylum Chordata; class Mammalia; order Lagomorpha; family Leporidae; genus Oryctolagus; species Oryctolagus cuniculus. The sequence goes on along the minus strand of NC_091449.1, from coordinate 30,299,186 downwards.
ACAAGATAAGAGTCGGAGAACTCAGAGGGCTTCCATAGCCTTGGAAACTCATGACTGGAGCATAGGGAGATTACTGATGCCATAGACAGGAGTGTCAATTGGTAAAGTCAACAACAGGAGTCACTGTGCACTTACTCCTCATGTAGGATCTCTATCCTTAATGTGCTGTACATTGAGATTTAATGCTATAATGAGTACTCAAACAATATATTTCACTTTGTGTTTCTATGGGGGTGCAAACTGTTGAAATCCTTACTTAATGCATACTAAACTGATCCTCTGTAAAAAAAAAAAAAAAAAAAAAAGAAATTATCAATTCCCAACTTGACTCTCACTGGGATTAAACATGACAATAGGTCTGCTCTGATTTCATCATCATTTAAAAAAATCATCTATTATTTTTCACTTTATGTTTCTGTGTGGGAGCAAACTGTTGAAATCCATACTTAATGTATACTAAGCTGATCTTCTGTATATTAAGATAATCGAAAATGAATCTTGATGTGAATGGAAGGGGAGAGGGAGTGGGAAAGGGGAGGGTTGTGGGTGGGAGGGACGGTATGGGGGGGAAGCCATTGTAATCCATAAGTCGTACTTTGGAAATTTATATGCATTAAATAAAAGTTTAAAAAAAAAAGAAATAATGAAGAACAGAAATAAATGAAATTGAAAACTGGAAAAAAAAAAGGAACTATTTTCTTGATTTATGCTTGGGATAGTGCACAGAAATACTGCTAATTTTTGTATGTGGGTTTTGTATCCTGTACCTTTACTGAATTTGCTTGTTAATTCATGTTTTTTTTTTTTTTTTATTTTGGGTAGAGTCTAGAGTTTTTAATATATGTATATATCAGCAAATAGATAATTTCAATTCTCCTTTTAAATTTAGATGCTGTTTGTTTTTTTTCTTGCCTGATTACTGTAGCTAGGACTTTGAGTATTATATTGAATAGAAGTGCTGAGAGTGGTTATCCTTCTCTTCTTCCTGATCTTAGAGGAAAAGCTTTCAACTTGTCACCATTGAGTATAATGTGGCTGTGTCATATATGGTCTTTAGAGTGCTGAGTCATGTTCCTTCTATACTTGATTTGTTTTTAATCCTGAAATGACATTGAATTTTGTTAAATTCTTTTTTTTTCCAATCTATTGAGATGATCATATACTTTTTGGCCTTCATTCTATTAATGTCTTATATTACATCTATTGATTTGTGTGTGTGTTGAATCATCTTTTGTCCTAGGGATAAATCCCACTTGACTATGCTGTATGATCCTTTTAATATGCCATGGAAGCTAATTCATTAGTAGTTTTTGAGGATTTAAAAAATTATTTGAGAGGCAGAGAAAGAGAGAGAGGCTTGAAGTTGGGTTCTGGGAATCACTCCAGGTCTCTCACATGGGTGGCAGGATCTCAGCCAGTTAAGCCAGCACCTGCTGCCTCCCAGGTGTGCTGGAATTGGAAGCAGAGCCAGAATTTGAACCCAGACACTCTGATATGGGTTAATATCCTAATATGAGATTAAGACTAGTATCTTAATCACTAGCTAATTCTCCATCTCTGTTGAGGATTTTTATATTTATGTTTATCAGGGATATTAGCCTGTAATTTTATTTTCTTGTAGTGCTTTTTGTTTTTCCTCACATTCACTTTGGATTCCTAGAATGAGTTTGTAAGTACTCCTTCCCCTTCAACTTTTGGAAAAAGGTTGATTATTCCTTACATATTTAGTAGAATTTACCAGTGAGGTCATCAGGTTATGGGCTTTTCCTTGTTGGGAGGTTTTTATTTATTGACCCAATCTCCTTACTTACTATTGGTAGGTTCAGATTTTCTATTTCTTTATGATTCAGTCTTAGTTATGTGTTCTAAGATTTATCTGTTCCTCTACGTTATTTAATTTGTTGCATATAATTGTTAATAAGTCTTTTGAAATCCTTTTTTATTTATGTTGTGTCAGTTGTAAAGTTTCCTTTTTTCATTTATAATTTTATTTGCGTCTCCGCTCTTTTTCTTAATCTAGATGAAGCCTTGTCAGTTTTGTTTATCTTTTCAAAAATCATTCGTAATTTCCTTGATATTTTCTATTGTTTTTCTAGTGTATTTAATGTATTTCTGCCCTACTGTTTATTATTTTCTTCCTTTTTCTGACTTTGGACTTAGTCTATGCTTTTTTTTCCCCTATTTCCTTAAGTTGTAAAGTTATGTTGCTTATTTTAGACCTTTCTTTTTTCTTAATGAAGATATTTGTTGCTATAACCTTGACTCTTAGAGCTAACTTTGCTATATCTTCATGGTCCTGATATTCTGTGTTTCCATTTTCATTTGTCTCAAGATATTTTTTGATTTATTTTGTGACTTGATGGTTGTACAAGATTGTATTATTTAATTTCCACGGAATGTGAACTTTGATTTATTTCTGTTTTTGACTTTTATATTTCTATCATTGTGGTTGCAAAAGATACGTGATATTATTTCAATCTTCTTAAATTTGTTAAGACTTGCCTAATGGCCTAACATATGGTCTACACTGTAGAATATCCTTAGGTACTTGAGAAGAATGTGTATTCTGCCTGTGTCAGATGGAATATTCTGTACCTGTTTGATAGGTCCATTTGGTCTACAGTGATGTTCAAGTCTGGTATTTCCTTATGGATTTTCTTTATGAATGATCTTTCCCTTGTTTACATAAATTTAAAATGTTTTCTAAAAAAGTAAAAAAAAAAAAAGAAAGGGAGGAGAAAAGACGGGAGAGGGAGAGATGGAGGGAATATCATTATGTTCTTAGAATTATTTCTACAAACCCTATTTTTTTTATTTGACAGATAGAGTTAGACAGTGAGAGAGAGAGAGAGAGAGAGAGAGAGAGAGAGGTCTTCCCTCTGTTGGTTCACCCCCCCAAATGGCTGCTATGGCCGGAGCTACCCAATCTGAAGCCAGGAGCCAGGTGCTTCCTCCTGGTCTCCCATGCGGGTGCAGGGGCCCAAGCACTTGGGCCATCCTCCATTGCCCTCCCGGGAAACAACAGAGAGCTGGACTGGAAGAGGAGCAGCCGGGACTGGAACCCGGAGCCAATATGGGATGCCGGCGCCACAGGCGGAGGATTAACCAAGTGAGCCATGGCCCTGGCCCCTCTACAAACCCTATTGAATCTATTAAAAACTAATTAAAATTAAAAACAAAATAAAGTCCCCACTATTGAAGTCCCCATATGTATCAAGTTATCACACTGTACCCCATTAATATGTGCTATTTAAATAATAATTTTTAAAACAGTGGGTTTGGTGTGGCACTGTGGTGCAGTAGGTTAATCCTCAGCCTGCAGTGCCAGCATCCCATTTGGGTGCTGGTTCTAGTCCCGGCTGCTCCACTTTAGATCCAGCTCTCTGCTATGGCCTGGGAAAGCAGTGGAAGATGGTTCAAGCCCTTGGGCCCCTGCACTTGCATGGGAGACCTGGAAGAAGCTCCTGGCTTTGGATCGGTTCAGCTGTAGCCATTGAGGTAATTTGGGAGTGAACCAGTGGATAGAAGACCTTTCTCTCTATCTCTTCCTCTCACTGTTTGTAACTACAACTCAAATAAATAAGTAAAATCTTAAAAATAAAACAATGACAATAAATTCTCCAATCAAAAGGTATGGAGTAGCGGGCCAGTGTTGTGGTATAGTGGGTAAAGCCACTTCCTGCAATGCCAGCATCCCATACAGGAGTCTATTCAAGTCCCAGTTGCTCCACTTCCCATCCAGCTCCCTGATAATGTACCTGGGAAGTCCCTAATATTCAAGTCCCCACTATTACTGTATTACTTTCTTTTTCACCATTCATTTTAATTAGTGTTTGCTTTATATATTTAGCTGCTTCAAGCTGGGTGCATATATATTTGTAATTTTTACATCTTCTTGATAATTTGACCCCTTTACCATTATATAATGAATTTCTTTGTCTCTTATGACAAGTTTTTGACTTAAAGTCTATTTTCTGATATAAATATAGCACTTCAGCTCTCTTTTGCTTACCACTTATGTGGAATGTCTTTTTTTTTTTAAATTCATTTTATTTATTTGAAAGGTAGAGTTACAGAGAGAGAAAGGTTTTCCATCTGCTTGTTCACTTTTCAAACAGCCACAATGGCCAGAGCTGGGCCAGGCTAAAGCCAGGAGCCAGGAGCTTCTTCTGGGTCTCCCCCATGGGTGCAGGGGCCCAAGCACTCAGGCCATCTTCCACTGCCTTCCCTGGTGCATTATCAGGGAGCTGGATGGGCTTATCTGATCTCAGTGGGGCTCACTTAGGTGTCTGAAGTCAGTTGGAGGCCATTTGTGGACTGGCTGGTCTAGGAGACCTTCATATCTGGAGATGGTAAGCTGTCAGCTGAGTTGTCCAAGGTGTTTGGGTCACATGGTGTCTCACTCTTTGGAAAGGTAGCCTGGGTTAATTCACATAGCAGTTTCAATGTCCCAAGAGACAGGACTCCTTCTGTGTCCACTGAGGCCTAGGTTTGATACTAGTGCATCAATTATGCTCCATTCTTTTTTTTCCCCCAAGATTTATTTTATTTATTCGAAAGTCAGAGTTACACACAGAGAAAAGGAGAGGCAGAGAGAGAGGTCTTCCATTCGCTTGTTCACTCCCCAGTTGGCTGCAACGGCCGGAGCTGCACCGTTCCGAAGCCAGGAGCCAGGAGCTTCTTCTAGGTCTCCCACATGGGTTCAGGGGCCCAACGACTTGGGCTATCTCCTACTGCTTTGCCAGGCCATATCAAAGAGCTGGATTGGAAGTGGAGCAGCCGGGACTTGAACTGGCGCCCATATGAGATTCCTGCAATGCAAACAGCAGCTTTACCTGCTATGCCACAGAGTCGGCCCCCAATTATGCTACATTTTGAAAGCGAATTATAAAGGCATAAAGACAGAGAGGTGAAGGACTGTGGCCAATTTTGCAGTATATGAGTGCAAGGATAATAATAAAAAAACAAGAACAAAAACAAAAGCAAAGCAAAAACCGCTAATGTTTTTGAACACTCAAAACAGAGTCTGGTGCGTGATAAGTATTTTGTATGTATTAATTTCACTATCCCTCAGTTTCCTTATCTTTTTTTTTTATTAGACAGGCAGAGTTAGACAGTGAGAGAGAGAGAGAGAGAAAGAGAGAGAGAGAGAAAGAGAGAGAGAGAGAGAAAGGTCTTCCTTCCGTTGGTTCACTCCCCAAATGGCTGCTATGGTCGGTGCACTGCACCGATCTGAAGCCAGGAGCCAGGTGCTTCCTCCTGGTCTTCCATGCGGGTGCAGGGGCCCAAGCACTTGGACCATCCTCCTCTGCCCTCCCGGGCCACAGCAGAGAGCTGGACTAGAAGAGGAGCAGCTGGGACTAGAACCCAGCGCCCATATGGGATGCCAGCGCCGCAGGTGGAGGATTAACCAAGTGAGCCACGGTGCCGGTCCCAGTTTCCTTATCTTTAAAATGGGGACAGTAACAGCATTTATTTTATAGAATTTAAGGACCCTGAATAACCAAAGCAATCTTGAACAATAAGAAGCAAACTGGGGCAGCAGTTGTGATGTAGCAAGCTAAGATGCTGCCTATGATGCCAACATTTCATATGGGTGGTGGTTCAGCTCCCTGATGCTCTATTTCCAATCTGGCTTCTTGCTAATGTGCTTGCAAAAGCAGCAGCAGATAGCCCAAGTGCTTGGGCCCCTGCCACCCACAGAGACCTGATGGAGTTCCAGGCTCTGGTTTTGGCCTGGCCCAGCTCTGGCTATTGCAGCCATTTGAGGCATGAACTAATGGATAGAAGGTCTGAGTGTGTGTCTGTCTCTCTCTCTCTCTAACTCTATCTTTCAAATAAATAAATTAACAAATTAATTAACCTTTTTCTTTTTGCTAAAAAAGAACCAAGCTGGGGGCATCACTCTCTCATAAAAATAAAAAAGTACACATTTACCAATGGAATAGGATGGAGGTACAGAAGCTTATGGTCAACTGCTTTTTTAAAAGATTATATATATATATATATATATATTTATTTAAAAGACAGGGGATGAGGGGAGGAGAGAGAGAGAGAGAGAGAGAGAGAGAATCTTCCATTCTTCAGTTCATTCCCCAAATGGCTGCAACAGCCAGGGGTGGGGCAGGCTAAGGCCAGGAACCCAGAACTCCACCTGGGTCTCCCATACGGATGTCAGGGGTCCAGGGAGCTGGACTGAAAGTGGAGCAGCTGGGACTCAAACAGGTCACCATACCAAGTGGTAACTTAACCTGCTGTGCCACTGCAGTGCCACAACACTGGGCCCAGTCAACTTTGACAAGAGTCACAGGATACACAATGGAGGAAAGGATAGTCTCTTCAATAACGGTGTAGAACACTGGATATTGATAGGCACAAAAGTGACACTGGACTCTTCTCTCTCACCGTTTATGATAATAAAATCAAAATGAATCAAAGGTATAAATGTAAGACCTGAAACTGTGAAGCTACTAGAAGGAAATGTAGGGGGAAAACTCCATGAGATTGGTCTGGGCAATGATTTCTTGGATAGGGCTCCAGAAATACAGGCAACAAAAAGCAAAAATAGACAAATGGGAAAGCAACAAACTAAAAAGTTTCTGAATAGTAAACAATGAAAAGAATGAAGAGATACCCATGAATTGCGAGAAAATATTTGCAAATTTGTTAAGGAGCTAATATCCAGACTACATAAAGAATTAAAAAAAAGCTCAACAGCAAAAGAACAAATAACTTGATTTGAAATGGATGAAGGATCTAATGGACATTTCTCAGTAGAAGAAATATGACAGTGTTTCAAAAAGTATGTGAAAAAATGCAATTAAAATGAAACATTTTGGTAAAAATGTAGTTTTTTGAAGGCCCTTCCTACAAATAGCCAAAAGGTAGATTAAAAAATGCTGAACAGCATCGATAATCAGGGAAAAGCAAATTGAAACCACAATGTGATATCACATTATACCTGTTAGAATGGCTTTTAACAAAATGATGGATAAGAAGAGGTAAGTCCTGGTGAGGATGTGGAGAACAGGAAAGCCTGCACACTGTGGGTGGACTTATAAATTAGTACAGACACATTGAAAACACTATGGCGGATTCTGGAAAAAAAATTATTCACAATAGCCCAGATATGGGATCAAACAACCTAAGTGCCCATCTATTAATGAATAAATAAAGAAAAAGCTATACATACTCACTCTGTGATACTGTACAACCTCAAAAAGAAGACGACCTTGTTATCTGTGACAACACGGTTGGGACTGGGGGATGTTATGCTAAGCAGAATAAGCCAGGCACAGAAAGACAAATACTGTGTGATCCCACTTGCATGTGGAGTCTCAAAGTTTGATCTCATGGAAGCAGAGACCCAGAAGCTGGGTGGGGGTTGCGTGGGTGTGGAGAAAGGGAGGGTATTGACACAAGATGTAAAGTTTGAGTTAGACAGGAGGAGAAAGTTCTAGTCCCCCGTTATACTGCATGATGACCTTCATTAGACTGATGTATTGTTAAATTTCAAAACTGCCGAATATTAAAGATTTTTGATGTCTCCATAAAAAGAACAACGTTGGTGAGGTGACAAATACATTAGTCAGCGTGATTAAATCTTTCTATAATGTGTATGAAGATACTCCTAAAAGTTCAGAGAGGAAGAAATTACAATATAATGTGCCTTTTTACAAACTTTTTGAAGTTCCTTCTTATGTAGCTCAAAACACCTTGGGGGCAGCTGTTTGGCTTGGTGGTTATGATGCCACTTGAGGTGCCTGCCTCCTGTTGGGACCTGACTCTTCTGCTTCTTATCCAGCTTCCTGCTAATGTGCACTCGGGGAGGCAGCAGAAGATGGCTGTAGTACTTGGGTGTCCGCCACCCATGTGAGAGACCGGGGTTGAGTTCTGGACCCTTGGTTTCAATGTGGCCTAGCCCTAGCTGATGCTGGCATTTCAGGGAATGAAATAGCAGATGGAAGAGCTATTTCTGGTGGTCTCTGTCTCTGCGCCTTTTCAAATAAAATGAAAATAAAGTAAAACATTTTACATAATCACATGGTAGTCCATAAATATGCAGAGTCATTATTTGTCAATTACAGATTTACTTTAAAAAGTGAGTTATGTGACCAGTGCTGTGATGTAGCAGGTAGAGCCGTGGTCTGTAGTACCGGCATCCCACATGGGCACCAGTTCGAGTCTTGGCTGCTCCACTTCTGATCCAGATCTCTGCTATAGTCTGGGAAAGCAGTAGAAGATGGCCCAAGTGCTTGGGCGCCTGCACCCACGTGGGAGATCTGGAAGACGTTCCTGGCTTCGGATCAGCTCAACTTCAGCCATAGCGGCCATCTGGGGAGTGAACCAGTGGGTGGAAGACTTTCTCTTTCCCTCTCTCTCTCTCTCTCTCTCTCTCTCTGTGACTGCCTTTCAAATAAATAAATAAATCTTTTTTAAAAAAAAGTGAGTATGGAATATGCCCAGAATCTTGTGGCTGGTGGATGGGAGAGGCTCTGGGGCTCAAGGAAGTGTGATGATTATCTAATTCTTTCCTGTCGTCCACACAGGAGCAGGCCCTTCTCAACATGTATCTAATTGAATGAACAAAATGTAAATGCAAGAGCTTATCTTACCACCCCACATTTTTTTTATTTTAAATTAACAACAGCAACATTTTGGCATTGGTATTCTGTGGCAAAGACTCTATCTCAAAGAAGCAGAGAGGTGCAGAGGACTTCTTCACTCTGAGGGGGAGGGAGAGGAGATGGGGCCCTCAGCCCTGTGTTTTGTGTCCTTTGGTGACTGTGCAACCTCCCTGCAAAGCCTTCCTCTGTGACTGCAGTCCAGGTTGATACCTCTTGTCAGTCAAAGTTTTACACAGTTACCTCAGCTGCTTACTGAGACTTACAGCGCCAAACAGTTGGAAGCAGTATTAGGCCGAGCTATCACATGACACTTTGTGCTGCACATTCTAGTACATTGTGTTAGATATAATATCTTCTCCTATCCTCACATACCCACCCATTTATTAGTTGGTTTTTAATTCATCAATCCATCATCCACTGATCTATCCATTCATCCAGTTATTCATGTGGTCCACTCATAAATGAATATGCAAATGTGCCATTCCCTCCATCCATTCATATCTACATTCCTTTAGCCACCCCATCATCTTTGTGTTCATTTATCCGTTCAGCCATCAATTTATCCATTTTGCATTCATCTATCTATCCACCAATTTCTTTTTTCTTTCAAAACATACGTCAAATCTCTGTATCTGTTTCTATCCATTTCCCTTTCTTGGTTACTTTATTCCTCTAACTATCCATTTATTTAGTAGCTTATCACTGTGTCCTTCCAATGACCCATCCTTCCATCCATTCATCATCAATGCACCCTCCCAACTTTCTGCATCCACTATTTCCTGCACTTATGTAATTTTTGAGTGCAAGGTATGCTCACACATCCCTCTGTACTTTACCTCTCAAACCAGTCCTCCCTTCCTCCATCCATTTATTCATCCTGGCCATCAAACTCCCATACATGCATCAATCCACCCATCTTTTCATCCATCCCTCTATGCTTCCCTTTAGTTTTCTGTTCTCCCCTCCATCTCTCACTTATTATTTATCCAAGTATCAATCTATCTACTTCCCTATCCAGATCTCCTTTCATCCATCTATTTAGCCTTTAGTCCATCTAACCATTCATCCAACCATCTGTCTCTGTCAGTTTGACTGATGGATAGGATGGCCTAAATAATGAACCCTTACTTCGCATAGTTCTGGGGTCTGGGAAGTTAACATCAGGGTTCCAGCATGATTAGATTATGATAAAAGCCTTCTTCCTAGTTTCTTCACATAGTGGAGAGGAAACAAACTCATGTCTTTCTTACAAGGAAACTGTATTAGCTCTTCATTACCACAGCCACGTACCTATCAGAGTTACTAAAGGTTCACGGTCTGAGATTCAGCAGCCCCATTGGTCTGGCATCTAATGAGGGCAGTGGACAGGAGAAAGCATTCAGAGGATGGATTATTACAGAGCATGTATAAAGAGGAAGCTCAGTGGTGAGCAGGAAGCAAAGAGGAGCTGGACCCAGCGCAGGCTTTATGACCAATGCTCTCATGAGAACTACCTTCAAAGGACCTACCTGTGGGGAGCAGCTCGGACTGGACTGAGTTACTGGAATTAAGACTTATTCTATGCATCTGCTCTCCCACAATATGGCGCTGGGAGAGAAGTAAACAGCTTCCGCACAGCTGCCTCCAGTTCAACCAATAAACTGTAGGACTTGCTCCTGATTGGAGAGCAGCGTACTCGGCGTGTGGGCAGCCGAGTTGGGATTGGCGGGGGAGGACTATAAAGGAGGAGAGAGACGGCATGCACCAGGAACATCTAAAGGGAACATCTAAGGGGAACACCTGTGCAGCCCCCGAGAAGAGCCGGCCGGCGGTGTGCCGCTCCCCTGCGGAAGTGGGGAATGTGGCCAGGGGGAACTGCCCTTCCACGGAGGTGGAAGGGATAGTAGCCAACCCGGGAAGAACCAGCAGCAAACCCGGGGAGGGCCGAGCAGACGAAAGAACAGCGCAGGGTCCTGTGTCGTTCCTCCACGAAGAGGGGGAGCGACACCTACCCCCAAAGGTTTAAAGGCCTTCCAGTAGGCCACTTCCTAAACACCATGATTGGATAAGTCTCCACCTTCTCAGCACCATTCATCTATGACTTTGGAGATTAAACGTTTTGCATGAGTTGGGGAGTCAAATCATGTCCCAACTTCAGTGTTTTCAACCCCATCTCCCTGAAATTCATGCCCTTCTCACATACAGAAATCAGTCAATCTTCAGTAGTTCCAAAGCCTTAACTCAGTCCAACATTAATTCAAAAGTCCAAAGTCTCATTTGAGACTCAAAGCAAACTCCCTTAGCTGGGAACTCCTGTAAAATAAAAGACAAGTTATGCGGTTACAAGATACAGAGTCAGGGTGGGCACAGGGTATGCATTCCCATTCCAAAGGGGAAAACAGGGAAACAGAAAGGATTAATGAGATCAAAGAAGGCCAAAATCCACAGAGCAAACATTAAATCCTGAAACTCCTTGTTCATCATCTTGGGGACGTGATGGTGAGCACGCTCCCAAAATTTTGGCAGTCCTACCCCTGTCTGCTGGTCACAGACCCATGCTTCAGTTGACACAGTTGTAATCTCATCTCTGCAGCTTCACCAGGTATTGCTTTGGTGAGGACTCTCTGCAGCAGCTCTGAAAACATATTTCCATTGGGCATTGCCCTAGTGGAGGTTCTCTTAGTGAAAATGCCATGCAGTTTCAGAAAACGATACTTTTTGGCCGGCAACACAGCTCACTAAGCTAATCCTCTGCCTGTGGCACTGGTACTCCAGGTTCTAGTCCTGGTTGGGGCGCCAGATTCTGTCCCAGTTGCTTCTCTTCCAGTCCAGCTCTCTGCTGTGGCCTGGGAAGGCAGTGGAAGATGGCCCAAGTGCTAGGGCCCTGCACCCGTGTGGGAGACCAGGAGGAAGCACCTGGCTCCTGGCTTTGGATCGGCGCAGTGCGCTGGCTGTAGCAGCCATTTGGGAGGTGAACCAATGGAAGGAAGACCTTTCTCTCTGTCTCTCTCTCTCACTGTCTAAAAAAATAAAAAACGATACTTCTATTCCAGCCTTGTGGGCCTGTGGTGGGAGGGGCATCTTGGAAGAGCTCTCAAAAATGTCTCCCAAGTCTTTCTCCTGTTGTCTTGTCTAGAATCACAGGGCTCTTTTTCACTTGTACTAATCTCTTTAGCAAGTGAATTTCCCAAGTATTATGTCCCAAACATGCTTATTCTTCCTTCCTTCCTTCTCTGATCAGGATGTCATTTTCCAAAACTTTCTTCTCTGCTCCTTCCTCCTCTTCATCCTCACTGTTAATCCTACTGACACCAGCCAACAACACCCCTGCGGCAGCCTGAATGCTTTCTTGCCTTGAAATCTCCTCCACCAAACCAGTTCACCATCTTCTAGTTCAGTCTTCCACAAAGCTTCAGGACATGGACACAGCAAAGCCAGGTTCTTTGGCATGGTTAGCAAGGATGGCGTTTAGGCCAATTCCCAATAGAATCCTCATTTTTATCTGAAACCTCATCAGCATGGCCTTTACTGTCCACATTTCTACCAGCTTCCTGATCTTCTGGTTCATCACCAGAATTGTCCCAATGCTGTTTACAGTACTCTAGGATTTATACAGCTACTTCCTACCAGCTCTTCCAACCTTTCCCAGCAAACCAATTCCAAAGACTTCTCCACATCTCCTGGTACTGTTAATAGTAATGATCTCAATTCTTTGCCTATTTTCTGTATTGGTCAGCTTTTCATTACTGCAACTAAATATGTAAGATAAGCTACTCACAAGGGAAGGAGGTTTATTTTGCATGACAGTACATCACATGGTGAGCCAGGCAGCAGAGAGAGACAGGAGCATGTTTATCCATGTGGTCTTTCCTTATAAAGCCACCTTGATTCAACCCTGAGGGCTCTATCCTAAGAATTTAATCCAGTCTAATTGCTTCTCCAAGGCCAGGCCTTAACTGGGTTAAGTTTCTGCTCTGAATCCATTAACATGATTAACATCCATTAACCACTAACATACACATTGGGGGACCATTTATTTAACATTTATTGGTACTATGGGGACTCCCAAAATAATATCCAAATTATAGCAGACGCTATCCCATTATGAGGGTTCTACCCTCAAGACCTAATTACCTCCCCAAAGCCCCCTTTCTTAATATCATCCTCTGGAGAGCTATGGTTTCAACATATGGATTTTGAGGGACACCAATATACTGCCCATAACATCATCCACTCATCCATGCTTCCCTCTTTACCTATGTGGCCCCAGTGAGAAAGACTGCATTCTAGACTTGCTTGAGTAAGAGATCTTTTAGAAGGATTAAGTTGGGGGGTAATTAGGATAGAAATTTGGGGTAAAGGATAGAGAAGCAGAGACAACATATTTGGCTGGACTTGCTCTGTTTGTGTGTGTGTGTGTATGTGAAGGTCAGGGTGTAGGTTATGTGTGTTATGATCAAAATGAACATGGAAATTTTAGGTGTGGATATACAATGGGTCTTAAAAATGTTCATGGAAAGTACACATATCTTTTAACTCTGTTTTTCATGAACTTCAAAAAACTTATTTATTTGAGAGTCAGAGAGAGAGAGAGAGAGAGAGGGAGAGAGAGAGAGAGAGAAGAGAGAGAGGTTTTCTATTTGTTGGTTCACTTCTCAAATGCCTACCATGACTAGGGCTGGGCCAGGCCAATGCCATGGTTGGAAACTCAATTCAGGCCCCCATGTAAGCAGGGACACAACTACTAGAGCCATCACCTACTGCCTCCCAGGTGCCCATTGGCAGGAAGCTGTAGTCAGGAGCAGAGCTGGAAAGTGAATCCCAGCACGCTGATCTGGGAAGTAGGCACCACAACCTGTGTCTTACATAGTAGGCCAAAAGTCTGCCCCTCCCAAGGACTTTTTATTTTAAATATACTTATTTGAAAGGCAGAGTTATAGAGAGAGGTCTTCCAGCTGCTGGCTCACTTCTCAAATGGCTGCAATGGCCAGGATTCATCCAGGAAGAAGCCAGGAACTTCATCTGAGTCTCCCATGTGGGTGGCAGGGGCCCAAGCACTTGGGTCATCCTCTGCTGCTTTTCCCATGCCATTAACAAGGAGGTGGATCAGAAGCGGAGCAGCAGGGACTCAAACCAATGCCCATATGGGATGCAGGCAATGCAGGCAGTGGCTTAACCCACTATGCCACAATGCCAGCACCTCCCATGGACATTTTGAAGTTCATATATTCTCCTACAAAGTAGGTAATTATAGCCCAGTAGGAGAAGCACATGTTTTTCCTATTAGACTTCAATCCTCATGGGTACAAAGACTGTGTTTATCTTGGTCACAGTTTTGTCCTAATAATTTGCAGGGTGTCTTACATGCACTAAATACTTAATGAGTGTTTACCGAATGAAGAGTGCAGAATTTATGAATATTTTTGGCCCCTACTCCTGGGAAAGGTATTAGGAGTGATTTAGAGAGATTCAATGTGGGCTGGAAGAAGATGCTTGGTAAGGAATGGAAATAAAGTCACCCTTACTCTCCTACAGAGCAAACAAATTCCACCCTAGGGATGAGATTCAGGGATGCAATATAATTTCTGTTGTTACACTTTACAACTGCACTGGTGTAGACAACTATATCACACACATTTCTTTAACTTAAAAATTCATTTTTTTCTCATAAGTTTAAAACACTTTTGCATGTTCCTAAAAATATTGTGGGCCTTCAGCACTGTGCTTATGGGTCCATGTTCCCCAGAGCACACTGACAATGACGGTGCAGGCTGCAGTGGGGAGCCAGGGTTCTCCAGAGGAAGGCCCCAGGGATAACCCAGCTAACTCATGTCTTTCTTCTACTGAGAAAAAAACCAAGTTGTTTCAAGATGGCCTTCTTCATTAGTCTACTTTCCGTTATTAACAGAAAATACATAAGGCTGAGTGCTTTACAAAGAAAAGAAGTTTATTTAGTTCACAGTTGTAGAGATTCAAGGACAGGGAGCCGACACTTGCCCTGCTTTAGTGAGGACCTCCTGGTGGGTCCTCACAGCAGGAGTTGTGTACCAGAGGGAGAGCACACACCAGACAGGAAGCAGAGCAAGGGACAGGGCTGATCTTGGAAGAACGAACTCAGGGACCCATGACAACTGCCTCGACCCCTTTCAAGGACAGGGCCCTCAGCATGACCTCCCACAGGTCCCACCCATCTCCTTAAGATCCCACTACTTCTTAACTTTGTCACACTGGGGACTAAGTTTCCAGAGCATGAACTTTTGGGAAACACATTCAACATTTGTTGATGATGATGATGGCAATGTTTTGCTTTAATTTGTTGTTGGAAAACACTGGAACTTCAATGTGCTTAAAAATGTAGGTTTGAGAGGCAAGTGTTGTACAGCAGGTTAAACCACTGCTTGAAACACCTGCATCCCATGTAAGAGCACTGGTTCCAGCCCTGGCTGCTCTGCTCCCTATGCAGCTTCTTGCTAATTCTCCTGGGAGGGCAGCAGTTAATGATCCAAAGTACTTGGGCCCCTATTACCATGTGGAAGGCCTAGATGGAGTTCTGGGCTCGTGGCTTCAGCCTGGCCCATCCCTGACTGTTGTGGCCATTTGGAGAGAAAACCAACAGATGGAAGATCCACCCCCAACACCCCTTGTTTCTCCATCTTCTCTGTCACTCTGCTTTTCCAATAAGTAACTAAACAAACAATCAAACAGGCTTTAAAAAAAAAGTATGGGTTTCAAAGGAAATTAAATCAGCATATGGAAGTGATCTGTACCCCCATGTTTATTACAGCTCAATTCACAATAGCTAAGATGTGGAATTAACCCAGATGTCCATCAGCTGAAGACTGGATAAAGAAATCATGGTGTATACACACTACAGAATACTACACAGCAGGAAAAAATGAAATCCTGTCATTTGCAACAAAATGGATGCAACTGGAAACCATTATACTTAGTAAAATAAGCCAGTCCCAAGAAGACAAATACCATATGTTCTGTCTTATCTGAGATAACTAAAGCAGGCTCTAAAAGGTAATCTATAGGAGTGAAATTGATACTTTGTGATGCGATCATTTTGAACAGCCCTGTCTTGACTATTGAGGAACAATGTTTTTGTTTGTTTTTTGTTTTTTCTTCATACTATTTCCTGAACTCAGTGTAGGGTTAATCTTATGTGTATAAAGTTAACTGAGAATAGATCTTTGGAAAAAAATAAGAATGGGAATGGGAGAGGGAGGAGGAAGACTAGTGGGAGTACAGGTGGGAGGGAGTTGGTATGGGAAGGATCATTATGTATTTGTACGTATGAAATTTGCACGTATGAAATGCATCAGGTTTGTATTCCTTAAATAAAATGTTGTTTTAGAAAAGTGTGGGTTTGGTTTCGGAGAGTCTTGACTCCCTTGTGTTCCTTGTCCTCCGAACACCATTTCTCCCTTTCTTGGAATAGCGTTTTCCCATCTCTACAGGAAGTCTTTACTCACCGTTGAGATTCGTCTTGGGAGGGCTTTTCAATCAGAGTGAGCACATGACCCAAATGTGGACAAATAGACTCGTTTCGGGACTCTGAGTCTTGAGTGGAGCAATGCTGGGCAGCAAAACATCAGGCAGGGTCCTGTCTTTGAAAAGAATGAACCCGACAAAGCTGCCGACTATTTCCTACCCTTCCCAGACCTTCCAGGGCACAGCAGGAATCTCACTCTATTTTGAACTTGGTTCTTCAGCCCAGCTGATTGTTTGGATAACTCAGATAGAATTTATTGGAAGGCTATTGAGTTGCTCGGTCAGTTTCCCTTGTTTTCCACCAAACAACCTGAATGGATACAGCCCCCAAAGGAGCCCCAGTGGAGTGGTTGGAACAAGGGTGTGTCTTATTATTTATCAAAAAAAGCTGAAACTTTGCAGGCCCTGAGCCGGAGATCCTGGCTCTGCGGAGCTGCAGCCCTCGGCAGGCCTTCTGGGGTAACTGCCCGGAACTTGGGAGATCGCTGTGGGAGCTTAGTGTATTTCCATACAAATGGAATTTTAAGTCCTTATCAGGGTAACAGAAACAAAAAAGAATGTCATACAGACACATTTAGGGTAGCCTGGTTGAGTCCTTCCTCTTTTGGAACAAGTACATTATCAAGATTATGCTTCACTGTCTGTTAGACTCGCTTCTGCTGGGAAGCAGATGAATTGATTTTGAACTTCTTCTATGATACGCTTAGTGCTTTGTCAGTAAAATGACTGTAATATCTTCTGCCATCTGTCATACTCCCTTCTCACAGCAAGAGCCTTTTCCCACCACAGCGCTCCCAGAAAGCAGAATTTTGATCTTCAGGGTGGCTCGCATGCAAGCCCATGCTCTGCAGTGCCCCCGCGGGCTGGCTGGGGAGGGGTTGCAGAGGTGGGAGTGGCCCAGGTTTGGATTTTCACACGTAGAGAAGCCAGGACCTCGGATGATCTCCGGGCTGGAGCATTGATGAGCTCAGGCAGTCTGGCAAACATCCCCACGGCTGGAGGGGGTTGGGAGGGGATAGATGGGGGGTGGTTTGCAGCAGTGGGGCTGGAACTAGAGTGAGGTGGATGAGACAACTGAGGCATTTGCCTCTGTAGCAAAATTTGAGGAGGTGTCAAAAACTCACTGATCAAAGACAAATAATACTTTAACATGATAGTAAAAAATCAAAATTAATGCAAAAATCCACGATGAACAAAATATCAAATATTTAAATAAAGGCAGACTCAGTGGCAACATTGCCTTGAGTCATGTTGGAGCCTGAGGCAAAAGGAAAAAGCAGTAATGCTGCTCTCCCAGCACCCCTCACCTGCAGCTTCCTCAGGCCTTGGCCACCGGGGGTCGCAGGTGCTCCCCGCTCTGCCTGCCTGTCTGCCTCAGCCACAGACCTGGGCTGGCATTGAGTGCATCGAGACAGCCTGGGCATGGCAGCCCCTGTGGAGCCCTACCCAGCTGAGGGTGTCTTAGTTTTCTCTCATGTTTTTATTTTTATTTTATTTTTTATTTTTTTTATTTTTTATTTTTTGACAGGCAGAGTGGACAGTGAGAGAGAGAGACAGAGAGAAAGGTCTTCCTTTGCCGTTGGTTCACCCTCCAATGGCCGCCGTGGCCGGCGCGCTGCAGCCGGCGCACCGCACTGATCCAATGGCAGGAGCCAGGTACTTATCCTGGTCTCCCATGGGGTGCAGGGCCCAAGCACCTGGGCCATCCTCCACTGCACTCCCTGGCCACAGCAGAGAGCTGGCCTGGAAGAGGGGCAACCGGGACAGAATCCGGCACCCTGACCGGGACTAGAACCCGGTGTGCCGGTGCCGCAAGGTGGAGGATTAGCCTAGTGAGCCGCGGCGCCGGCCAGTTTTCTCTCATGTTTAAAAGCTGGTTGAAGTAGACATAAAATTCTTAGTTCAGAGCTTCTTCCCTCAGCACTTCGGATGTACAGAAAACACTGGACTGGCATTTGAGTGTTGCTGCTGAGCACTGAGCAGACTGTCTACTTCTTCCTCATTTTTGGGTGATCTATCTTTTCTTTTAAGATTTTATTTATTTATTTGACAGGTAGAGTTACAGACAGTGAGAGAGAGAGACAGAGAGAAAGGTCTTCCTTCCGTTGGTTCACCCCCAAATGGCTGTTACGGCTGGCGCGCTGCCCCGATCTGAAGCCAGGAGCCAGGTGCTTCCTCCTGGTTTCCCATGTGGGTGCAGGGCCCAAGTACTTGGGCCATCTTCTACTGCTATGCCAGGCCACAGCAGAGAGCTGGACTGGAAGAGGAGCAGCCGAGACTAGACCCGGCGCCCATATGGGATGCCGGCGCTGCAAGCAGAGGATTAACCTAGGGCGCCACGGCGCTGGCCCAGGGTGATCTATCTTTTCCCCCTGAAGCTTTCAAAGGTTTCTCTTTGTCCTTAATACTCAAATATCAATATAATGTCTTTGTGTGTGGATTTTAAAAAAGTTCTACTTTCTGGCTGTCTAGAAGGTCTTTCAGTAAATCAGCCTGGGATCTTGTATAGTTCTTTTAATCTTTATATTTGTCAATTATTAAAAACAAATGATTTCCTTCTCAGTGCATAGTCTTTGTTTCTCCTTGTAAGATTCCTATTAAAGGTATGCTGATACTTCTTTTTTTAAAAAAAGATTTATTTATTTATTTGAGAGGTAGAGTCACAGACAGTGATAGGGAGACACAGAGAGAGAGGTCTTCCATCTGCTGGTTCACTCCCCAAATGGCCGCAGTGGCTTGAGCTTCGCCAATCTGAAGCCAGCATCCAGGTGCTTCATCCCGGTCTCTCATGTGGGTGCAGGGGCCCAAGGACTTGGGCCATCTTCTACTGCTTTCCCAAGCCGCAGTAGAGAGCTGGATTAGAAGAGAAGCAGCCGGGACTAGAGCCAGCGCCCGTATGGAATGCCAGCACTGCAGGCAGAGGATTAACCTACTGTGCCACGGCGCTGGCCCCTGATACTTCTAATTCTGCACTCCTCAGCCCTTAATTTTTATATTTTTAATCCCAATTTTTTTTTGACAGGCAGAGTTAGACAGAGAGAGAGAGACAGAGAGAAAGGTCTTCCTTCCGTTGGTTCACCCCCCAGATGGCCGCTACGGCCGGTGCCCTGCACCAATCCAAAGCCAGGAGTCAGGTGCTTCCTCCTG
The DNA here is from genome assembly GCF_964237555.1 of Oryctolagus cuniculus. Classification (NCBI taxonomy): domain Eukaryota; kingdom Metazoa; phylum Chordata; class Mammalia; order Lagomorpha; family Leporidae; genus Oryctolagus; species Oryctolagus cuniculus. The sequence goes on along the minus strand of NC_091449.1, from coordinate 30,279,936 downwards.
GTCTCCCATGCGGGTGCAGGGCCCAAAGACTTGGGCCATCCTCCACTGCACTCCCGGGCCACAGCAGAGAGCTGGACTGGAAGAGGAGCAACCCAGACAGAACTGGTGCCCCAACTGGGACTAGAACTCCGGGTGCCGGCGCCACAGGTGGAGGATTAACCTAGTGAGCCTCGGTGCCGGCCAATCCCAATTTTATCCTGAGACTTTCTTTAAGTTAAAATTCTCAGGGGTGGGTATTTGGTACAGTGGTTAGGATGCTGCTTGGGATGCCTGGATTCCAGCCCTGGCTCTGCTTCTGATTCCAGCTTCCTCCTAAGGCACAGACTGGGAGGGAGCAGGTGATGGGTCCCTGCCACTAGGTGAGAGACCTGGGGTGAATTCCAAGCTCCTGATTTTGGCTTGGCCCAGACCCAGTTGTTGTGGGCATTTGGGGAGTGAACCAGTGGATGGGAGAGCTCTGTATGTCTCTGTCTCTTTGCCTTTTAAATAAAATAAAAATAAATGAATAAAAATTCAAGTGAATTGTTCTACTTGGCTACACATTAAAATCACATAGGGAGCACTTGAAACTCCACACTACAAACTATTTCAGTGAAGCTGTCTGGTCTGGGGACCCAGGCATAAGTACTTTCCGGAGCTCCCCCATAATTCTAATGGGCAGTCAAGGTAGAGAGGTAGAGAACCATGACAGTGCTTCTCAGACGTCAGTGTGTGTGCTAGCCACCTGGGACTCTTCTTAAAATGCACACTGTGATTCAGGAAGTCTGGCGTGAGGCCCGGGACTCTACATTTCTAGCAGGTTCTCTGGAGATTCTGATGCTGGTCAATAAGTCATATTTTGAAGAAACACTCAATGATCTCCCAATTCACCAATTCATTTTCCAGCTACATTCATTCTCTATCAGTCCAGCTATTGAGCTCTGTATTTCCATTATTATAATTTTCATTCTCATTATTTTGAATTCGATCATGTTTATAACAGCTTGGTCAATAGTCTTTTATATATTTCTGAGGTTATCACGCTTCTTAGAAACTCTTGTTCTATAGTGTCAAAGATAAACAAAGTAGGACTCGAAAGTGGCAAGGGCACAGCTTAATCGGTGATGACTATCACAGTAGGCAGAAGAGCCCAGTGTGCACCAACTCAGCTTTGATTTGGGTGGTGGGGAATGATGTTTCAAAGGGAGAGAGAGGGCCAAGGGAAGGGGCAAGTGGGGGCTTAGCAGAGTTAGGGAAGTGGAAATTCCAAAGGGTTAGTGTGATGAGATTGGGCAGTGGTATCAGTAGCTGGCAATTATTAAGTAGGATTCTCGCCTCCCACAGGGGCTCTGTTCTGTCCTCAGGTGTCAGCTGGAACAGACAGCAACTTCTGGCAGCCTCGAGTTTTCCCACACAGGGATTTCCAGATGGACTGGGGCATCATGGATGTGGCTTTGAGTTGTTGGGACGTCAAGTGTTGATTCAAGTGTTTCTGGACCAAGGTTGAGGCCCAGAGGAGAAGAGTGTTTGGAGGAGGCTGGGTGGAGGCTGGTGAGGGGGAATCTGTCATGTAGCTTGGGTGTGCCATGCCAACTTTCATGGAGGAGTGTCTCATCATTTTTCCACTCAGACTTCCTATTTCCCTGGACTCTCAGCTACTTTGGCTTCTAAAGGTGCGCCATGGGGGGCTAAAGCCTGAGCACTAGCTGTGTGCCTGGTGCTAAATTTACTAGAAAAAGGGACTAGGAGAAGTGGATTTGGAGGGGACTGCTGTGGGGCGGAGGATTTGTGTCACTGCCTAGGCTTGCCAGCTCCCGTCTCTCACTGACCCACAGCTACCCTGCTCCCCAGGCAGACATCTCAGCACTTTTGTCTGGATCCTCCTCTGTGCCTAGCGCGTCCTCATTGCTTGTAATCCCCTGAGCCTGAGGAGCTGGGGGATGAGTAGCTGCAGAAACAAGATGCACAAGACCACCTGCATCTGATTTTATCTCCCACCACCCAGACAGGCTCCCGGTCACCTGTCATTATTACTGTAACACGGAAAACAACCCAGTAAGCTCAAAGGCACAGGCACTGACCACCTATGGAAATGCTCATGAGAAAAACAGAGCTCTTTCTAAGCTGTCCTCTGGTGTCTGGCCCGTTGGGCTGCTGTGTCTCTGACTCAGGACCCAAACTCACCCTGCTTTGCCAGGATGCTTCTCAGCTTCTTTGCTGTTTCAGATACATCTGTTGATTCACTCCCCAAGTGGCCACAATAGTCATGATGGGCAAGGCTGAAGCCACAGCCCAGAAATCCATCCAGGTCTCCCACATGGGTGACAGGGACATAAGTGTTTTGGGTCATCTTCTGGCATTGCCAGATGTGATTTTGGGTGAGGAATCCAGCACCCTGGCTGAGTTTCCCATCTCGTCAGGGCTTCCCACTATGTGCAGTCATGTGGACTGGGCTCCACTCCATGCGCACGTCCAGGCAGCCTGCTCAGGAGGAATGACCACACAGCCTCAACCACAGCTACCAGCTCTGGGACATGGAGCCTTCCCACTCATGGGGTGCTTACCAACTGGTTATGGGTCAGCCAGGCAGTTTGACAGAGTGTGGTCAACATGGGAAGGTGTCACTGCAGCACAGAGTGGTGGCGTCAGTCCCAGGCTTGTGCCCCTGAGTGGGCGGGGCAGTTACTGTGATTGTCAGGGAAGACTTGCCTGGAAAAGATGGCATCAAAGTGATGCTTGAGGGATGATTTACAGAGCTGGAGTCTAGGCAGAGAAAATGGCATGGACAAAGACCAGGAAGTAAGAAAGAGCCCAGCGTGTTTAGAAAGCTAGAAGGAGTGGTCAGGGCCATGGTGAGGGTCTGGCGAGTGAGGCAGGACCACCCAAGTACAGGGTGGATCCTGTCATCAGGGAGGTTTTGCACTAATTTTGATTTTTAAAGATATTGCATTAAAATAGTTTTTATAATTAAAAAAGTATTTATTTATTTGTTTGTTTGAAAGTCAGAGTTACAGAAAGAGAGGGAGAGATAGAGAGAGGTAAAGAGAGATCTTCCATCTGCTGGTTTACTCCCCTCCAACTCTCCACAATAATCAGGCTAAAACCAGGAACAAAGAACTCCATCCGGATCTCCCATGTGGGTATTAGGAGGCCAAATACTTCAGCCATCATCCACTGCTTTTCCAGGTGTATTACCAGGGAGCTGGATTGGAAGTGGAAGAGGCAGGACTGGAACCAGGCACTCTGACATGGCATGTTGGCATCCCAAGCAGTGGCTTCACCCACTGTGCCACAATGCCTGCCTTCCATGAATTTTTTTTTATCTTTTGTATGCAAGGATTTCAAAAGGTTTTTGTACCAAAGTAAATATGTCTTTTTTTTTTTTTAAAGTGGTTGTTTCATCTACTTGAAAGGGTTGAGAGAGAGGACGCAGGGAGAATCATTCTTGCATCTGTTTATTCATTCCTCAAATGCTCCTCAACAGCCAGCACTGGGTGAGGCTGAAGCCAGGAACTTGGAACTCCATCCACGCGTCTCAGGCGGATGTCGGGGATCCAGGCACTCAAGCCACTATCTACTGCTTCTCAGGGTGTATTAGCAGGGAGCTGGGCTGGAAGTGGAGTAGCTGGGACTTGAACTGGCACTACGGGGATGCAGGCATCACAAACTAATCTTTTAGTTCCATTTCTACCAACGTGTTGAAGTGCCCTCAGATGCCTCAGCTCTCCTATGGCCCATTGGTGGCACATGGCTACTCTTGAAGAGCCCAGTTTGATTTTCCAAGGATTGTGCTGGTTGCAAGGGGCTGAGGATGTGGCCTGGAGGGGCTTCTTCCTTCTGACTCCCTCCAAAGGAGCCCTTGCTGCAGACTCTAGTAGCCCGGCTGTCTGGACTTGGATGTCGCAGCCCTACTGGAAACTGCGTGTAGATCTCATTATCTGTTTTCCTGCAATGTGCATAAGGCGGATGCAAGATTAGCTCATTGATTAATCGTTGGGAGCCCCATCTCTCCCCACTGCATTTCACATTGCAGAGAGACTGTTAAAAGAATATCAATGAGGTTGTTAATGTAGCAATCAGGATCTTCTGGTGGAACCAAAGCTTTAAGAATCAATAAAACATTAAAAAAGGTTAAACACTTTATTGGATAAGTCAGAACATATTCTTTAGTTAATGGCACAGCTTTGGGGGAAAATGGAATATTAAAAGGCAAGGTAATATCACTCTGTCATGGGAAAACCCTGCTTAAAAAGGATTATTCTGTCAGTCTGATACTTGGAGTCCGTGCGACGCTCTTTGTGACACACGTTGGGATAGCAGAATAAGCCTCCGCAGGGGCAGTAGCAGCAAGACAGCTGGAAGCTAAGAATGCCAAAGGAGCCGGCTGTGCGAACTTGGGCAAAATGCTGATTTCTCTGAGCCTCAGTTTTCTTAATTTATGGGCGAGGTTGATGTACCATGTTCTGCTCCTGTCTGGGGCTGCGGTGACGATCTTGGGGGAAAAGAAGGGTAGCAAGTGTCATATGCATAGTGGAGTTTTGTCTATAATCATGCTTACCTGGTATAAATCACAGGGAGGAATCTATGCAGATGCAGAGGAAGTAGAGAAAGTAGAGTAGAGAGTGACACAGCCACGCTGGTGGGGGTCCATTGTCTAACGCTTTGGCCTGTCATTGGATAAGAATTACTGTGACTGTGCGTTTTCTCTAAGATTCTTGGGGAGTCCTTGTGCATTTCCATCTGTGGGTCTTAGTTCCTTCTCCTGGAAAGCACATGTCTCTCCTTTTTTACTTCCTTGTATATTTATTTATTTATTTATTTGAGAGGCAGAGAGACAGAGGAGAGAGAAACAGAGACAGGAAGAGAAAGACAGACAAGAAAAAAGTTCCCATTTGCTGGGTCTTTTGGGTCAGGCCAAAGCCAGGAGCTGGGAACTCCATCTAGGCCTCCCACATGGTCGCAGAGACCCAAGCACTCGAACAATCACCTGCTCCCTCCCAGGTGCACAGAGGCAGGGAGCTGGACTTGGGAATGGAGCCAGGACTGAAACTGAGGCCCTCCGATATGGAATGTGGGCCTCCTGAGTGGTGTCTTAACAGCTCTTCCAAACCTGACCTTCAGGGCCATAAGCCCCTCTTTGTTAATCCCCTAAAACCAGGAGGTGTTTATAACTACAGAAAACATGACGGAACTGTCAAAACAACATCACTTAGTGGTGCTAACTGGGAAACGTATGTTCTCATCTTGGACAATGTCTGCATGTAGAAGTTGCAGATTATCTCAGAAAATGAAACACGAAAACCCACAGGGAAGGTTGGGAAAAACGCCAGCGAGGCTTCAGTCTTCACCCCGCTGTGCCTGTGAGGGCTGAGGCTCAATGCTCCCCTGCCTCCACCAGGAAGCCCTCATGGACAATCCCAGCCATTGACGACTTGCACGTTGGGCATTTGCTGGTTGACTCTCACAGTTCAGCCTGAAGGCCACATGGTTCTGGATGACTCCTCCGTGGCTGTGCAAGCACGAGACTTGATTTTCCTAAGGCGACTATGAGCTCTCTGAGGGCGGGACGTGTCTTTTCTTGTGTCCCCTACAGCAAGGCAGGCTCAGATCATCTCAGCTGTCCTGAAAGGGTCCCGTGCTTCTGATGACTTTCCACTGAGAGAAGGTTCTGGAATGACTGCTACTGGAAGTCATGCCGAGGGGCTGTGCTGCCTTGTGGCGCCTGAGCATGTTAAGAAGCTGCCTTGAGGGTGGAAAGACAACCAGGGACATGGCGGCACGTGAGCGTCACTCTTAATGAGACAAGCAAGAGAAAAGGAGTAGAGGCAACAAGGGCTGAAGTGGCAGACAGAGGACAAATGCAGAGAAAGCCCAGCGGAGGAGGAAACACTGGGGCTTAGAGATGGGAAACACACCCAGGCAGGGACAGGTCTCCGCTCAGTCCCAAGTTTGCATCTGCTTCAGGTTGCTCTGGGGACCCCTGGTTAGGTTGATTTGCTCAAGAGCAGAGCATGCTGTCCCTGGGGGTGGGGTGCAGTCACTCATGCAGGAAACACCGACGAAAATCCTGGGTATTGTGGGGCTCACAGTCCACGGTGCATGTGGGTGGTGGAGACCACAAACCAAGGAGACAGAAATGAGTGTGTCTCAGAGCCCTGGGGAAGAGGTAAAGCAGGCTGGTGTTCCCAGGGTTGGCAGGCAGGGAGGCTGTTCTGAGGCCACAGGGATGCTGAGGCCTGGGAAGCCAGAGCCCTCCATGCAGAAGACCAGGTGATGAAGCTCCAAGCAAGGACGAGCTGGTGCGTTCCGGCGACCTGAGGGACGGGGACAAGATCAGTGGTAGCAGGGGAGGGGGAGAGGGAAGGGCAGCGAGAAAGAGGTAGAGGAGACAGGGGCATGGCATAGGCATGGAGTAAGGCCTTGTTGGTCATGCAGGGAGCGTGGGTTTCATTCCAAAGGCAAAGGGAAGGCAGAGTCCTTCACGGTTGGTGGAGGATGGTGAGATGGCTGGGCTGCCATGGAGGACTGGCCAGGAACTCCTCTCTTTTCACCCCATCAGACCTGTCCCATCCACAGCCACACAACCCACGACCTGTGCCAGGACCCCAGCCTGTGAGGTTGTGGAAGTCCCTGGGCAAATTCCCGAGCTCTGATCTGCAGCCCCCTCTCAGTAAATAGAGCTGGCAACAGGGTCCCACTCACGGGGTGCTTGTAAAGATGAGAAGAGGTCCCTTTGGCCCCAGAGGTGGGGACGAGAGGGACCTGATGCAAGAGTGGCAGGCCCCCACCCGCGTCCTTTGTAAAGGAAGCCCTTGATTAAGAATCCTCATCCGGGCCGGTGCCGCGGCTCAATAGGCTAATCCTCCGCCTAGCGGCGCCGGCACACCGGGTTCTAGTCCCGGTCAGGGCGCCGGATTCTGTCCCGGTTGCCCCTCTTCCAGGCCAGCCCTCTGCTGTGGCCAGGGAGTGCAGTGGAGGATGGCCCAAGTGCTTGGGCCCTGTACCCCATGGCAGACCAGGAGAAGCACCTGGCTCCTGCCTTCGGATCAGCGCGGTGCACTGGCCGCGGCGGCCTTTGGAGGGTGAACCAATGGCAAAGGAAGACCTTTCTCTCTGTCTCTCTCTCTCATTGTCCACTCTAACTGTAAAAAAAAAAAAAAATCCTCATCCGGACACACATCCTGGGAGCCATTCCTGCCAGAAGCTGTGCTCCGGTCCAGCGCTTTCCTCATGTGTTGCAGTCCCTCCAGACCCAACTCCAGCCTCCCCTGGAGAGGAGCAGCCTGGCTTGATGGAGAGCAGGTGGTGACAATCCTCCCTCCTTGACGTATTTCTCATGAGCATCTAATAGGCTGCATATCAACAAATTTCCTTTTAGAAAAACCACTGCCTGGCCACTCTGCCCACACAGTGATGGTCATGTGTGGGTGCTCCGTGCAGGCGCCCATTGAAGTTAATGAGGTACCTGTTAGTGAGGCTTCCTGCAGAAGACTGTGGGTTGAGATACAGAAGAAACCACCTAAATGTCAGGGAATGTACAAAGCTAATCACAGTTCCTGTAGCTCTAAGAGGATGCTTCCCTTTCTTTCCTTCTTGCCTTGAATGTGGATGTGATGTTGGAGCTATGGCAGCCGTCCTACAACCATGAACAATTGTTGTTTGCTGGAAACTGTGCCCAGGTTTGCAGCCTACAAGACAAGAACTGTTACCCCATTTACAGATGAGGAAACTGAGGTCCAATGAGAAGAGCACACAGGTATTATATAATAGAGATCGAGTTTGGATTCAGATCTGGCTAATCCCATCTTCAGTGGTATTAACTGTGAGCTCTCTGCTCTCCTAAAACCTGGGGCAAGGAAAGGCCATACAGGCCCTCTGGTACACAGAATCTGCCTTCTATCTGCACCAGTGTGTTCTTCAATTTCATTCTTTCTTTCTCTGAGAACAGGTGGGCTGACTGTGGGAAGTCTGAGGAGAGAGAGTGGGGAGTCTCCCTGGGAGTGCGATGTTTAATCACTTGTCTGTTTAACTCCAACAAGTCAGGGTGCAAATGTGGCCCCAGGTGTGTTGTTTTAATAATAAATCAGAGGTGAGTGCTCACAATTTCTTAATTATGTATATTTTTCTTGGGAAAAGTTTGAGGACCCCAGCAGGTGCCTGCTCTCTGGGCCTCATTACTTTGACAAAGCTAGGATTTGTGCATTCTGAGCAGCAGGATTCAACATGTGTGCAGGGGTTGGGAGGCTGCTTCTGTATCCCCTGCTATTAAAATGTCACCTCAGGGTAAATAATATGTGCCCACACACCAGACGAATCTCTCAGGCTTGCTTCTTTTACCTAGTCTGAAAATAATTTAACAGCTTGGAACAACTACATGACTACACATAGTGAGTTATTTAGCCTTTCTGAAAAAAAGTGACATTTTCTCACCAGGATTATTCCATCTCATTTAATTCAATTGTGAAACCCACAAATTATTAAAATGAGCACAACTTGCTTTCAGTACTCATTTCCTAAAAATTTCTCATTGCTACGGGAGTTGTTGATTTCGTTGGCATAGAAGGAAAGTTTTCTTTCTGGTGACCTTGTTTAACACTCTTTGGTCAACCAGTCCTGGACGCTGCTTTCAGTTGTCATGGCTACTGAGGATAAGCTCAATGACCAGCACTGGAATTTGGCTCTAAGAGACTCCTGTTTCTAATCCTCTGTCTCTTCCCTGCTTCTCTGCTGTAGCAGCTGGGAGAAATATGTAGTGATTGTCTCAGACTCCCTTGCAGCTAGGTCATGTGCTCTGGCTCTAATGAAATATAATGGAAAATCCTGGGGGTATTTGGAGGAGGTTTCACGGAAACATGTGGTTTCCTGAAACAGGCTAGGTGGTGTCATCTGTTCTCTCCCTTCCTGTCTCAGTGTGAATGTGATGCAGCAGCCACCCTATGACCAGGAGACAAGACACTGAGAGCATGAGAGAGCTGTTACGCTAAAGATGATGAAGTGGAAAGGAGCTTGGATCTTCAAGCTCATGGCATCACTAAGCAACTGGTGCTTGCAACTGTCTACCGCCGGATTTCTTAGTAGTTAGAAAAACCATCTCTTATCTTTTAGCTGCTGTAGTTGGGTTTTACAACTGAACACATCTCTGATTGATACTTACTCTATGGGAAATAGAATATGGGAAACAGAACTGCTGCAAGCTTCACCATATGGGTAATTCTGCAGAGGAATTAACCCCATTTCCATGCATCTTTTCCCTGTGCTGGGAGACACAATGATAAATGATAGGCAAGTCCCTTTTCCTTTGTTAAAGAGAGGCTGGTAAAAAAATAAAGCAAGATGGTTTCACAGTAGCAAGTGGTCAGTGGGAAATAACCAGGATGATGCAGTGGAGTGAAGGGGTGGGAATGGAAAAGCCCACTTTAGGTGGGGTGGTCAGGGAAGACTTTTCTGAGGAAGTGATGTTTTTGGCTGAGTGCTGCATGACCGGAGGAAGCCAATCATGGAAAAAAATTCTGGGGATAGTGTTCTGGGCATATGGAAGAGCAACTGCACAAGTGCCTAGGAGAGGAAAGCTTATCCTGGTCAGGGAAATAAAGCAGGACAGTGTGGCTGGAATGGCATGAGGAAGGAGACTCGGGGAGGCTTGGGCTTGGAGAGAGGCAGAAGGGGCAGAGAGGGCCCTATGGGACTCAGCAACTCATGATTGTCATCCCAGAAAGCATGGAGCCGTGTTGACTGGAGAGGGGCTCGAGGGGCTCAAGGGACTGGCCTGCATTCTCTGTCCCAGCAGGGACTCTATGTTAGGGGTCTGACCACCCTGGGATTAGCTCGGACTCTCAGGTTGCAAGAGATAGAAACTTGACTTGAATTTGTTTAAACAAAAAGCTTTTTTTGGAAGTCCCTCTACATTATTCCAACTGAAGGGCAAAGGAGCTGAGCTATTTATCCACCAAACACCCATCTTATCCATGGTTGGGATCTGCCCTGGGGGGCACCTTTCAGCTTGCCTTGTTTGGCTTGAAAAAGCCTTCAGGCAGAGACTCAGGTATGAGTATTTGCAAGAAGCCACTTTAGATTCTAGAGATGCAGTCCAGGGCAGGCTGTAGGGCACCACCAACATCTTGGCCAATGCTCCTGGGCAGAACTCCTCCCACTGCTCTCCTGTTTGCTAACTATGGACACAGATGTCAAGATAATGGCCCTGCTTTTGCATTTTTTAAAATGGTTTTCTTGGGTCTCTGTGTAGATCGGGCTAATTGCTTTAAAATAGAGTTTGGCACATTTTTCTCTAAAGGATTAGACAGTAAATATTCTGGTCTTTGTGGACCATCTGGTTTCTGTTGCAGCTACTTGCGTCTGCTGTCCCAGCATGAGAGCCCCGCTGACAACACATAAAGGAGTGGTTAGGGCCGGGTTCTCATAACACTTTAGTTATGAAAGCAGGCAGAGGGTTGGATATGGGGTATGGACAATGGTTTGCTCGTTCTTGCTCTGGAAGATCAAATCCTCTGGGTTCACTATGGGAGACATTACTGGGAAGCTTCCTTCCTCAACTGAGCTAAAGAGGCTTGCGTGTCAGGGATGTCAGATGCGCTCTGTGGGTGTGAGTTGGGGATGTGCAGCAGAGCCCCCTTTGCTGGTGTGAGGTTACAGTGCTGGGGGAAGGGCTCTTGGAAGGTAAACACTAAAGAAATCAACCATCATCAGGGACATGACAGCCCAGTCCCCGAGGAGATGCGTTTTACTCATGCACTGGTCCATTTTTTTTTTATTTTAGATTTATTTATTTACTTGAAAGTCAGAGTTACAGAGAGAGAGAGAAGGAGAGGCAGAGAGCGAGAGAGAGGTCTTTCATCTGCTAGTTCACTCTCCAACTGGCCGTAGTGACTGGAGTTGGGCCAATCTGAAGCCAGGAGCAAGGAGCTTCCTCTGGCTCTTCCCACACTGGTGCAGGGGCCCAAGGACCTGGGACATCTTCTGCTTTCCCAGGCCATAGCAGAGAGCTGGATAGAAAGTGGAGCAGCTAGGACTCGAACCAGCACCCATATGGGATACTGGCACTGCAGGCAGCGGCTTTACCCACTACACCACAGTGCCGGCCCTGTACTGCTCCATTTTTCAATTCCTTTCCAGAGTCCCTGAAGAGTAGGCACACTTTGGCCGTAGTTTCTTCCACAGGTCTTCCTAGGCCATGCAGCTCTGTGTCATTCTGCAGCTCTGTGAAATGAGAGGACTGGTTGCTCCTAATCTTCTGCTGATGGGTGTCCTATTGAAATAACCATTTCCAAAACCTTGCAGAGCCTGTAAAACTTGTATTTGCCATCTTGTGTACACCGTGACCTGCTTGTGCTTTGATAATCCTGTGGGTCAAATATACTTATTGGACCATGATACTCAAACACGGCCCTCTGTAACTTCCAGTTCTGTCTCCTTGGGTTCAACCAAACTTGGATCAAAAATATTCAAAAACCATGTCTGCACTGAACATGGACAGATCTTTTTTTCTTGTCATATTTCCTAAATGATATAGTAAAGTAATTAATTACATTTCATTTACATTGTATTAGATTTTATAAGTAATCTAAAGGTGATTTAAAATACATGGATGGGTGAACTCCACAAGTTATATGCAACTGCTACCCCATTTTATTTTATTTTAAAGATTTATTTGAAAGGGAGAGTGTCAGAGAGAGAGAGAGGGGAAGAGAGAGAGAGAGAGAGGTAGAAAACATACATACATGTATAGAGACAGACACACACAGAGAGAAAGAGAGAGGGAGGGAGAAAAGGAGACACACACAGAGTGGGGGGTGGGGGTGGAGGGAAAGAGAGAGAGAGAGAGAGAGAGAGAGAGAGAGAGAGAAAATCTTCCATTTGCTGAGTCACTCCCCAAATGCCTGCAACAGCCACGACTTGGCCTGGCTGAAACTAGGAGCCTGAGCTCCGCTTGGGTCTCTCACATGGATTGCAATAACCCGATCACTTGGACCACCTTCAGCTGTCTTCTTAGGTGCATTAGCTGGAAGCTGGATCAGAACCAGAGCAGCCAGAACTTGAACCAGCTCCAACATGATATACCAGCACCACAAGTGACTGCTTAACTGCCGCACCACAGTGCTGGTCACTACTCCATTTTATATAAGGCACTCAGATTTTGGTATCTGTGGGGGACCCTGGAACCAGTCCCTGCAGTTACAGAGGGATGACCATATAATGATAGCATAGATGATCACGACCAAGTAAGTGGATGGGTTTGTGCCATCCCAACTGTGCTGGAAGTCTGGCTGGACATGAGGGATACTGGGGAACCTTCGTAGGTCCCAGCAGTGAGATCAGGTTTCTGAAATGGTTATATTGTTCCTAAACACCTTATGCTATGGGATGTTATAGGCAACAATTCCCAGTCTTGCCTGACCATGGAACCTTATCATGGAGCAGAACAAAGTTTGGAAATTCTTGTTCTTTTTATCTTATATTTCCTATGAGTAGTGGTTTATGGCTCTGCCTCAAAGAACCTGTTTCTCCTACACGATATTAAAAATTGGAGAAATTTAGAATCTTCAAGGAACAGGGTTGGGCATAGATCAGGTTGAGTGCTAGAAAAAATGAAATAATTGAATATGTCCAGACTCAATAGGGTATCATAAAACCCAGATCAGATTCCTACTAGCCCTTGTGGGGGACAGGTAGAGAAAGAATTGGGGTGGTATTGGAGAGGATTGTGTAACTGTGTGAGGCAGTCTTCTGAGACAGGCTGAAGGTACACCCTGTTAAGACTGTAGTCAGATATGCAAAGCAAATAGGCCTGATTCTTAACATGTGTTTATTGAGTGTCTGCTGTATACCAAGGACTATTGTAAGTGCTGGGTATATAGCAGCAAGCCAAACAAAGTTCCTGCCCTCATGGAGCTTACTTTTTTTTTTTTTTTTCAGTGTTGGGGGGGAGAGTACAAATAGATGTAAAGTCAGAAAGTGCAAGACTGGTCAGGATAGGTCAATTGATTGTTTTTGATGCAAGTTGCTGAAGAAGTCTTACTAATAAGCTGATGTTTGAGCAGACATTGGGCAGAAGGATGCGAGGCATGACCATGCTGGACAGGGGAGAACGGCAGGTGCCAGACACTGGGGAGCAGGTAGAACGAGTGAGCGCAGGAGTCAAGGAGTCAGACAGGGACAAGGCAGGTCACTAAGGGACTCCTGGCCTCACTCCCATAGGAGTTTGAACTTCCTTCTAGGTGTGAGGGAAGTCGGCTGATGGTGGACAGCTGATGGTGGACAGTGAGGGGCATGGTTTCTTTCTTCTGTGCTTTAGAAATCTCACTGCACCTGCTACCTGGAGGCCCAGCTGCTGAGAGGGCTGGGAGGGGTAATGGCAGCCCTGAGGGGGCGGTAAGTGAAGTCAGATGCTGATGGGTTTTAAGGCTGGAGCCAGTGGGGTTTGCTGATGGGATGATTGTGTGACGAGAAAAATATGGGAGTCAAGGGTCACCACTGTGCTTTTGAGCTGAGCAGCTGGAAGGACGGAATTGTTGTTTAGCAAGGTGTGAGGGTGGGTCGAGCAGCTTGGGAGCAGGAGTTCAACACTGGACCCGCTGAGTTTGAGACCCAAACCCAGGTGGATGCCCGTTGTAAGTTGGAGCTCAGGGAGGTGGTTCAGGCTGGAGATCTGCACACAGGAACCATTAGTCCTCATCGTCTTCCTCTATGCCTGCTGCCAGATGAATCTCACCCAGCTTCCTGGCCTTAACAGCCATCTACATAAGTCTTCACACACTCTGACATTTAGAGGGAAGGGGTTGAAGAACCTGTGAAGTAAGGATTCCCACCTGGTGTGGGAGTGGGGGTAGTTAAATGGGGGGGGGGGCATTTGGCATTGGCTTGAAACATTTTTGTTTGTCACAACTGGGATTGGGTGTGCTACTGCCATCTAGTGGGCAGAAACCAGCGATGCTGGTAAACATCTTAGAATGCACAGCATTGTTAAAAAAAAAAAATCTGGTCCCAAATTTCAACTGAGAAACTCTGCTATGATGGCGTGAGAGTGGTGAGTGGTCGCAGAAGAGTGGCTGGGGAGAGGGAGAGATACACGAGGGAATCCTCTGTATGTCTCAGAGTAACAGCAGCTTGCACAAGATCTGGCCCCCAGCAGGCCTCGGTGATGCCTCATTGGATTGAACTGGATTTTACTCACCCATTCAAACACCAAACAGGAAGACGTGCACACCTGCTGTGTCTCCACTGTGTGGCTGTTTCCCAAGGGGACTTGCACTTTCAGGTAGTCCTTTTCATTCATTCCCTCACTCAAGTGCCTTCTCTGTACCAGGCATTTTGCTCTCTCTTACTTCTGTTACTGAACTTCCATTATTAGAAAGGAAGGCACACAGAAGAAACACAGACAGGAAGCAGAGACCACGGGGAGTGCAGGGGGAGGCGAGGAATGGCAAAAGCAGGCAGGTGGCCCTTCTGAGGAAGCAACATGGAGCTGTGACCTCAAAGCTCTGAAACCACTCCTCCGAAAGGTGGGGACAGTTGAGTGTTGAAAAGCCTGGAGTGGTCCCCACTTTCCACCTTGGCAAGCTCCAAGGGAAAGACATAAGCTTGCCCTAGCTGAGAATTAGAGAAAAAGGCAAAAAGTACTAAGACATGAGGTCAGAGGAGCCGTCAGGGGTGGTGCCGGCCCTGGGAGTCCAGTGCTAGGAGTCTGGGCTCTCTAGGAGGGGCAGTGGGGGCGGGGCATGGATGGCTGCAGGTTGTGTGGGGAGCGTCAGAGCCACTGAGCTAGACCCTTCCTCTGCCTGGCTCTGGGGTCCTCAGGACAGCAAACCCCTCCCATTTGGGGTGTTAGTTCTCTTTGGTGGTGGCTGCTTCCAGGAGGGGGCAGGTGGTAAGAAGCCCTTAGAAATGCACACCAGAGCCGGCATTGTCTGTGCAAGATGCTGTCACAGCCTGGCTCTGAAGACTGGTCTAGTTTCCAACCCCCATTTCCCCATCTATTACTTTCATTAGCCTGTGATATCCTTTAAAGAGCCTTAATTAAATGATGTTAGGTCTGTATGATTCCACTAAGACTGTTAGAGTAAAAATAATAAGTAGAAAATTAACTATCTTCGCTTAAACCTCTAATTGCTTGTGGGAAGGCAGAGAACACTCAAAATACCCACCTGCAGGGTTTTTTTCAGACCTTAAGATTAAAGAAGAGATTTCACTAAGGTGGTAATAATCACTGCTGGAGAATAATTTTTCCCCCTTCAAAACAGAAGGGAGAAAAATCTAATGAGGCTGTTGCAGCTCTTACTTTTGTTGCTGTGCAGTGTCTGCAGGCCCCTGATGAAAGGCTGGCTGGAAGCACTCATCCTGATAATCAAGCCCTGTTCCGTGTGAGGGAGTGGGCACAGGCTGGGGGACAGGCAGAGTGATGGGAGACAGTCCCAGGGCGGTTGTACTGCTGTAGTGGACTCCGCTCCTGTCTTTCAGCCCCTGTCCTTCCCAGCCCAGCTCTGTCCTGGCTGCACCTGGGCTCCTCTCTGAGAGCATCACACGTCCCCAAGGGGTTTCCCACATGCACGCTGCACTTCTCTGGCCCAGACCACACAGCCTCTCTGATGGGAGGCAGATTTTTTTAAATAAAAGATTTATTTTATTTATTTGAAAGGGAGAGTTACAGAGAAAAGAGGAAGAGACACAGAGAGAGAGAGATAGAGATCTTCACTCCCTAAATGGCCACAACAGCCTGGGCTGGACCAGACTGAAGCCAGGAGCCAGGAGCTTCATCCGGGTCTCTGAGGTGGGTGCAGGGGCCCAAGCACTTGAGCCATCTTCTGCTGCTTTCTCAGATGCATTAGCAGGGAGTTGGATTGGAAGTGGAGCAGTTGGGACTTGAACCAGCATTCAAATGGGACACTAGCATCCCAGGAGGCGGCTCAACCCAGCTTCACCACAACACCAGCCCCAAAGATGTTTGTCTATCACTCAAAGTGACATTCCTACCCAGGTTGCACTATCGCTGGTGAACCAAGAATTAATGGGTCTTCTTACAAGTTCTGTAATTAGCATGTAAGCACCAGCCACATGATTTTTTTTAGTCTAAAAAATACCTTTGTTGGCTGTTAGTATTTTGAGTACAATGTGCAATGTGGTGGGAAGACAAGATGAAAGAGAGTTGGAAAAATGCTGATAATTATTGAAACTCAGTAATGGGTACTTGGGTGTTCATTGGACTACTTGATATTTGTGTATGTTTAAGATGCTTCTCTTCTTAAAAAAGATTTATTTATTTATTTGAAAGACAGAATTAGAGAGAGAGAGAGAGAGAGAGGTCTTCCATCGCTAGTTCATTTCCCAAATGGTGACAACGGCCAGAGTTGGGCCAGTCTGAAGTCAGGAACCAAGAGCTTCCTCCATGGGTGGCAGGGGCCCAAGCACTCGGGCCACCTTCTGCTGCTTTCCCAGGTGCATCCGCAGGGAGGTGGATTGAAAGTAGAGAAACTGGGGCTTGAATCATCACCCATTTGGGATGCCGATGTCATAGGCAGTGGCTCTACCTACTACATCAAAATGCCGGAGTGGAATATGCTTCTTATAAGAGAAAATATGCAACCACAACACTATGTTTTGTAACTATTCAGTTTTTATTATAGAAAGTGGACCTAGGCCCCTGATAAGTTCTGTGGACAGAGCGTAATGTCTTTGCTGACAGAGATGAGGAAGAACTTTCTGGAAGGCTGATGAGAGTCATGGAAAATATTCCAGGGGAAGGCTTGAGCCGGACCGTAGCTGCCAGACAAGCATGGTCTCCATCTGATCTCTACTGTCTTGCAGTGTTGCACCTGCAGATACGCCACCAGAGGATAGCAGGGCTGGTGGGAATGCTGCGGAAGCCCTCTCTTCACCCTGTTCTCTGCATGCTGAAAATCACCCTCGAAGCCTTCCCGACCACCTCAACTGAAAGGGGACGCCCCTCTCCTTAGTACTTCAGTTTCTCTTTTTCTGGTGTTGGCATGAACACTCTGAGGTTTTTTGTGGGTGGGTGGGTGGAGCCTTTGCCCAAGGGGACAGGTATCCCGTGCCGTCTCCTCCGAGCTCCCTCTGCCAACACTGGACTTTCCGGCAGGGCGGGGGAGACTCGAGTACTAAGTGGCTCTGGCTCTGGCTCTGCAAGGCCACAGCAAGGCTCCTCTGCTGAGCCCTACTTGTCCAAGGCACAGCGCAGTGCTGGTGAGCTCCTCCCGCGGGCAGACGCCTGGCTTAACAGGCCGGTGGGCTCCCTGGGCTTCTGTTGCCTTCGATGGAATCCTGCTGCTCCTCTATACCCCGGAGAAGCGTGATGCAGGCAAGAGGCGAGGGGACCCTTACCAGGAGGCGCTCACAACCTGCCTGCTGCAGACGCTAATTACCAGAGGCACTGCAGTATGCCTCACGCCAGCCGGTCCCCACACTCACACCCGCTGACGGTGGAGGCCTTTCCCGTCACTCCCCAGCGGAGGGGGCAGGGGTATTTTTGTGGGCCCTGGCCTGCTGCTAGACCCAGCCTGGAGGAGCCCGTGGTGGAGCAGCCTCCTGACCTCAGGGGGGAGAGAGAGAGAGAGAAAGAGAGAGAGAGAGAGAGAGATAGAGAGAGGAAATCTCCTATCCCCTGGCTCACTCCCCAAACACCTGCAACAGTTGGGGCTGGGTCAGGCCCATGCCAGGAGGCAAGAACTCCAGCTGGGGCTCACATGTGGGAGGCAGGTAACCCCCCCAATTGCGCCATCATCTTCCACCTTCCATGGTGTACATCAGCAGGAAGCGGGATCTGAAGCAGAAGCTGTACTCTAACCCAGGCACTCGGATATGGGACGCAGGCATCCTAAGCTGTGGCTTAACCCGCTGTGCCAGAATGCCAACTCCATGGAGCTGCTCTCTGACAGAGGGTCTTTCATGTCTGTCCTTTCCTACCCATCGAGCCATGTGGAGCCTCAGTGATGCAGCTTGTCCTGAATTACAAGTCCTCTCTTGGTTCTGGGTTTTTCTGCCAAGCCTGGACACTGTCCCTGCAAACTTGGATGTTCATACATAGGCAACCACAACCATATCAGCCCGGTCGAGTAGCGGTGGTGAAGCTGCAGCTCCTATCAGAGGGCTGAAATGTGAAAACAGTTGAGTCTTAGAATTGAATAAATATGATAACAGCCAAAGTGTTATCCAGAGGCAGGAGTGAGGGTAGGGCGTGCAGGACAGCTGCTGTGAGGTCCCAGGAGGGAGACAGTGTGCAGGCAGGAGTGCTTAGTCCAGGAGGGCTTCAGGGAGGAGGTGAGCCTGCAGCTGGACAGTGACAAAGCACGGAGAGAAACAGGCAGGGTATTTGGGGTAGAGGCACTGGCAGGAGCTCAGGAGCAGTGCCTGAGCAGAGGTGAGTCTGGACTACAGAGGGCCCAAGGGTGTGGAGGAACCATTGAAGTTCTCAGTCAGGCAGCGCTGAGTAGCACAGGGTTCAGATTGTGAGCAGAGACAGAGGCCAGGGCAGCAGTCAGGAGGCTATGGAGGGAGCTGAACCTGGAGCAGGGGATGGGGTAGGAGGGTTGGGGAGGCCGGAAGCATGAAATAGCCAGGGGTCTCAGCCACACGGCCCACAGCTGTTTTCCTGGGCAGCCTCCTCCACGCTGAAGTTCAGAGATTTTTTTTAATGCTCATTTTTGCTTTTATTTCTATTAATACCTTAGAATATTCTTTGGGAGAAAAATGTTTAAATGCAAAGATTGAAATTTCAACTGAATTAATAAGAACAATAATAACAACAGTGATAGTAAAACCTTATATCTGGACTGTGATTTACACTTGTACCAGGTGGCAAGAACTCTGAAGGACTGGAGACTTTACCCTATTTGGAAACTAACAATTCAGTCTGCCAGTTTCATGGATGCTGGCAGAAGCCGTTAACCTCCCGGATCAGAGACAAAAGACAATGAATTACTCAGAACAATAGCAGTAGCCAAAGTGTCTTCTTTTATATTGCCCCAGATCTACAAGCCCCAGTTTCCACAGGGTGGCCCAACATGGATCAGGAGACACCTGCATATTCAATGTGTTGTATTTAGGAGAGGAGGAACCCTGAGTTTAGAAAATCCTAATCTTTTTCCTTTGCCCCAGAGATACTCTCCCTCCCAAAGCTGTCCACTATGCCAACATTCACAAAATAACGTTCACAATAAAAGGCTAGCAATGCCTCTGCATCCATTGGAAACAGATGCTCACTCTCCAGGGGCTGCCAGGTGAGGAGACAGGGAGGGAGGAAGATGGAGAAAGCTGCAGAAGAGCTGGGTGTCTGGGGAGAAGGGAGCTAGTTTGGGGCATGGTGTGGCAGGGAGCCCCTCAGTGCTGCCACAGGTCCCGACGGCTGTGCTCCCTCTGGGTCAAGGCCACCTGAAGGCATGGTGCTGGCCCTGGAGGTCCCCCTCACCCTCACATCCCAGTGTTTTCCAGGGGAAACTTTCCTGCCTCTCAGGGGTGCCTTCAGGGGCAGTGCTGGCTGCTCTCTGCAAGGACTGGATTGCAGCTGTTAAGCTTAGATCTGCTGTGACTGAAGACAGATTGAATTCACCCCAGAGGTGAGCGCTAAGTGCACTGATTAGCTGTGTCATCCTGCCCAGGCAGAAGGGCGCTTGAAGGGTGTGTTAATCGCTGAATTTTCAGATGGGGTTTAAAATAAACACCTCTTCAAATTTGGAAGGCTTAAATGAGTCATAAGATCATTCCAAATTACATGCTACTATAACATTCAGTTTCAACCTGTTTCGCTACCTTTTGCAATGTGCCTGGATTCCTTCACTCTTCGCTGTGATAACCCGACTTCATTGATGGTAGACAGGAACAGGGATTTGTTGAGAAGAGTTTCTGTTTGGGAAGGTGTGGGCTATCTAAGTGTGTGTGTGTGTGTGTGTGTGTGTGTGTGTAAGGCTGAAGTTTTGGGGGTGTGCTGTCCTCATGCACACCACTGTTGGCCTGTGCAGTGAAGGTGAAGCTCCATCAGAGCTGTGCCTTTGCAGTTTGACCAGTGAGCCACGCCTTAGGTGCACCTGCAGGCGTCTGCAGACCTTGATCTGGTATGAAATACCTGGTATGATGGCATGATACCTCTTGCTAAAAAGTTGCCTTGAAAAAAATCTCGTAAATCCCCACCCAGTGGGGTACATGGGGTTGTGTGTGTACAACACTGTGCTGAACGGAGGGAGGTTGCTACATGGCCACATTCCTTTTAAGGCCACAACCAACTCCCTCCAGGGGAAAGTGGAGACGGCTGTTTATCCTTGCAAGGATTACTCTGTTTGATTTTCATGGCGAGCCTCTTGAACATGGATTTCTTATGCTAGACTTGCTTCTTGACGTGACGCTCACAAAGGGTATGAGGTTGCAGCAGTGCACAGCAGTGCAGGTACAGTATAGTGATCCTCTTGGCATGGGGCATACAGTAAGCACTCAGCTAGAATCTGCTGTTACTGCCATAAAAGAGCAATATCGGTGTTTCCTCTGTGGGTGAATCATGGAACGTCAGAGGTGGCCATGACTGCAGAAATGAAGGCAGGGAATGGAAGAGAGGTTTTTTTTTTTTTTTTTTTTTTTTTTTTTTTTTTTTTTTTTTCAGAAGCAAGACCCAAAACTCAGGTCTCCTGGGTCCTCCACACATCTGGTGTTCCCTTCAGTCAGTTTGGTTGACATCCTCAAAATGTTTGCTCCGTGCTGGCTGGCAGGCCCTATGGGGACCGTTTTGACCTTGGTAGATGGCAGCTTGTGAAGGGAGCCTCACTGTCAATTCTCCAGCCCTGGATCTATCATCATGGGGTAAAGTTACTCATTTATTGAATCTATTGGTAATTTCTCCTGCTTGAATGTAAGCACCACAGAGCTGGAAAATAGTAGGTGTTCAGTAAATATTTGTTGAAGAAAGTGAATATCTTTCTTACACACACACA
This sequence comes from Oryctolagus cuniculus, assembly GCF_964237555.1. NCBI lineage: Eukaryota > Metazoa > Chordata > Mammalia > Lagomorpha > Leporidae > Oryctolagus > Oryctolagus cuniculus. The sequence continues at coordinate 30,259,015 of NC_091449.1, read as the reverse complement.
CATACATACACACTGATGACCTTAGCAAGCAAGCCAAAAAAAATCCATCAATTATAATAAGGCCCAGCAACTATCAGTCCCAGGAACAGATAGATGCCACCTAAGCTCCAAGTCCAGCTCTATTTGTAAGTCATTTATAAGTGACTTTTTTCCATTTACAGAGGAGAAAACTGAAACTAATAGTATTAGCCTAGTAGGGTTGTTATAAGAATGAAATAAAACAATGCGTGTAAAGCACTTATCCAGTGTTTTTTATTTTTGGGGCCTACTTAGGCACTTTTTATATCAGCTTACTGAATTCTCACAGAGACCCTGAGGCAGGTACTTTTGTTCCTATTTTTTTTTTAAATATTTATTTATTTATTTGAAAGTCAGAGTTACATAGAGAAAGAGAGGCAGAGAGAGAGAGAGAGAAAGAGAGAGGTCTTTCATCTGCTGGTTCACTCCCCAATTGGCTGCAATGGCTGGAGCTGTGCCCTTCCGAAGCCAGGAGCCAGGAGCTTCTTCTGGGTCTCCCACATGGGTGCAGGGGCCCAAGGACTTGGGCCATCTTCCACTGCTTTCCAGAGAGCTGAGTTGGAAGTGGAGCAGCCAGGTCTTGATCTGGCACCCATATGGGATGCCGGCACTGCAGGCGGCAGCTTTTACCTGCTACCCCACAGCACTGGCCTTGATGTTCCCATTTTGAGAGGTGAGAAAGTTGAGGCACAGAGAGAGGCTGAGCGGGTGCTGAAGGGCAGGCAGTTTGAAGGGGTGGAGCAGAATTCAGATCCCAGCAGTCTGGCTCTGAAGTCTTTACTCTTGTTCACTTGGGAAATTGTACCTAATCGAACTCAACTGATTCCGAAATCTGGGTGCCTTTGTGGAACCTCCGACTTCCCGGGAAGACTTTTGCTGTACTGCTTTCGGCCATGTGGCCTCCGTGTCCGCATCAGCTGCCATATTCGTACACTTTGATCTACTTCAGATGATTGCCTTTTGTATTCACTCAGGCACCATGTCCCTAATGCTTTTTTAAAAAAAGTCTTGAATATTCATAAGGAATATGTCTTTATGAATATCACAGTTGCTTTGTCTGTCACTGCTGTTCTTGGCAATCATTAGTATTAGTTATTGACTATGTCAGCTGGTATTGGCTCTCAAAGCCTCAAAGAAATTCTGTGCCTCTAATAAACTGTCACAATTACAGTGTCCTGCATTTATCTCATTGGGATTAATGCCTCAAATGTCCACAAGGTGGGGTAGTGGAGAGCTCACCTGAGGTCCATCTAAACGGGAATGCATTTTTAAAGTCTCATGGGTGTTTTCTGTGAGAATCCTTACTTGTTTTCCATCTGTGTGACTTGTTTGAGTTTCTCTCATGACAAAGGGGCATGTCACTTCAGATCCACGCGCATGAACAGAGTCACAAGTGGAGTCAAACCAACATCCCAGTCCCACTAGATAGGGAAAATTAGGGAAGCTTTCTTCTCTCTTCTCTTCTCTTCTCTTCTCTTCTCTTCTCTTCTCTTCTCTTCTCTTCTCTTCTCTTCTCTTCTCTTCTCTTTCTCTCTTTCTGTAATCGCTTCTGTTTTTTAAAGATTTATTTATTTGAAAGTCAGAGTTAGGGGAGAAGGAGAGGCAGAGAGAGAGAGAGAGAGAGAGAGAGAGAGAGGTCTTCCATTCACTGGTTTGTGCCTCAATTGGCTACAATGGCCAGAGCTGTGCCAATCCGGAGCCAGGAGCTTCTTCCTGGTCTCCCACGTGGGTTCAGGGGCCCAAGGACTTGGGCCATCTTCTACTGCTTTCCCAGGCCATAGCAGAGAGCTGGATCAGAAGTGGAGCAGCTAGGACTTGAACTTGTGCCCATATGGGATGTCAGCATTGCAGGTGGCGGCTTTATCCACTATGCCACAGCATCAGCCCTGAAGGGAAGTTTTCTTAATGCAGACCTTTCATCCAACAGAGGAGGACAAGTTGCAAAAAAGGGGAGGCTATTTTTTTGTACATGAGAGGAGGTAGAAAAGTCATTCTAGGGACAATAGGAAGGACTTGGGCTGGAATACAGAGAACAAGATGGGAGCCTGGGGTACGATGAAGGTACTTGGGTTTTGAGGAGGCAGGAGACAATGCAGTGGTTAGCTAAGAGCGCCTCTTCTGGACTGAAACTCCCAGCTTGAACACTAGCTGACTGTGTGAACCCACGAAATGACTCAACCTCTCAGGTCTCAGTTTCTACATTTGTGGAATCCTAGAATTTTCTAAGATTGAATGTGGGGGGACTGCTATAGAATTGGCCTTCAATAATGTAGTTTTCAGGACACAGCTCCAAATACAGTGGTTCTCAAAAAGCAAAAAAACACCCCCCAAATCCAGGTCACCTGAGGGTGATGAGCTAGCACTGTAGTCTTCTTCATTGGTTTTCTCATCATGATGGTTTCAGGCTGCTCTGGACAGCTGTGATGGGCAAGACATCCCCCCACCCCAATAACCTTGTTACCTTTCTCTATTTCTTCTCTCATACCCAGTAGCCAACACAATCTATGCTTTCCTCTCCAGCTTCTCCCAGACTTCCTACTTACCTGTGGCACCTGCTGTTTTGTCCATCACTGCTGACTCTGTCACCAGAGGATCCCCACTGCTCTCCAGGGGAGCCCGTTTCTACAAACTGCCTGTACTTCCTGGAGATCTGACGGTGACTCGGCCAGTGCTGGGAGCCCCCACTGACCTTCAGACCTGAGGACTCACTGGTGAATCCAACCTGGCCGAGTCTGCTTCGTAGAGGATCTGACTTTGCATCTGTTTAATCAGCGCACACCTTTATCATACCCATAGGAAGGCTGGGGCCTCTTCCGTTTGCTAATTTGCCTTTTCTTGGGATTCTTTTAAATTCTACAAATTAGCAGGTCAAGCTGTTGAAAAGAAGTTAGCATTGGTGTTTGTGCCATGAGTCCCCTTGAAACTTTTCAGCTGCTTCCAGTGCCCTTAGAATGAAATCTCCACCAAATACCTCGGTCTAAAGGTCTTCCATGATCTGCCCTGCTAGCCTCTCCTTGTCCTTTCTTGAACTCCTTGAATTCTCTCCAACTCCTTACTTTCTGGGCTGCTTCTACAAGTTTCTCAGATGTGCTGACTCCCTCCTGTCTACAGCCGTCTGAACTGTTGTTTCCTCACTAATATTTCCCTGGGTGGCTCCTATGTGTTCCCCTTCCATCCAGAGACGTGGGATGGGAAAGCCATTCTGAACGAAGCCTGTTCGCATGTTCTTCTCATCCACGGCATTCACAATTATCTGCATCAACACAAATTGTGGCATGTTTACTTGACCTCAGTGTCTGTGGCTCATCTGCAGGGACTGTGTCTTGACACATCTACTGGAATGTCTGTTACTATGCTGATTTTGTGAAAACTAGGCACATTCTTACCACCTGCTACAAAGTTAGCAAAGTAAGTACAGCGTTCTGCGCTATTTATGATGTGAGTGATGACACCAGAGATAGTGTTTTTGTGCGGTGCACAAATTGCACAACTACACAAACCCTCTCCATCACTACACATCCACAATGTGTAGTGCATAATAATTACTTGTTGAATAAATTAATTAGTTAATGGGAAAGCTCTGACATGAGAGTGAGGTAAATGGGTTCAGATTCAGGCTGACTGAGTTTTGGTTCCCACATTCATCACTTGCTACCTGGCCTTGGCCGAGTCACTTACCTCCTGGAAGCTCTGGTTCTCCACTTTTAAGATGGAGGTCATGACCCCTGACCTCCTCGGCATTACTGTCAGGATCACGTGAGGTCAGAGTCCTTCAGTGTAATGCACCCTAGACAGCAGCCTGCGCTGGGTGATGCACACCTGGATAAATGCTTTGGAGGGATGAGTAAGACGGACTTGCTCCACAGTTCCCCAGCCAGCCCCACGGAATCCAGTTCAACTACCCTCAGTGGTACGCAGCCCAACACACCTACGGAGGCTCTTCTCCCTTCCCTGTCTCACTCTAGCTTCCTGGAGTTGAACCGCAAAAAAACAAGCCATGCCTAAGTCTTTGCATCAGCTCTGCTATCAGGGAAATCAACCTGGAAACGGGAGGACGCGGCTGGTGGGCAGGATCTGCTCCGTATTTTTTCACTGCAACATTCCCAAGGAAGAGGCTGCCCTTTCAGCCCAGTGCTGGGAACCCCAGGGCCTTTGGGCAGAAGAACACTGAGAGAGGGGGTCATAGAGTGGCCCACAGGGATTCTTCCGGGGTTTGGCTCCCTGTTGTGGGAGGGGGCAGAGATGAGGGAAAAGCGGGGGTTAGGAGCAGCACCCGGGAGACGCCCTTGGGATGGTTTTTCTCTCAGGGGAGGACTGTTCCCTGCCGGCAGGATGCCGGTTATTTCAGCCTGGGACTACACGGCAGGTTCTTCCTGGAGGACTGGGGTCGGCCCACACTTGCTTGATTTCATCAGTTACTGCTACAAAAACACTATGTGGTGAAGCGCCCCAAAACTCAGTGGCTTAACACCCCATTCACTTCGTAGGGCTGGCGCTCCGTGGCTCTGGGCTGGGCAGCTCTGCGCCACATCGCTCCATTCTCGGGGTGAAGGGGGCAGCACAAGCGTGAGGAGCTTCGTCTTGGAAGGGCCCTTCACGCGGGCCACGTTTCATTGGCTGAAACAAGTCACATGACTGAGTCCCGGCGGCAGCCCTTGTCTTAGGACAGCAGGGAGACCTGCTTGCAAAGCGGGCGGGCTCAGGAAGTGAAAGAGGTGGAGTGCTCCTGCGCTCTAACGCGGGCAAGGGAGAGAGGATCCTCACTGCTCTCCAGGGGAGCCCGTTTCTACAAACTGCCTGTACTACAGGTGTAGAACTCTGCCTGCCTCTCTAACGAGTCACCTGTCCAACAGGGAAGGAAGCCCAGCGTTTCCTGATGCCCTTACTGGGCATGGCTCGGAGCCCCGAGGCCAGCAGACTTTCTGTTGGTCATTGCTGTGCTTCTTGCTCCCAGGGGGCAGACCCTGAGCCAGGGTGGCCCTCCATTTCCAGCCATCCTAGAACTGACCACTCTCTCTCCACCCCCTCACCCCCTTGGCACAGGCACCACTTGGGACTCAGCTTAGTGTGTGTGAAGTTCTTTTCTGGGCCCCCGTGGCTCAGGGAGGGCCATCATCCTGTACCAGATGGGTCTCATTCTGTCAGGCTCCACAAGGCAGGGTCTTGATGCTGTCCCTCCCACGAGGTTCCTAGGCCTCTTTGCAAAAAAACCTTGCCATCCTCCTCATACCTCCCCTTCCCCAGAGGCACTGGGCCGCCAGTCATGCCGCTCTGCAGTGCCGTCTGCCGCTGTGAGCCTCAGAGAGGGCACTCAAGTGACTGCTCAGAGACAGAAAGACCTGCTGCAAGGTGACATTGTCCCGCTGCCTGGCTGGCAGCTTTTCTTGTAAACAAACAAAACCATTTTTCATTCCACCAAGTTGGTGCATTTGTTTACATTTCGCTCAAAGTTGTGTTGTGCTTAGGGTCCCCAGGGGAGGGACAACCTGAAAGCTGGACCCAGGGGCCTGCGCTGCTGTGACACATGGTGGCTGTGCTTTGAGAGAAGTGTGCATTGAGCAAAGAATGTATTTAATACAATTCCACTGACAGACCAGGGTGGACTCCTATTGGGTGTTGGCTGACCCCACAGGTGCATCCCTGTACTTTGTCCCTTGTCATCTGAGTTCTAAACATCCCTCACCCTGAAGCTGGCCTAAAAAGCGTCATAAAGACCAGGTTGGTGGGAGGAGGCAATGGGGGGGGAGCATGGCTGGGGGAGCTTCAGAACTGGGAACATTCAGGCATCTGCGGCTGATTTAAGACCATTGTAATTTAGCAGCTGTCTTGGTGCAGCTGGCCGCCCTGGTGTACACCAGCCATTGAGCAAAGAATGCATTTAATAAAATTTATGCATGCAGTGCCACAGAAAGTTCCCAACTAAAATACAGCCTTGAAGGTGGAAGCCGTGAACAGAGGTTTTGGCGTTGGTTTTGGGCCTTGGATTCTCTTGCCCTTTGGAAGGGGTGTGTGTGTGTGTGTGTGTGTGTGTGTAGAATAAAGAATTTTGTCTGCCTACTACAGGTCTGTAACGCTTAACACAGGGGATATATCCTAAGAAATGTGTCATTAGATGATTTCATCTTTGTGCAGACATCACAGCATGCAGTTACACAAACTGGATGGTTATGACGTCACCAGGCACTATCATCTTGTTGGACCGCCTTTATCCTTGTGGTCTGCTGTTGACTGAAATGTCGTCATGTGGCGTGTGACTCTGTATTCCATTGCTTGTCCCTTTATCCCTCCATCCCTCCATCCAAACATCCATTCATTACTTACAGACCAGGCTTGTACTGGATGCTGGGGTGGAAACACTTTTGCCCTGGAGCTGGTGGCATATCGGATGCCTTCATGCTGCCAGTGGCCCTGCCATGTTCCCTGGGGCCACACCAGAGCCTGACTGTAGGGTTGATTGGCTAATGCCTGTGTCCTGATGCCTTTCTAACTCCAACGCTGGCAACTTCCTGTCTGAGCCCTGTCTCTGGCTGTGAGGGTTCCAGGCCTGTGGCCCACAGGGCTTTGCTCAAGAGGAGGGAGAGGTTAACTAGCAGCTGACCCACGGTGGGTTAGTGGGAGTGGGCGGATGGATTCCCCAGGTTCCTGGGCCCTTTGTGCCTCCATAGGTAATTCTGAGTGTGTTCTGTGGAGTCCATGGAAGGTCCTGAGCAGGACTGAGTGCCGTTCAGCACGGTGGTAGCCTGGTCATTGTCCCCAGCCTTCCCTCCTTGTCTCACTGCCCCATTCCTTCATTGCGGCTCTTGGGGTCACCTCCGAAGTTAGTTTCTTGCCCATGAGTTCTTGTCTCAAAGTCTAACTTCTGGCGGACATCAAGCGGATACAATAGGGAAAGGAAGACGTGCGCATACAGAGCAAGACCAAGGCCCTGCCTGAGAATTCCCAGTGCTCCTGAAGTTTAGGGGAGGGAGGAAACATAAAAGTTAGTGTTCTTTATCCTCACTTTCCCCTACCTTCTCAATACTGTTAGTGTACATTAGTCTGGCTATGAAGTAGGTTCAGTGCTGGGGCAAGTCCTGTGCTGTGGTTGTTTCCTCTCTTGTAGAGCCCTTTCTTTCCTCATGCTCACTGTCACTGAAGAGGAATTGTGTCATTTCCATGAACTCTTGCTAATTCTGCCTTACTGACTTCCCTTGTCTTTCTGTTCCATCTGGATGGTTATTCTCTGGGTTTGTTAGGGGATTATCTTGGGCATCCTCTTCTATCAATCTGGAAATTTCTTTCACCTTTCTCCTTTGGTAGATCCTGTGTTTCCTAAATCTTGTGTCTTACTTTTTCTTAGATTACCCCCTTGTTCTGTGGAAGAACATCATCTAGTAGCTTGCTAACAAAGGGTATATCCTTGGTACGTTTTTTAAGTCCTTTAATGTCTGAAAGAATCTAAGTCTACCCTGATACTTGTTTGATTCATTGGATGCAAAGTAGTAGAATTTTCCCTTCAGCTTTTTGTGTTGTGGTTGAGACTTTTGATGCCATTTTGCTGCCTGGCCATTAGTGTGCTAGTGTTGGTGGGAACCAATGACTCCCCCAGCAATGCCGGCTGTGGGTCCTGGGCAGCTGCTATAGTGTGATGACAAGGGCAGCTCCTGCTATTTTTTCCTCATCGCTTTTTCCTTCCCTTCTTCCCTTCTTCCCTCCTCGCTCCCTCCCTCTCTCCTCCCCTCCCTCCCTTACTGTCTTTTTCTAGTCTTGTGCCAATACCATCCTGTTTGAAGTATCATAGTTTTAAATTTTATTTTCAAAAATGTGTATTTGTGGACATTTTGATTAAGTATTCATTTTACATGATAACCAGTCTAACTGGGATGAAGGCTTACAATACAAGTAGATAATTTCCAGTGCAGCTACTGTTTCTGGTCCATGTGGATCCTTCCAGATATAGTCTATGCACGTGCAAGCATCTCTGTGTATACACCTTAAGAAAAAAAAATCCCTGAAGCCAGAAAACCAAAACCAAAGCAAACAACTAAACCCCAAAGCATATGTTTCTATACCTTACAGGTTCTCTGTCCATGGGGAGTTGACATGTTATGCAGGGAACTGACATTTAACATGATTCATGCGTTAAGATGCCATGGCAGTCGGCAAGACCTTTGTGGGGAGTTGAGACCTGAAAGAGGATAGGAGCTAGCAGGAGAAGAGGGAGACCGCCTTATGCTCCACACAGAGTGAACATCAGGTTTGTGGGCTCTGAAGGGCAGGAAGTGAGTGGTATCAGGTGGAGAGAGGCAGTTGGAGAGGAAGGTGTGGATTGGATTCTGGGGGGCTCTGCCTGGCAACCTTTTCTTCTTGGAAATTAAAGGGATGAATTGCTTCCTTAAGGAGCAAGCCCTGCCATGAGTAAAACTGAAATAATAAAAGCAGGTATTAATTGAGTGCTTACTGCAGGCCAAATACTATTCTAAGTCCTTTACTTGTATTAACTCTTTAACCTTCATAATAACCTTAAGGCATTGGCACTGTTATTGTCATCATCTTCATTTTACTGATGAGGCACAGAAAGATTAAGTAACTTGTCAAAGGTCACACAGCTAACACGAGAGAGCTGAGTTTTGAACCGGCACTCATGTGGGCTGCCTGGGGCTGCAGGTGGAGGCTCAGCCCACTACACCACAGTGCCGGCCCATGAACACAATTGATTTAAAGGAAACCCACATTCATAGCACAGCAAAGAAACTTCAGGTGGGTCCTGAATGAGTTCTGGTACCCAGGACGCTCAAGGGTCATGGTCCTCTAACAACTCGAGAGCGTGAGAACAGTTCAGGTTAGCTGCCTCCTAGGCAGGCTGTACCAAGCAGGGGCATTTTCCACTTTCCCATCACGCTGATTTGAAGTTGGGGAGCCTACAGAGGAAAGACAGAGCAACTTGTCCAAACTCACGTAGGAACCAGAAGTGAGCCCAGGTCCACCTTCACAGAGCCTGTGCTCCAAGCTGTCGTGGTCGCAGTCTGCTTCCTGGGGCTGCAGCAGGGTACCGCAGACTGGGTGATTGATAAACAGAAGACGTTTATTTGGCCCACAGTTCTGGAGCCCAGGAAGTCCAGCAGCACTGATGGCTCTGACGTTTGCTCAGTGCCTGGCGAGGGCCTCTTACATCACCATGTGGTGGAAGGCATCACTCCACGAGACAGCAAGCTGCTGGCTTCGCTCACTCTCCCTGTGCTTACGAAGCTGATGATGCCATTATGTGGGCACCTTGTGACCTCATCGACTCCTAATCATGCTGGGGCCTCATTGTGGCACAGCGGGTTAAGTTACCTCCTGCAACACCCACATCCCATATTAGAGTCCTGGTTTGAGTTCTGGCTACTTCCCAGCTCCCTGCTAATATGCCTGAGAAGGCAGCACATCATGGCCCCACTACTTGGGTTCCAGCCACCCGTGTGAGAGACCTGGATGGAATTCCTGGCTTCAGGCTTTGGTGTGGTCCAGCCCTGGCTGTTGTGGCCATTTGGGGGGGGTGAACCAGCAGGTGGAATATCTCTCTCTCTGTCATTTTGCTTTTAAAATAAATAAATAATAAATCTTTTAAAAAACCCTAAGTATCCCCAGAGGCCTTGCCTCAGAATACCATGAACAGATGAATTTGGGAGACACATTAAAATGAAACTCATTGCCATTTAAAAAGAAGTTTTTTTTTTTTTTAAACAGTTATTTACTTGAAAGTCAGAGTCACAGAGAGAGAGAGAGAGAGAGAGAGAGAGGGACAGATACACACACACACACAAACACACACAGAGATTTCTTCCATCTGTTGGTTCACCTCCCAGATGGCTGCAGCAGCCAGGGCTGAGCCAGGCTGAAGCAAGAGTTCCATTTAAGTCTCCACATGGGTGGCATGGACCCAAACACTTGGGCCATCTTCCACTGCATTTCCCAGGTGTATTAGCAGGGAGCTGGATCAGAACTGGAGCAGCTGGGACACGAACCAGTGCCCACGTTGGGTGCCAGCATTGCAGGTGGAGGCCTTATCGGCTGTGCTGCAACACCGGCCCCTCCGAGGGTATTCTTTTGTCTGAGTCAGTGGAATAGAATTGCAGGCAGAAGGCATAGGTGGGAGGTATGTTTTATAAGGCAGAGGCTATTTCTCTGTGTTCATTCCCCTTCTCAGAAGTTCTGGGGTTCTATTACACAGTGGGGTGACTGCGGATAATGTCAATGTACTGTATATTTCTCTCTTAAAAACAACCTGGAAGATAATTCCAGCAGAGAGCAAATGGCCTGCAGGACTGGAAAGGAAGCCAGCCTTGTGGGCTCCCGCCTGGTGGGCGGCAGACAAGTGAAACCTTGAGGAGCTGTGAAGGGCTCTGAAACCTTCCCGATTTCCCCTGGAAGCAGCACCCTCACTGCTTGGCTCATCTCCCTAAAAGCCCCATTTCCCCTCTGTCGTTACTATCCCCAAAGCAGCAGCAAGGAGGGAAGCCAAGGCCGTGCTGTCAGCCTGGCTGCAAATCAAAATAATTTGACACATTCATTTTCGGGATTTCATGTGGATCATGATGTTCCCCAAAAGGAAATGAACAAAATCTATAAAAGGGAGAAAAAGAGTGTTTTTTTGCCTTGGATGATCCACATATGGTATAAATTATTGTGGAATTAGCATTTCTACATAATACCAGCAGCACGCGCAATCAATAGAAAGTAATGAATCCCATGCAATCAATAGACAATAAATTCGGGGATCAGGAAGCTGCATGAATTCAAAAGGTTCCACGAGAGAGACATTGGCATGGAGGAAGAGGCTGGCTGGGAGGGCTCTGCTGTAATTACTGATGCACCTGGGGAGAAAGACGAGAAATGAAGGAAATAAAGTGTAAAAGCAGCAATGCCAGGGCCACCTTGTGCCCCAGAGATTCCTTGAAGATGAGGTCATAAATCCTGCAAACAGCAGGCACTGGGCAATTGGCCTCGAGGGTGGCTTGCTTGGTTTATGGACTTCAGCTGAACATTGATTTTGGATTTGGGGTCAGAGACTGATTCTTAGTTTTGATTGCTCATTATAACCAACAGGGGAGCTTTTGTAAAAAGTACAGATTTCTTGAGCCCCATTCCCAGAAATTCTGACTTGATTGGTCTGGGGTGGGCCCTGGCATTGGTCTGTCTTTTCAAAGCCAAGTAGAGATTCCAAAGTACAGCGCCTGGAAGCCCCTGGGCTGGAGACTGAGTCATGACTGCAGAGTTTAAGAGAGCCTGCTGCTTGTCATGTGAGGGTTTCGTGGGCTCTGAAGGAGCAAGGAAAATGTACCTTTATTTCTCTATAACTAAAATTAATTTTCCACCTTCACATTTTCATTTAAAATTTAATTGTATCCATTTAGGGTAGACTCAGATTATCTTGAAATTTATTCATTTATTTATTTTTTATTTGACAGGTAGAGTTATAGACAGTGAGAGAGAGAGAGACAGCGAGAAAGGTCTTCCTTCTGTTGGTTCACTCCCCAAGTGGCTGCCACAGCCTGAACTGCACCGATCTTCTCCTGCTCTCCCACACAGGTGTAGGGGCCCAAGCATTTGGGCCATCCTCTACTGCCTTCCTGGGCCACAGCAGAGAGCTGGACTGGAAGAGGAGCAGCCGGGACTAGAACCAGCGCCCATGTGGAATGCCGGCATTGCAAGTGGAGGATTAACCATGTGAGCCATGGCGCCAGCCCCCTATCTTGAAATTTAAACTCTCTTCCTTTTGATCCCTGGCTTACTCCAGCTGGGTGCAGAAGAGGAGTGAGGGATGGTGGGGGGGGGTTGCTGTGCCTCTCTGTTACCCCTGGTGGAGTCTCATGCGGTAGACTGTTTTCTTTTTTTTTCAAGTTGTTTCATTTATTTGAGAGGCAGAGTCATACACAGAGAGAGGAGAGACAGAGAGAAAGAGATCTTCCGCCTGCCACCCACTAGCTCACTTTCCAGATGGCTGCAATGGCCAGAGCTGGGCCAATCCAAAGCCAGGAGCCAGGAGCTTCCTCCTGGTCTCCCACATGGGTGTAGGGGCCCAAGGACTTGGGCCATCTTCTACTGCTCTCCCAGGCCATAGCAGAGAGCTGGTTTGGATGAAGAGCAGCTGGGACTGGAACCATCGCCTATATGTGATGCCAGCCCCACAGGCGGAGGCTTAACCTACTAAGCCACAGTACCTGCCCCTGCCTGCCACCCTTTTGCGTCCTTCCATGGGGACTCAGCAAGGGTGCACCTGCCTAGAGAGCTCCCTCTGCCTGGAGGCTCTGTGGGACACCTTTATGGGGTGCCTGCAGGCTCTGTCAAACAAAGCAGAAGCTCAGGGCTCCTTCTCACTCAGAGTTTCAATCTCAGGAGAAAGAATCTTTCACAGGGATCCACAATGATTACTCACCCTAAGCGTGTCTATTTCCGCTCTGGATAAACTGTCTCCCCTCCTTCAACCAAGGAATGGTCTTTTATCTTTTGGTTTTGTTTTGTAAATTACCTCCCCATGACACAGGACTTTGGCAAGCCATATCCTCTTCTAAACTCATTGCTTATTTTAATTGCAAGAGAACATTCGAGGGCCAGGGGTGGGAATCCTCATTAAATCTTACAACGGCGTCCCATTGTGCCTGGTTATAAAAATCACATCCTAGGAGCAGGCATTTGCCTAGTGGCTAAGACACACGCATCCTGACTGGGTTCGGTCTGGCTCGCTCCTGCCACTGCACACCCTGGGAGGCAGCAGTGATGGCTCAAGTGATTGGGTTCAGACCATCCATGTGGGAGACCTGGCCTTTGTATTCGGTGAGTGAGCCAGTAAATGGGAGAGCCCTCTGGCTGGCTGTTTCCTCTGCCTGTCAACAGCAACAAAAAAGCCACATCTGAAAAATGGGAAGGAGAAACTTGGGCAGAGGTGGAACTTGTCCTGCAGACTCAGGCTGCAGCTCATGCCCCGCCTCCTGCCTGCACTTGACCTTGTTTGACCATCTGGCAAGGTCTCCTCTTCCAGGAAGCCTCCCTCCATTGCACAACCAGCATCACTCCCACCCCAGGACCCGTGTCCCAGCATCGATTGGCCCCTCATGGTGAACTGCTTGATGGCAGTTCTCACAGGATTGTCCAGAGCTGCTATTCAATCTCCTTTAGTCTTTGAAAAGCAGGCTCATATTTAATATTTAACTCAGTTTTAGTCCCCGTATCTAGCTTGGGATGTGGTTAAGTTCTGAGAACTAGTGACTGAACGGTGAGATGTTTACGCTCTGTCTCATCCAGGAGACTGCTTCACCTTCCTGCAGTCATGTCCACTCGTGCAGAATGAGATAAACAATTGCATTTGTAGTGTGTCCTCTGTCTATTGGATAAATGTAAATGTTCTTGCACATCTCACAAGGTCTCCTGTCTCCCTGGCCTGTTCATGCCTGCCTGGTCCCATCTCCTATCCTTGAACATCTTGCTTTCTCTCTTTCCTTTTTTTAAATATTTTATTTATTTATTTGAAGGGCAGAGTGACAGAGAGAGATGGAGAGACAGAGAAAGAGATCTTTCATTGGTTCACTACCTAATGGTTCAGTACCTCAATGGCCAGGGCTGCAGCCAGGAGACAGGAACCCCATCTGGGGCTCTCATGTGAGTGGCAGGGGCCCAAGAAATTGAGTTATCTTCTGCTGCCTTCCCAGGCACATTAGCAGGGACCTGGATCTGAAACAGGGACTCAAACCAGCACTGGGTTATGGGTTGTGGGCATCCCAAGTGATGGCTTAACCTGCTGTGCCCCAAAGCTCACTCTGACTTTTTGTATTTAAACTTCTATATATCATATTGCAGTGCCTTGACAGGGACTCACGGTGAGTGAGCATCAGGGCCCATCTCTCTACTGAGTATTAGTCTTTTCTTTCATACAGAGTTGCACCAATGTCACCTCCCACCAGCAATATATAATCATCCCAGATAGGCATTTGGAATATACATATACATATTGCTTCAATGAATCATAACATGTAAATGACAATATGCACTTCTTTTAAAAAAGGAAGAAATGGGGGGGAATAGTGAGGACCCTTGGGGTAGTAGTAATATTTTAATTTGGTACTGGCAAAAAACTCATTTACTTCAACACATATGAGCACTTCTTGGGAAGTATACTGTACTTCAATAAAATATTTTTAAAAATTCCAAAGAGGATCATTTGCATTACCCCCCTGCAACACACTGGTGATTTACATGGTGTGTTTGCTGTCCTCTGAGACTTGAATCCTTGCTGGCTGGGGCAGAGGTGGTTCATGGCTGCAGCCATGTTACAGGAGAGCAGCATCCATTCATTCAACTCTAAGAAGAAGGAGCCCAAAGGAAATGGGTAGAAGAGTGTTCTGGGTGCTCTTGGGGCCATGACTGTCTGCTGGCTGGGGCTGTTTCATAGTGACATAGGAGCAGAGATGAACTTGTAGATTTTGGTCTAGTTGAGATGCAAATAATTTCTTTTTAAAAATTTATTTATTTATTTGAAAGGCAGAGTTGCATAAATAGAGGGATAGACACACAGAGAGATATTCCATCTGCTGGTTCACTCCCAGACAGTGCAATAGCTAGGGCTAGGCCAGGCTGAAGCCAGGAGCCGGGAGCTTCATCTGGGTCTCCCACATATTGGCAGGAGCCCAGACACTTGGGCCATCTTCTGTTGCTTTTCACAGGCCATTAGCAGAGAGCTGGATTGGAAATGGAGCAGCTGGGACATGAACTGGTGCCCAAATAGGATGCTGGTGTCACAAGCAGAGGCTTTACCTGCTATGCTGTAGTACTGACCCTGAGATGCAAATAATTTCTAACTGGTGGAAAGATAACCTTAACATTATGGGTTTTTGGCCTAGAGGGCATTAACTAGTTTGCTATCTAAGGTAGTGATCATATCCTAATGTTATTTTAAGTTGCTTAAATATCCTTCCTCTCAAGCTTCATTTGATAGGATTTTTAAAAAGATTTTATTTATTTATTTGAGAGGTGGAGTTATAGAAGGTGGGAGGGAGAGACAGAGAGAAAAGTCTTCTATAAGTTGGTTCACTCCCCAGATGGCCACCATAGCTGGAGCTGAGCCAATCTGAAGCCAGGAGCCAGGAGCTTCTTCCAGGTCTCCCATGTGGATGCAGGGGCCCAAGCACTTGAGCCATTTTCCACTGCTGTCGCTAGCCACTAGCAGAGAGCTGGACTGGAAGAGGAGCAGCTGGAACTAGAACTGATACCCATATTGGATGCTGGTGCCGCAGGGTGGGGATTAATCTACTGCACCACAGAGCTGGCCCCCATTTGATAGGAATTTAACATCTGACTGGATCTCTGTTAACGAGCTGACTGAAATATTTGACATATGCTTATTTTATATTTCCATGAGAGTCAAGATTTTTATCTCTTTGAAAATTATACTTGAACACAACAGTAAAGTATTACTAGAAATATTAATCCACCAATAACTCATAATGGGCAGCTCATTCAAGGCAAGACTGTCATTTTTTCTTTAGGCAAAGTAGTGCTGCAGTTATTATTGTGCAAGAAGTAGGGCCAGGGTCTGGTTGTTAGGAGGAATTTCTACTTCTCTGGTGCAACTAACAGTCTTTGGAGGAAGATTAACACTACGGTGGGGAGTTGATTTTGCTCTTGGATATTGTGGAAATAAACCAAACTTTCTGCTAAAGAAAATCTTTAACCTTTAAAATTTTTAAAATTAATTAACATAAAGAGAACAGATTTCATGCACTTTACAGGTACATTTCCAAGAAGACAACCACACTTCCTCACTCCCCTGCTCCTCCCAGGTCCCCCCACCTCACCTCCCCTTTCTTCATCAGTTTTTGCAACTCAACCATGGCATTGTCTGTGTGCACAAAGGCTATTGATTTCCGAGGGTTGATTTTATATCCCGAAGCTTTTCTAAACTCTCTTATGAGTTCCAGTAATCGCTTAGTGGAGTCTTTTGGATCCCCTATGTATAGAATCATGTCATCTACAAACAGGGATAATTTGACTTCCTCCTTTCCAATTTGTATTCCCACCCCCTTCTTTAAAAGTCTGTTAGAATTTTACGGTGAAGCCATCTGGTCCTGGGATTTTCACTGTTGGGAGCACCTTTGTTACTAATTCAATCTCTATCTTCTTTATTGGTCCATTTAAGTTTTCTGTGTCTTCATGATTCAATTTTGGTAGATTGTATGTGTCCAGAAATCTATCCATGTCTTCTAGATTTTCCAGTTTTCTGTCATATAACTGCTTGTAGTAATTCCTGATGATTCTTTTTATTTCTGTGGTATCTGTTGTTAAATCTCCTTTTTCACCTATGATTATATTGATTGGGGTCTTCTCTCCCTTTTTTATGTTAGTTGGGGCAATGGTGTCACAATTTTGTTTATTTTTGTACTTTTTGTTTCAATTCTGTTTATTTCTTCTCTTCTCTAATTTTAATTGTTTCTTCCCACCTACTAATTTTGGGTTTAGTTTGTTGTTCTTCTAGGTACTTGCAATGCATTAATAGATCATTTATTTGATATCGTTCTGATTTCTTGATGTAGGCACCAATTGCTATAAATTTCCCTCTTAACACTGCTTTTGCTGTATCCCGTAGTTTTGATATGCTGTGTTGTCAGCTTCATTGATTTCCAGGAAGTTTTTGATTCCTCTTTTGATTTCTTCTATATCCTACTGTTCATTTAGAAGCATGTTGTTCCATTTCCACGTGTTTTTATATTTTCTAGAGTTTATTAAGTTGTTAATTTCCAACTTCTTTCCATTGTGGTCAGAAAAGATATGTGGTATAATTTCAATTTATTTGCATTTGCTGAGACTTGCTTCATGGCCTAATGTGTAGTCTATCCTAGAGAAAGTTCCATGCACTGATGAAAAGAATGTGTATTCTGCAACTGGGGGATGCTCTGTAGATATAAATTAGGTCCATTTGGTGTATAGTGTAGATTAGCTATGGTGTTTCTCTGTTGAATTTCTGTCTAGTTGATCTTTCTATTGGTGAAAGTGGGGTGTTGAAGTCCCCATTATTTATGTATGGGAGTCTACTTCTCCCTTTAAATCCATTAACATTTGTTTTAAATAGCCAGGTGCCCTAGCATTGAGTGCATGTACATTTAGCATACTCACATCTTCCTATTGAATTGATCCCTTAGTCATTACATATGCCCTTCTTTGTCTCTCTTAATCCATTTTGTGTTAAAGTCTATTTTGTCTGGTTTTAAGATGGCTATACCTGCTTGTTTTTGCTTTACATTAGCATGAAATATCTATTTCCATCCTTTCACTTGCAGCTTGCATATATCTTTGATGGTGAGGTGTGTTTCTTACAGGCAGAAAATAGATGGGTCTTGTTTTTTCATCCATTCAATCTGTATCTTTTAATTGGAGAATTTAGGCCATTTACATTCAAGGTTACTATTGATAAGTAAAGTCTTGGTACTGTAATTTTTTCATAAATGTTCCTATTGTTTACTTTGGGTTTCCTTTGTACTTTTATTAGGAGACTTTCTGCCTTCATAATCTTTCATAATGATGACTATCATTCTCTATTTCTGTGTGTAGTACATCCTTAAGGATCATTTGTAAGGTTGACAAATGGTGACAAATTCTTTCAATTTCTATTTGTTTTGGAAGGTCTTTATTCAACCTTCATTTATGAATGAGAGTTTTGCAGGGGACATGTGGGGAGCAACTGAGACTAGACTAAGTTACTGGAATTAAGACTTATTCTATGCATCTGCTCTCCCACAATATGGCGTGGGGGAGGAGTAAACTTCTACGCAGCTGCCTCTTGCCAATTTGACTGATGAGCTGCAGGAGCTGATCCTGCTCCTGATTGGAGGAGAGCAGCGTACTCGGCGTGTGGGCAGCAGAGTTGGGATTGGTGGAAGAGGACTATAAAGGAGGAGAGAAACAACATGCACCAGGGAACATCTGAAGGAACACCTGAGCAGCCCCCGAGAGAGCCGGCTGGCGGTGTGCCGCTCCTCCGCAGAAGCGGGGAAAGTGGCAGGGGGTGCCGCCCCTCCATGGAGGTGGAGGGGTCAGCAGCCAACCCGGGAAGGACCAGCAGCAAACCTGGGAAGGGCCGAGCAGACAAAAGAACACCGCAGGGTTTAGTGTCGTTCCTCCGCGAATCGGGGAGCGACAGGAACAGTATTCTAGGTTGACAGTTTCTTTCTTTTAGTACTTAGACTGTGTCTCTCCATTCTTGCCTAGCCTGCAGGGTTTCTGATGAGAAATCAGATATGAGTCTAATTGGGGATCTTTGGAAGTGCACATTTTAGAATCTTTTCGTTATGTCTCATGTTGAAGATCTTTTCTGATCATGCCTGTTAGGAGTTTGATGTGTTTTCTGTACTTGGATATCCCCTTCCCTCTCCAAATTGGGGAAGTTTTCTGCTATTATCTTGCTGAATAAGCCTTCTAAGCCATCCTTCTCTTTCCAACTTCAGGAACTCCTAAGACATATATGTTTGGTCATTTGATAATATCCCATAAATCTTGAATATTATTTATAATTTTTAAAATTTCTTCTTCTTTTTTTTATCTGTCTGAGATATTTTAAGGATTTGTCCTCTAGCTTGGATATATTTCTTCTACTTCACCAAGTCTGTTGTTAAAGCTTTCCACTATATTTTCTATTTGACATATTGACTTCTCCATTTCTTATATTTGTTTTATTTCTCTTCTATATTTCTATTGGCAAAATCCATATTGAGAATAGATTTCTGTATCTCATGAATTTGTCCCTCTGAGTTTTTGAGTAATCTTATAGTCATTCTTTTCAATTCAATTTCAGGCATAATCAATTTCTTCATCTTCACAGTCTAATACTGAAGTGTTGTTATACTCCATTTGGGGAGTTATATTTTCCTCCTTGTTCCTATGTCCTATATTTTCTGTGTTTATTTTTTAGGCATTTTGTGGAAACACAAGCTGGTTTTCTCTTCTGAAGGCCTTTATCTTTGAACTATGCCTCTGTGCATTAGTGGAGTGTCTGCTCCTCCAGTGGATATCCAGAGGACTGTATTGGGTGGGTCCAAGGAGCTCTGGCCAGTGCTCAAGGGTTGGCCAGGAGTCCAGGGTGTAAGTTATAAATCTCCTCTATTTTCAGCAGGGGAGAAGGTGTAATCATGTCTACTGGCATAATCATAGGTAAGGCTATGATTATGATCACCTCCTCTCTTCCAAAGTGATTGATGCCCAAGGTTAGCCCACAGTGGATACAATCCCCACCCACAAAAGGCACAGGAACCACATAAAGAATCTGTGTGGGCCTCAGGGTGAGCACAGAACCCTCTGTAATGACTCACCCAAGGAAGTCAGGGAACTCTGAGCCTCTGAAGCCAGACACAGTGCCCAGAGACCCAGCTACACTCCATGCCCTATTGTGCAGTCACAGAATTCCTAGTCATAGCAAGCAAGCCTCCCCCAGTAAGAGTGCAGCTCTGTGAGCCTGCCCCAGCCACAGAGAACAGAGGCACTCTCAGAGCTTGCTGCTTATGGGTGCTCTGCCTTGGTGGTTTGAGCCCTGGAGCCTGAATAGAGTGTGGGGGGATGGAAGAGCCTCACAGTCTTAAGTGGATACCCAGCCCCCTGCCAATCCTCCAGGCCAGACTCAAAGTCAGTGGGGAATGTGGATTTATCCCTCTGATAAAATCCCCTAGTCATGTGTGCATGTGAGCCACCACAGCCTCTGCTTGAGTTAAGATGGAGCTTTCTCCACGCTGGTCGCTGGGTACCTTCGCTCTCAGAAGATGGTGTCTCCTCCAGTGCCCAGCTGTTGCAGTCATGGGTAGTGTCCATGCTCACTGCTGTGTGTTTATTCTGTCCATGCTGCTCCACAGTGTCTCTCTTCTTTCTATGGAATTTCCACTGCAAACTTCTCTCCAACTATCCTCTGCGAATGCACTTCCTCCACTTTTCTTTTGTTATCCTCCCCTGGTCAAAATCAGCACATCTTTTTCATTATTTAGCCATCTTGGAATCCAAAAAGAAGCTTAACTGGTGTCAAAACATTTGCCATCTCCTACATTCACTGCTTTTGTGGGTCTGCTTTCATTAGAAAGAAACCCTTTCTGCCTTGGCCACCTGGGGTAGGATGGAACCACTTCCAGATCATTCTCTCTGACCCACCATGGTCTGTCCTGCTATACCTGGGTTATATATCCAAGTTGTATATATAAAACTTCTTTTTAACCATTTATCCCACCTGGCTCATAAGGTGGTTAAAAAACAGTGATTTTTTACCTGCCAGTGATTTTTGTCCCCCAGGAGATATTTGGCAATGCCTAGAGACATTTTATAAAAGAAAAGAAACTTTTCCCTGTGAAATGGGAGGGTAAGTCAAGAAGGATGATTTTAGTCTTCATAAACAAACATCAGCTAAGCCAGAGCCATAGGGCATGCATGATTGCCCTCTGCCCAACAGCTGGCATTAGCCATGGGCTCTGGGAGCTGAGTAGATGAGGAATGAGAACAAGCTGTTGGTTCCAGGGAGGTATGGGCAGCTTTTTAGGAAGATTAAATTACCTGTATCCTGGGGCTGGCGCTGTGGTGCAGCAGGTTAATGCCCTGACCTGAAGTGCTGGTATCCCATATAGGTGCTGGTTCAAGACCCCACTATTTCACTTCCAATCCAGCTCTCTGCTATGGCCTGGGAAAGCAGTGGAAGATGGCCCAAGTCCTTGGGCCCCTGCACCTACGTGGGAGACCTGGAAGAAGCTCCTGGTTCCTGGCTCCTGGCTTTGGATCGGTGCAGCTTTGGCTGTTGCAGCCAATTGGGGAGTGAACCATTGGATGGAAGACTTCTCTCTCTCTCCTCTCTCTCTCTCTCTCTCTCTCTCTCCTCTCTCTCTCTCTCTCTCTCTCTGACTCTCCTCTCTCTGTGTAACTCTGACTTGTAAATAAATAAATAAACAAATCTTTTAAAAGAATTACCCGTCACTTATTCACAATCCTTTTAGCTGATATCTCTAAATGAGGGAAGTGATTAGATCACAAGGGGAGTCCTCACCAATGGGCTCAGAAGAAGAGGCCAGGGAGCCTGCTTTCCTGCCTCCACCAGATGAGGATACAAGGAGAAAACAGCCATCAGCAAACCAGGGAGAGGGTCTTCACCAGACGCTGAGCCTTGGTTTCATACTTCCCAGGCTCCAGAACAGTGAGGAATTAGTTCTTGCTGTTCAGAAGCCACCAGTGTAGTATTTTGACATAGTGGCCTGACTGCCCAGGACATGGTTTTTTTTTTTTTTTTTTTTTTTTTTTTTCATGTCTGCATCTGATTCTCCTTACTGCTTGGCTCCCTAGAAGAAACCAGTCATGCAAAGATATTTTGCACATACCAGAGCCTAGAGCTCCAGACATGTCTCAGGGACCTATGTTCTGAATCCCTGATTAGACAAACCCTCAGGAATTAGCTCTCTTTGCCCTCTTGCCTTTCCCAGTAGGAATCAACTTTGATGGCTCTTCTCTCCTCTACAGTGGACACCAGTCCTCTAGCCTGAGCTTCTGCTCCCATTCTTGCTCACCCAGTGCCTTTGGAGGTGATCCTCAGGGGTTGCCCTCATTCCTGGGGCTGTCCCAAGCAGCTCATCTCAGTAGCTCTTGTAAACAAAAGCAGGGCTCTGGCCGCACAAGGAGAAATTCTAGCCTTCAGCGAGTTCTCCATCTGATTTCTTCACTCCCTGGATCCCTGCTGGGTCTAACCTGGAAGCTGGGTGGTGACTGCTTCATCTCCACACTCCACTTCTACTCCTGTGCCAGCTCTTGACAAGCTCTTGACTTATACGAGTGCTCAAAACCCACTCGATTGGATGAATGAATGAGATATTCTTGTGGGAGTCTGTGCCACGATAGGTTGAGGGTCTTAACTCCTGGTTGAAAGGACAGACACTGGCTGCACTGTCAGCTCCCCTGTGTCTTTGCTGTGGCTCGCTGAGGGAGCTTTTTTCTGGACCCGAAGAGAAAGAACAGAGGAGAGTGATCAGGATTCTTTCCTGAAGAATTCCCATGCCCAGGAGGGAAGGGATACATGGTAGCATGAGGAATTCTGTGGTCAGCAGAGTAGAAAAATGAGGAGTAAGAAAGTTCTTCTACAGAACTTTGAAACTTTCAGAGAAGAGAAACTATTTTCTCATAGTGTGATGCCTCAGACAGTGGAAATTGTGAAAAGAAAGCTTCCAGGCAAGTTCTATCAGAATCTAAAAAGTGAGACCCTTAATGAAAAAAAGGTTCATTTCAGCAATGGCACTTAACAAGAATATAGGTTGCTCATTAAATACATTGCTTGCCTGTGCCCAAAATTTCAGGAGGCCTTTCTAAAGTTATACCATACTTCAGTGTCATTCCAAAGTATTTTCTTAGACCTTGACATTTAATCATTCACGACTCCTTTTTACTGCCTCATTTATATTACCATCACGAGCATAATATTATCATGCAATTAAATGGAGTAATATCTTGCAAAACTTGCTATCTGCCAAGTAGGTCCTGGGTACTGGTTTAAACAGTTGAGTTGGCAATCAATGGAACATTAAAGTATTTTATGGGAATTAAGAAAGACAAGATATATTGAATTTCAATGGCTCCTAGCTAAATCTTCTAACTCCTTGGTGAAGCTTGTTTGCCCAGTATCCAAATTAAGCCTCCAGTTCCAACATCCGTCTTCAGAAGCAAAATCTAATCAATTTCACTTGAGGAAACAAGAGGTAAGTGAAGCAAATTCAGCTAGGTCACCTTGAAATCTTTAGATGGTCTTCAATTTGTTGAAAAGAAAAAAGAAATCTATAAGGCATAGAAGTGAATGAAGTAAAGAATATAAATTAAAGTTGGTATCACTTGGAATTCTGGCTTCTGGTTGGGCATGTAGGAGTTCAGAAGTCACCAGTCTGTTCTAACAATCAGCAGGGTGGGATTGAACAAGCTGAAAAAATCAACAGCTCTTCTTATAGCTGTCAGAAATGAGGTCACAAAGTAAACCATCATCCCCAAAGTTCGAGAGACAGGTACCAGAGAAACGTAGCTCACTGGAGCATAAACCCATGAACTGAAAATTCCATGGGAATGAGTGCCGGGCAGCAAACTGTGCTGACAAATAGCCAGAGGCTTGTGAGAACATCTTGGTGAGTTAAAAACTCCAGGAAAACCCAATCATGCGGGCTTTGCCTCCAGGAGCTCTACCAGATCCTCCCATAAATGCAGGAGAAAAATCCTCTAATGCTTCTAGTGGAGGAGGGGAAAGTGAATCATTTTGGAATACACCATAGCGCTCTGCTGTTCTTCACAAGGCCTGACCTCAGGAGCGGCTGTCTCGCCAGAACTTTCCCTTCTGGGAATTTAGCAGAGCCTAATATGTCTGAGGGTAGGAAAATACCCAATTCCAGCTGGCTCTAGCCTTCCACCCAGGAGAAAGGAAGTTTCTACTGACAGGAATTCCCAACTTCAGCCCGCTCTTGTCATCCTGTTCCACCTAAGCAGCTAGGAAAAACTGAGAAGCAGTTGTGAAGTTCATAGTCCAGGGGCACAGACTTATCAAATGACAGAGACCTGATTCTAGGACTATAGGATGCTTTTCCTCTCCACATCACATCACTATATTGTTGGAAGTCTAGTGTCACAACTCCTTTTACCCAGTACATCATATATATATCATATATATATACATATATATACATATTTATATATAGGATTTATCTATTTATTTGAAAGGCAGAGTTAGAGGCAGAGGCAGAGGCCGAGAGAGAGAGAGAGAGAGAGAGAGAGAGAGAGGTCCTCTATCCTCTGGTTCACTCTCCAAATGGCTACAACAGCCAGAACTGGGCCGATCTGAAGCCAGGAGCCAGGAGCTTCTTTTGGGTCTCCTTTGT
This sequence comes from Oryctolagus cuniculus, assembly GCF_964237555.1. Taxonomy (NCBI): domain Eukaryota; kingdom Metazoa; phylum Chordata; class Mammalia; order Lagomorpha; family Leporidae; genus Oryctolagus; species Oryctolagus cuniculus. Next base: position 30,235,130 of record NC_091449.1, on the reverse strand, counting down.
AGGTGCAGGGGCACAAGGACCTGGGCCATCTTCCATTGCTTTTCCAGGCCATAGCAGAGAGCTGGATTGGAAGTAGAGCAGCCAGTTCTTGGACTGGTATCCATATGGGATGCTGGCACTACAGGCAGAGGCTTTATCCTCTACGCCACAGTGCCAACCCCACATCACATATATTTTTCAGTAAAAAAATTAAAGGCCTTCTAGTATTAAAAGGCAAAATAAGTTTGAGGAGATTGAATAAGCTTTAGAGCAACAGTTAGATATGACAACAATGTTGAAATTCTCAAACAAGAAAAATTAAAAAAAGAAACTGTGATGAATATGCTAAAGGATTTAACAGAAAATGTAGACAATATGCAATAACAGATGGATAATGTAAGCAGATGGAAATTCTAACGCAGAATAAAAAAATGCTAGAGATCAAAAACACTGAAAGAGACGAAGAATGGCTTTGATAGGCTTATTAGTGCACTGGACAAGGCTGAGAAAAGAATCTCCAAACTTGAGGATATGACAACAGGAACTTTGAAAACTGAAAAGTAAAGAGAGAAAAAGACTAACAAGGGCTGGTGTTGTGGCATAATGGGTTAAGCCACTGCCTGCAGTGGTGGCATTCCATGTAGGCATTGTTTCCAATTCTGGCTGCTCCACTTCTGATCCAGCTCTCTGCTAATGGCCTACAAAAGCAGCGGAGGATGGTCCAAGTGCTTGGGCCCTTGCCATCCATGTAGTAGACCTGGATGAAGGCCTTGGTTCCTGGCTCCTGGTTTCTGTCCGGCCCAGTCCTGGCTGTTGTGTGCATTAGGCCCTTGGGGAGTTAACTAACCAGCAGACAGAAGTTTCTCCCCCTCCCCCTCACCCTGCCACACCATAACTGTATCTTACACATAAATAAATACATCTTTAATAAAAATGTTCCCACCCAGGACTTTATATCCAGGCTACAAAGTAGATAAATGGTTAACATGTATAAGATGGAATACCAGCAAGAGAAGAAAAGCATTAAGAAACAGAAGCAGTATTTGAAGTAATAATAGCTGAGAAGTTCTCTCAAATTAATGTCAGACACCAGATAACACATCCAGGAATCTCAGGATAAATGAGAGAGAGAGAAAGAGAATTTTCAAAATGTGGAATATCAAAGATAAAGAAAAAAATTCTTAAATAATCCAGAAGAAAGAAATCTTATCTTCAGAGGAATAAAGATAAGAATCACATGCAACTTTCTCAAAAATTATGCAATTGTGCAGTGTTGAGAGAAAACCCACAAAGCTAGAATTCTGTACCTTGTAAATTTACCCTTCAGATATGAAGAAGAAATAAAGCCTTTCTCACACAAGCAAAAATTGAGGGAATTTGTTTGCAGTAGACCTGTTTTGCAAGGAAAGAAGTTATTCAGAGAGAAGGGAAATAATGCAGGTCAAAAAACTCAGACTGGCAGAAAGAAAGAAAGAAAGGGCATCACAGAATGAGATGCCCTTGTTAAAATAAAACCTTTTATTTTTCTCATTCTTAAAAGATCTAGCAGAAAGCAATTTGTTCAAAATAATAACAGCAGCAGCATTTTAAATCATGTAGATATAGACATATACATCACATTTCTATATGTATAAGTGAAATGAATAGCAGCAGTGATACAAGGAGCAGGAGGGGTGAATTAGGAATTTTGCACCACATGTGAGGTGGTGTTGCATTATCTGAAGCAGACTTGGGGTTGCTGTAAATTTATATCGCAGACTTTAGTGCAGTCACTAAAAAAGTGAAGAAGGGGAAGTTCCACATTCCTACTGGTAAGAAACTCAAAACCTTCCTATGAAGATCAGGAAAAAGGCCAGGTGGCTCCATAACTGCTGCTTTTAATACTGAAAATCTATCTATTGCAATAAGACAAAGAAAGGAAACCAAAGGTAAAAACAGATTGGCGGCCAGCGCCGCGGCTCACTAGGCTAATCCTCCACCTAGCAGCTCCGGCACACCGGGTTCTAGTCCCGGTTGGGGCGCCAGATTCTGTCCCGGTTGCCCCTCTTCCAGGCCAGCTCTCTGCTGTGGCCTGGGAGTGCAGTGGAGGATGGCCCAAGTGCTTGGGCCCTGCACCCCATGGGAAACCAGGAAAAGCACCTGGCTCCTGGCTCCTGCCATCGGATCAGCGCGGTGCGCCGGCCGCGGTGGCCATTGGAGGGTGAACCAACGGCAAAGGAAGACCTTTCTCTCTGTCTCTCTCTCTCACTGTCCACTCTGCCTGTCAAAAAAATAAAAAAAAAATTAAAAAAAAACAGATTGGCAAGAAAGGAAGAAAACTTTTCTTTTGTTTCCAGATGACTTAATTGTTTTTGTAGGAAATCTGGAAGAATCATCAACAACAACAGATCTCCTGGAACTAATAAGCAAGGCTGTGGGAGAGAAAGCCAATCACTTCCCTATTCTTAGCAACAAACAAGTAGAATTTAAAATTATAAACATGTTATCATTTGTTAGCACTCCCCCAATTTGAAATACTTAGGTAAAAATCTAACAAAATAGGTAAATGCTATATATGAAGAAAATTATAAAAATTTGTTTGGCAGAATCAAAGAAGAGCTAAATAAATGAAAAAATAGTCTTTATTAATGGATAGATTCAGTATTGTCAAGATGTCAATTTTTTTTAAATTTTTTAAAAAATTTTTTGACAGGCAGAGTGGACAGTGAGAGAGAGAGACAGAGAGAAAGGTCTTCCTTTGCTGTTGGTTCACCCTCCAATGGCTGCCATGGCCGGCGCGCTGCAGCCGGCGCACCGTGCTGATCCGAAGCCAGGAGCCAGGTGCTTCTCCTGGTCTCCCATGGGGTGCAAGGCCCAAGCACTTGGGCCATCCTCCACTGCACTCCCTGGCCACAGCAGAGGGCTGGCCTGGAAGAGGGGCAACCGGGACAGAATCCGGCGCCCTGACCGGGACTAGAACCTGGTGTGCTGGCGCCGCAAGGCAGAGGATTAGCCTAGTGAGCCGCGTCGCCGGCCAACATATACTTTTAAACAATAATGGATTAAATTAAATTAAAACAATTGAATTAAAACAATAATGAGATACCACTGCACATTTATTCGAATGGCCAAAGTCCAAAACACTGAGAACAGGATGTGGAGCAACAGGAACTCTCATTCATTGCTAGTGGGAATGCAAAATGGTAGTCATTTTAGAAGACAACTTGGCACTTCCTGACAACACTGAACATATTCTCACCATATGATCCAGCAATTGTGTTCCTTGGTATTTATCCAACGGAGTTGAAAATTTATGTCTAAGTAAAAACTTGCACATGGATATTTATAACAGTTTTATTCATAATTGCCAAAACTTGGAAGTAAGCATGATGTTATCAGAAGGTGAATGGGGGAAATAAACTGATGGAACCTGATAAGGAAATGCTACTCATTGCTAAAAAGGAATGAGCTACTGAGTCATGAAAAGACCTGAGGGATCTGACCAGTATATATATATTCTTAAGAGACAACCTGAAAAGGTAACAATACTGTATGATTGCAATTACATGATCATCTGAAAAAGGCAAAGCTGTAGACTAGTAAAAAGATCAGTGTTGCCAGGGGCCAGGGGCCAGGAGGGCAGAATGGACAGATTTTTAGGGCAGTGAAGCTATTCTGGATGACATGCCAATGGCAGACGCATTTCATTATGCAGTTGTCAAATCCTGTAGACGGAAATGCCAAAAGTGAACCTTATGTAAACTTGGACTTTGGGTGATAACGTTATCAATTCAGACTCATCAATGAAGACATATTTAGCACTGTGGTATGGGGGGGGGGTATGTTGTGCGGACACAGATTATATAGGAATTCTGTACTTTCTTCCCAATTTTGTTGTGGACCTACAACTTCTCTGAAGAACAAAGTGGGGACTGGTATTGTGGCACAGCAGGTGAAGCTGAGGCCTGTGATGTCGGCATCCCAAATGGGCACCGGCTCATGTCCTGGCTGCTCCACTTCCAATCCAGCTCCCTGCTAATGGGCCTGGGAGAAACAGCAGAAGTGTTTGGGCCCCTGCCACCCATGTGGGAGACCCGAATGAAGCTCTTGCCCCCTTGTCCCTGGCTTCAGCTTGGCCTGGCCATGGTCAATGCAGCCATTTGGGGAGTAAACCTGTGGATGGAAGATCTCTGTCTCTCCCTCTCTCTGTGTAACTTTGCCTTTCAAATTTAAGTGAAGAAAATTTACAAAGTCAGTTAATGTTATAGTTATATTTATAAATATGTGTGTTTACATTTAATGCCACTTAGAACAGTACAGGTTAGATAACACTTTTATGTGTTTACTCAGTTATTTAACACTCTTAATAAACCTATGGTATAGGCATAATATTATCACTACAACCCATTCTTTTTTTTTTTTTTGACAGGCAGAGTGGACAGTGAGAGAGAGAGACAGAGAGAAAGGTCTTCCTTTGCCGTTGGTTCACCCTCCAATGGCCCAGTGGCCGCTGTGGCTGGCACGCTTCTCCTGGTCTCCCATGGGGTGCAGGGCCCAAGTACTTTGGGCCATCATCCACTGCACTCCCTGGCCACAGCAGAGAGCTGGCCTGGAAGAGGGGCAACCGGGACAGAATCCAGCGCCCCGACTGGGACTAGAACCTGGTGTGGCGGCGCCGCAAGGCGGAGGATTAGCCTAGTGAGCCACGGCGCTGGTCACAACCCATTCTTTATTTTAAAATGCATGGAAATAGGTCTGGAAGAGCAGGAAACATTGATTGAAATTGTTGAAATAATTCCTGGAAGAATCTGAAGGGATATATTTGACCATTTTTTCTCTTGTTTATTTGTATTTTATTAGTTCTCTACAGTGAACATATATTGATATTTCTCAAGAAAAAGTGATTTTTCTATTTTGTTTAAATTATGTTTTTCAGTAGATAGCTCAAACTTCTCAAAAGTATGTAGAGTACAAAATATATAGAGTGCAAAGGCCCCCAGTCTCTTTACTTTCCCCAAAGGGAGTTAATAGAAGTGGCTCCTACTGAATTTTGTCAGTATTTACAAGTATACACACACACACACACACACATCTATCCATCCCTGCTTCAGTCCCTTGGAAATTCTGTATTCAATTCATTCTTTTGCATTTTTGTTTTTTTTGTTTAGTGGTATGTTATGGAGCTTGCTCTAAATCCATACTTATAAAACAACCTCTTTGTGTTTTTTTAAAAAATACTAATTTTTTTTTTATTTGAAAAGCAGAGAGAGAGACAGACAGACAGACATAGGTATTCCAACCATTCATTTATTTCCCAAATACCTGTAATAGTTGGTGTTGGGCAAGACTGAAGCTGGAATGCAGGGATTCCATCTGCATCTCCCACATGTATGGCAGGAACCTACCCACTTGAGTCATCATCTACGTCCTGCCAAGTGTTCATTAGCAGGAAGCTGGAATTAGAAGCAGAGCTGGGACTCAAACCAGGTAGTGTCTTTTTTTTTAAATTTTACTTATTTTATTTGATAGAGTTACAGACAGTGAGAGCGAGAGGCAGAGAGAAAGGTCTTCCTTCTGTTGGTTCACTCCCCGAATGGCTGCAACGGCTGAAGTTGCGCTTCCTCCTGGTCTCCCACATGGGTGCAGGGGTCCAAGGACTTCGGCCATCTTCTACTGCGTTCCCAGGCCATAGCAGAGAGCTGGACTGGAAGTGGAGCAACCGGGACTCAAACCAGCGCCTACATGGGATGCCAGTGCTGCAGGTGGAGGATTAACCCACTGCGCCACTGTGCCACAGTGCCGGCCCCAGGTAGTGTCTTAATTTTGCTGTGGTAAATGCTTGTCCTCTCACTGTGTTTTTTTTTTTTTATAGCTCAAAATATATCATTGTTTGGATTCATTATGATATTTAACATATTTCCTAATTGTAGATGCTTAGGATGCTTCTAGTCTTTTGCTACTACAGACATGAATATTGCATTAAATATCCTTGTACACACTATTTTCTACATATGCACAAAAGCACTTGAGGTACATATTTCTTGGGATTAAACTACTAGGTCAAAGAGTAAATGAATCTATGAGTTTTGGTATTTGTCAAATAATCATCAAGAGAGTGTATGTGTGTGTGTGGGGGTGACACTGTGGCATAGCAGGTGAAGCCACTGCCTATGAAGCTGTCATCCCATATGGATGCTGGTTTGTGTCTCAGCTGTTCCACTTCTGAATCCATCCCCCTGCTAATGGCCTAGGGAAAGATGCAGAAGATGGCCCAAGTGCTCGGGCCTCTTCCACCCATGTGGGAGACCTGGATGAAGCTCTGGATTCTTGGTTTCAGCCTGGGCCAGCTCTGGCCTTTGCAGCCATTTGGTGATTGAATTAGTGGATGGAAGAACTCTCCCCATATCTTCCTCTCTCTGTGTAACTTTGACTTTAAAGCAAATACATATTTTTAATAGAAAACTTCTATTTAATAAATATAAATTTCAAAAGCATAACTTTTGGATTATAGTGGTTCTTCCCCCCATAACCACCCTCCCACCAGCAAACTATTCCATCTCTTACTCCCTCTCCCATCCCATTCTTCATTGAGATTCATTTTTAATTATCTTTATATACAGCAGATCAACTTTATACTGAGTAAAGGTTTCAACAAACAAATAAATATTTTAAAAAGTGTGTGTGTGTGTGTCTGTGTGTCTGTGTGTAGGGGGTGGTGTGTTGTGGCCTAGCAGGTTAAGACACACCACTTTTTACGTAGTTACTCCAGCCTGGCTTCTGATTCAGCTTCCTGCTAATATGCATAGGAAAGCAGAGGAATATGGCCCAAGTACCCACATGGGAGACCTGGATTGAGTTCCTGGCTTCTAGCTTCAGTATGGCCCAGACTCTGTTCTTGTCACCATTTGGGAAGTGAATGAGCAGATGGAAAATTCTACCCCCCCATCACTCTGCCTTTCAAATAAATAAATAAATGTATAATTTGAAATGCAAGTTTGTGTTGGGGTTGGTGCTATGGTGTAGCAGGTATAGCCAGTGCCTGTAATGCTGGCATCCCATATGTTCAAATCCCAGCTCCTCCACTTTTGATCCAGCTCCCTGCTAATATAGCTGGGAAAACAGTGGAAGATGATCCAAGTGCTGGGGACCCTGCACCCTCATGGGAGACCCAGATGAAGCTTCTGACTCCTGGATTCAGCCTGACCCAGCTCTGGCCATTGCAGCCATTTGGGGAGTAAACCAGCAGATGGAAGATCTGTCTTTGTCTCTCTGTCTCTGTAACTCTGTCTTTCACATAAATAAATAAATAAATAAATCTTAAAAAGAAAACAGCTTGTGCCAGTTGAAACTTCCAGCAAAATGATTGTGCACCTGTGTACCTAATGTGTAGCTATGAGAGATAGCTAAATAACTGTATACCCCTTTCCTCTCCCAATAGAGTGTTGTCAAATATTGTAAATAATGACAAAAAGATTGAGCAACTTTCATATCAGACCTGATCTAGCATTTGTATTGAGGTTACCATAAAATGTTAAGACTGGAAAGAAAATATACCTGGACCCAACTGTTTTCAAAACAAATTGAGAAATCCTTTTATATACTGCTGAAGGCTTTGCAGAGATGCAAATTACAAGATTGTTCAGACAGACTGCTCGTTCTGAGTTTCAAAGAAAGTCACACACCAAGGTTTGGCAAGTAGGGGGTCTTCTGGCCAGGGCTCATCTTTATTATTTACTTTCCCTAGAATTTCCCTAGAATCTTCACCTGATGAAAAGGGTGTTGGTGGGACCCACCCTTTCACTGCTGCTTTAAACAATTAGCTTAGATCCTCACTGTTTGGGGTCCCTGTAAGGAGTCGGCCATCATGATGGGAGGACATACTCCAGTTCCTGGAGGTTAAGCTCCCAAGAATCATCAGGATTAGTAATTACTTCATGACACCATACGGCCAGGGCATTGATTTAGAAAAAACCCAAGTCAATGTAATCTGCTTTGCACAGAAGGAGAGGGAATTCTGTGAGCAGGTGCAATTTGAATTGAATTATTTCATTATTTCTTCATCATGTTTGACTGCTGCCAGAAGAACAAAGATGCCTCAGACTCTTTCTCTCCTATTTCTTTTTTGAGACCGTTAACTTCATTTTGTCAGACGAGCATGAGACTCACATAACTCATTTAGACTCAGTCCAACTCGCATATATCTAATTATTATTTTCTTGGGTGTTTATTGGGTTTTGTGGACTTTGTAGAGTTGGCTCTATTACATGTTTGATAAGCAAGGAAGGCTGTGGGAGGGGAGATGGGGATGATTTGCTGCCATTCTCTTCTGATGGAAGAAGAAAGCAGTTTCTGGTGCTGCTGATGAGTAGCAGACGATGCTGCCAGTGTCCTTTGTGCCCTCTTTTGGGGGGCTGAGGTCTGCAGGTGTAATTGATTCTTTACAGCAGTCCCTGAAAAAGTTTTGGGCATGTACCAGGCTTTAGAGAATCCTTGGATATTTCTCTCTCTCTCTCTCTCTCTCTCTCTCTCTCTCTCTCTCTCCCTTATACTCAGGTTGACTATTTGAAGCAGTGCAGACCTTGCCCTTTGGGTGAGCAGCACAAATCAGATCCATGGCTTTTGCTCAGACACCTCCAGGGCTTCCTGGAGACACATGCTATTCCCCTGGCCATGGGGATGGAGTCAGGAATGGTCAGATGACCCAGTCACAACCCAAGAGATGCTGCAAGGCTTTTTCTGGGACTTCTGGGAGAGGGACTCATGGTTTTTTCCACCGTTCTTGAATAGCAAAGGTTGGGTGTTTTGGAGTTGCTGATGCCACTGAGAAAGACTGCTTGACAGTGGAGCCAACCTTGGTGGGAGAGAGGGAGAGGGAAAAAGCAGTGCTGACATAGTCAGAACCCTGTGTCCAGCTGTGCCTGAAGGCAGACCAACCTCTAGACGTCTCAGTTACTTAAAGCAACTACATCCATCCTGGGCTAGACTTTCTCCAATTTGTATCTAAAGGGTCCAATACCCAGTCTTTCCCCCCAGGAAATCAGGGGTCCCAGTTCTCTTCTCAGTTCCTACCCATAAGCAGCTCTACCGCTCTGTAGCCTCCTCCTTCCTACCTGACTGCCCTAGGGACAATATTAAAATTCTCATGCTCTGCTGGGAATAGATTTTCACGTAAGGCCTTATGGCTTATTACACTTTGATTGAACATTTGCAGACATTTGGGGAAGAAATTTGATGTTAGAAGATTATGAGAATAGAGAATAGCCACCAGACTACAAGTTCCACGAGAGTAGGGAGTGGGCTTCCCTCAGTCTTCCTTACATCCAGTGTCCCTGGGGCTGAGTGTGCTGCCTGGCTGAGTTAAAGGATCAAGGTTTGGCTGGAGTTAGGGACCCAAGGGTCCTTATCATTCAATACTCTCATTGTTTAGTTTGAGCAGAATAGGAGAGGAGGGAGTAGGGGGAGGTTTTCTTTGAGTTGAGGGACCCATTCTGGTCCTTTTAGCACTGACTTCACCCCTTGTATCTCATAGCACATTTTTAAATTTATTTTTATTGTTAAAAAGATTTTATTTATTTGAAAGACAGAGTGACAGAGAGAGGGAGGGAGGAAAGGAGAAAGAGAGAGAGAGACAGAGAGTTCTTCCATTCACTCCCAAATAACCAAGTCTAGGCCAGGCTGAAGCCAGGAACCAGCAGCTTCATCCTGACCTCTCATGTGAGTAGCAGGGACCCAAGTACTTGGGCCATCATCTGCTGCTTTTCCAGGCACATTAGTAGGGAGCCGGACCCTAATGGCACATTAACAGCTCCTTTCAGAATTGAGTGAGTGTTGCAGTGGTTAAAACAAGCTGTTTGTGATACTCACATCCATAGCAGAGTACCTAAATTCCAGTCCTGACTCTGCTTCCAATTCCAACTTCCTGCTCATGTGCACCCTGGGAGGCAGCAGGTGATGGCTCCAGTACTTTGGTTCCTGCTACCCATGTGGGAGACCTGAACAGAGTTTCCGGCCTGGCTTTAGTCTGGTCCAGAACTGGCTGTTGCAGCCATATGAAGAGTGAACCAGAAGGTGGAAGACTTCACTCTGTCTGCCCATCTCTGTCTCTTCAACTTTCAAGTAGAGTGAAATAAATAATTTAAAAAGTAGCCCCTTTCATCCACTCATCCATCATAAAGGACATGATCCCAGAGGACACATATGCTGTCAGAGAATGGGTTATAAAGGCCAGAAGGAATTTGGTCAATGAAGTGGACCATATTGAGGCCAAATGTCCCTTCTGGCCCTAATTCTGGACTTAGCTGGAGGTGTTGGTAGGCTGATTTTCAGCTCAATCAAAGGCCTTTGGGCAAGTCACTGATCCCTTGCTGAAGACACTGGAGTGTAGTTCTCTGGTGAGGAAGCTCCCTGCCTTGGGCACTTTGCTTCAAGGAATCACGTCATCATACTGGTACAAATACTTTGAAGATTATAAAGCACTCTGCACACATGTGGCTGTTACTACTGCTGATACTATCCATTTTAGTGCCAATAGTGTGGATCACAATAATTTAAGCCGGCTTCTCCCTGATGAGCAGAGGAAGAATGTGGAAGAACTATGTTTGTAGGGTTCCTACTGCAGGATTTCCTAGGCTACACAGTAGAGAAAGCAGCTGTGACCCTTCCTGTCCCAGTCCTTGAGGGGAAAGTTTGCTTTGTTGGCTGCTCAGCCTGGACACCCTGAGCCTTAGGTATGTCTTACCAGTCTCAGGCTGCTTGTTCTGGGCATGGGGAAGAAGCGATAGGGGAAATAGGGCCAGGGCAACTTGGATGGTTCCCATAAGGAGGAGGAGGAAGGGAGGGGCTGGCTACAGGGCACCTAAGCCTGTGAGTTTGGAATTTGGTCTCAGGTAATTGGATGGGTCTATGTGGCCCCCAAGGTCCCCCACTTGTGGCCCTTGCTTTCTGGCCTTTGGAAGGTCTGGTCAGGTTTCCTCTAGGGCAGGTAGGCATCTTGGTGGATGATTCCCTTCCTCCCTTTCAAAGGTGAAACTCACGTGCAAGGCCATTGTGGCCTGTGGGGATCCATCAACCCCAGAGGGAGGGGTGGGAATGTGAAGTTCCAGGCAGGGATTCTCGCCACAATTTTTGATATAAATACTCTTATTCCCATTAAACACATAAGAAAATGGAGGAACAGAGAGACTAAATTAATTGCCCAAGGTGTTCCCTGGCTAAAAAGAAGTGGAACGGAATTTGAATGTATAGATTCTAGCACCAGAGTCTAGGTTCCTAATGACTGTGCTGTCTCTCTTTCACAGGAGCTTGCATTTCTCTCTGTCTCCTGGTTGCACACACTGGCCCAGAGCAGATGTTCAAGTTTGTGAAAACGATGATGAAGTTCAGACATAAATGAACAAGGGACATCTTGTTGGTAACAGCTGCTTCTGGTGGCAGACTCGTGTGTTCACAAAGCAGGACTCATTTCTCAGACTCTCCTGCAGTGAGAGGGGGGTCTACAGAATATGGGCAAAAGCAATTAGGGTCTCTTTGTTTCTGTACACAGAAGCTCCAAGCAGTGTCCCATTTTTCTTTCCCTTTCCCCTTCCATTGGATTCATGGGGTGGACTTAGAAGGCCCGAGCAGAACAGAAGTACAGGATGTAAGCAATCATGCGTACTTGTGTCACTGCATGGAAGAGAGCTGCCCAAACGTGGCCCGTCCAGGAGCTCACACATTGGACTTTTGTCTAACTGAGAGAACTAATTTTGCAAAATTGTGTTAAGCTAGTGAATATTTTTTTACTCCAACTAATACATTTCTTTAAAGAAGATTTATTTTAGATAAGCTTGGTTTGTTTAGAAATCTTCAATATAGCTTGGAGTGCATGAGTTTGAAAGTGTCACTTTGAATTTATTTAAAACAAAGTTGCTCGTTTATCTCCACTGGGTCCAAGTCCAAAATTCTTATGTACCCCCTTTTTCCTCCCATAGCTACTAAGAGAGATCTCTCCACCAGAATTCCATTCAGAACTGAATTTTATACTGGCTTATGTAATCTATTTTCAAACGAATAATTTTCAGCCAGCTGAAGCTGTCTCCTTCATTTACTTTCAAGGAAGCTCTTAGAATGAAGCTGCTGAAAGCTGAAATCTCTGGGCAGCATAGCAGATAAGTGCACTGCTATTTAAGAGGAAACCTTTTGGGTAATGCCATTCTGTGAGCCTCCGAAGCACGAAGGGTGATTGGCACTATACCTGCTGCAAACAACGGGCTTTGTCTGCCCAAGGTGTGGATGTGCAGAGCATCGGTGCCTGGGAAATCTGCAGAATCTTGGAGAAGACAGGAGGAGGATAGCATGACTGACAGCAGACAGACGCAGGGTTGTGGTGATGCCTGGAGACAGCCACTAATGGAGGAGAAGAAGGAAATCATGGCTATTTTAGGGTCATTACAACTGATATGGGAAATGGGAAAAGCCATTACGATATATGAACTGCTCAGTAGAATCCAAACTCCCCTCACTTTCCCTAAATCAGAGACTGGCTTGGTCTGAGGTCGGTAGATGTTAGGTTGGTTATGTCACCCCCTAATGATACAGGAGGACCCTGAGGGCAATACAATGACTTGCTCAAGGTTGTGTCAGTGCTAGGTGACTGAGCTTGGACTTGGACCTATGTCCTTCTGTTGCCAAAGCCAGCACTTCTGCTGGTGTGGCCCTGCCTGGCCAGTGCACGTGTGTCTGCTATGACTCTTCCAAGGAATTCTGTCACATGCACTGTCACCTGTCTGTCCTTGCCAGCTTTCTTTCTTTTTCTGTTTATGGTGACCCCATTGTCTTTTCATCTGCTACCAAGATTGAGGGATGCAGCTGTCCTGTGTAGGGTACATTTCCTGGGTTGTGCAGCACTCAACCCCACTTGCTCACTTACTTCTTCTGTGAGACTTAAAAAAATATCAGGGCTTGGATGCCACCATCAAGGTATCTGATTTAATTGGTCTGAATCAGGGCTTGGGCATTATCTTGTTTTAGGAGGCCCTAGGTGGTTTTAATGCCCAGTCAGGCTTAAGAATCACTGTCTTGGGGTTGACCTTTGGCTTTGGGGTTAATTACTCCCATTAAGATGCCCACAGCCCATATCAGAGTATCTGGGTTTGGTATCCAGCTCTGCTCCTGACTCCAGCCTCCTGCTAATGCAGACCCTATGAGGCAGCAGTGATGGCTCAAGTAGCTGGGTCACTGCAACCCATGTAGGAGACCTGGATTGAATTCCTGGCTCCTGGCTTCAGTCTGGTTCGGTTCCAGCCATTGTGGGCATTTGGGGAATAAATCAGCACATGGGAGCTCTTTCTTTCTCTCTCTCTGTGTGTGTGTCTCTCTCTCTGTCTATATTTGTTTCTCTTTCTTTGCTTTCAAGTAAATTTTAAAAAGAAAAGAAAATACAGTAAATTAAAAACAAAAAAAATCAATGATTTTATCTCATTTATTTATTTTAATTTATTTTTGGTAACATTTAAGAGGTATTGGATGCAGGTGTCCTAATCATCACCTTCACTGCCTAGCCAAATACCTGCCCCAACAACCATTGTCTTGAGGGCAGCTTTGGACAGAGAATAGTGCAAGGAAGATGAAGAAATTCATATAATTAAGTCTAATGAAATGAATTTTATCCCAGGGGAAGGAACTACAGAGAATATACTGTGATTTGATGGCCAGAAACTTGATTTAAACTAGTTTAAGCAAAAGATAGGAATTTAGTCACACAGAAATAAAGGGCTCATGTAGGCTGGGTACATGGCTCTCTCAGCATCATCAGGCTCTCTCTCCCTGTTTCTTGCCTCTGCTTTCTCCCTGTGCTGGCTTCATGCTGTAGACTGCTTTCCTATGTGCCACTAACCATGGCTGCCTTTAGCACCAGGCTCATACCCCTTCAGTCTGGCAACTGTGGGGAAAATGACTGCTTATCTCAAATGTTTGCATGTGAAGATTCTTCAAAAAGTTCGTGGAAAACTGAATCATATTTGTACAAAAGTTTTTTGAAATCCAAGCATTGTTTTTTTATAATACACATTTTCATAATCTTTAAAGACCCCCAGTAGTAATCTAAGGAAAGTCTTGGTCATAAGTGTACTCTGGGACCAGTCACGCTATTCTTGTAGTCAAGGGAACATTGGTTCTACTGCCCCCCAGTATGCTATGGAAGACAGGAGGAGTTTTCCAAGGCAGGCAACATAAAAGATACACCCCTGACATTCTCAACTGAGCATGGTAGTTTGCAAAAGTAGAGAGTGGGGGCCGGCACTGTAGTGTAGCGTGTGAAGCGGATGCCTGCAGTCCTGGCTGCTCCACTTCCTATCCAGCTCTCTGCTATGGCCTTGGGAAAGCAGTGGAAGATGGCCCAAGTCCTTGGGCCCCTGCACCTGCGTGGGATACCCAGAAGAAGTTCCTGGCTCCTGACTTCAGATTGGTGCAGCTCCGCCGTTGTGGCCAATTGGGGAGTGAACTAGCGGATAGAAGACCTCTCTCTCTCTCTCTCTCTCTCTCTGTCTCTCTCTCTCTCTGCCTCTTCTTCTCTCTGTGTAACTCTGACTTTCAAATAAATAAATTAATCTTAAAAAAAAGTAGAAAGGGAATAAAAAGCATTCTAGGAAGTGGGGAGAGCTTGTGAAAGGCCCAGAGATGTTAAGGAGTGTGCTGTGCTTAGATCACCGTGTGTTCTGGGGGCTGGAGTTCAGCACTGATGAGACTGTGGTGAGGATGAGGGTGGAGAGATGACAACAGAGAAGGGCTGATGAAGAACATGGGTTAGAACTCTGGAAGGCATCTTACAGGTAATGGGCCTTACAGAGCTTCAGGTAGGAGAGTGATAAGATTAATTTGATTTTATGACATTTACCTACATTGTGCACTGTGGAGGGGAGAGGCTGGGCTTGGATCAGACTGCCTCGGCTCTTTCTGGCACTGTGCAGGAACCTATTGAGAAGACCCCAGTAGTCATCAATGAAGCACTTTGTAGTTGTCAAAACACATCCCTGTTCATTATAGAATTTTAAGTGAGTTGATGGATATTGCCTTTGTCACTTAGGTGTTGTGAACATATGTTACTATTCCAAGTCTCACCATTTCACTCTCCTCATGGTCTCTCTGTGTAGGACCCCAAAAGCGGTGTCCTCTTGTGACGACCCCAGAAACACAGACTCCAGACCAGACGATGCAATAGAGCAGGAGGTAATTTTTATTTCATTTGCGCAAATGGGCCCCCTACTGCTGCAAGCAGCAAGCAAGCGAGAGGAGCCCCGAGCAGCTATCTCACACAGCTTTTAAGGGGCAAAACCACAAAATTAACATACCATAGGGTGGCGTAAGTTTATTGGGTAACTACAAGGGGAGGAGGTCGTCGAGGAGGAGGAGAGAACAGAAACAGGGGCTACATGCCCTACGTGTCTAAGCTTGGACAAGGGGAGGGGGTCCTTGAAGAGCAGAAAGGGGTGGCTACGTGCCCTACGTGTCTCGTGGTTTCTTTGTTAAGCTTGAACAAGCACAGGGGAGGGGGCTTAGGTGCATACCAGGATGTTCTGTCGCCCTTATCTCTGGGTAGTAGCCCTTATCTCTGGGTAGTAGCCCTTATCTCTGGCTAGTAGCTATCTGCTTTCTCTGTGAACTTAGTTTACTCCCCATTTCCCAGGACTGTTTTATTAAGGCCATTTTATGGCGGCTCTCGGCCGCTCCTTTCATCTGGATTGACAGAAATTCTTATTTTTAATTTAGGTCACTTTATCAGATTTGTCTTTCATGGTTCATGTGATCTGTGCCCTGTTTAAGTACTTTTGCTTACTTTAATGTCATTAAAGATGTGACTTTCTTTTCTTTTTTCTTGTCAGGAAGGCAAGAGAAGGCCTTTCTAAGCAAAGGGCATGGAGCCGAGTCCTCCAGGACGCTGAAGAGGGGGCCAGGCACAGCGGCCTCCTCTTGCTCTGCCTTTTTCCTCTGGATCCTGTCTTTGGAACTGCAAATCTCCTTTTCCCTCGGTTAGACTGGAGCAGGGAGAGCAGAGGGTGAAGCAGAGGAAAGTAGCAACAGCATCATTTGTTCCAGAGTCCTCTGTGCTGGAGGTTTATGCATGTGTCAGGAAACAGCAGCGTCAAATGCTTGAAGTATTGCCGTCAGGTTGACAGAGGTGGAGGCAGCAAGCTGAGGTAATGCTTTTAGGACAACTTTTGGCCTCCTGGGCCATTTAGAAGAAAAGACACACCTTCAAAGCACCGGAGACAAACAAAGGACAGTCCCCTCCCCTCTGAATTTCCTAGCAAGTTTGATTTGATTTAAGAGGCTTTTGTGCAAAGTGGAAATCAATACAAACAGAACTGGCAACATCTCCTCAGCAGCGAAGCTGTGAGTGAATACCCCAGGAATGTCACTTCTTGGATATTTGGCTCCAGATCCTCGGCCAGGAGACAGAAGCTGGGGCTGGTTCCTCCAGAGCTGCACTTAAATTTTTTTTTTTTCTGACAGTAGATTAATTTGAGTTTATTCATCAGTGGTTGGCAAGGGGACAGAGCAAGTGTGAAGGGACAGGGTTGTCTTCAGAAACAGAAGTAGCCACAGCCTCAGGAGCACCCATGTTTTGGAGTTGGTCCTAGATCAAGGAGCAGCAAGGCAGTGGTTTGAGGCTTGTTCATTTCTGAGCACTCACCACCTGGGTTGACAGGGATTGTGATGGAACTCTGCGCTTCCTTTTCCTCACTGGCAAAATGAGGGTTAGAAAGGGTATGCTGAGTGGATGAACTGAGTGCACGCAGGTAGAGCACCTGGAGCAGCATCAGTGTGGAGCCAGTGTGCAGTGGATGCTCATCGCTGTGACTCTCAGTGTAGTCACTAGATCCATTGGAACAAGCACGGGATCCTAGCTTCCCGAGCTACCCTGAAGTTCCACAACAACCAGAAAGAAATTATCAGGATATTTCAGATACCCAAAAGCTTGCTTGCCCAAAATACTCAGAGAAAGGAGGTAAAATATGAGGCCATAAACTACCTTTTAAACAATTTCTTTGATTCCCCACTCTTTGTTGGTCCCGGCATGCTCTGTGACCTGGGAAAGGAGGAAAGCCCAACTACCTAGCCATCTGCTGCTCAGAGAAGCACAGCCCTGAAGGAACTCCCTTTAGGTTAAATCACAAAGCATCAGTTCATACTTACACAGGAAATCCATCTCTGGTGGTCCCAGTCCCACCTTACGTTGCAATATGGTGGAAAATATGTCAAACCCGTAACAAACTCAAAGGATATTGAATTAAAGTAATTAAAGTAAATTGCCATATAATTTATTTATAAATGTTTAAACATTAATTTCTTTGGTATCACTAGAAGGCCCCTGGGTTCACACACTGGTATAAATGACAGACTGAGTAAACAAGCAAAGTGGTCACCAGGCACCTGGCTGAATCAAGAGCACACAGGACGTCCTAGGATGAAAAGATTGATTTCATTATAGTCATCCTCATAATTTGAAATTTATTCCTTTGTTCCTTGAAAGTTTCAGAATTCCTTGGAGCCCCTTGAGATTAATTATCACCAACTGTTTACACAGGAGGAGAAAGCAGAGGGCACCAACTTCAGCCTTGGAAGTGAGTTCAAATCTGTCATTTATCACCTGTGTGATTTTGTCATTCAACCATCTGAGCCTCAGTTTTTTATTTTCAAAAATGAAATAATAATGGACCATCTGGTAGGGTCTGTGGCTATCTGCATTTTTGAGTATAGTGGTAGGCTCCTATAAAGCTTCTAGTAGCTGTTATCTGTTAGCCTAATTATTACATGTTGCCCATAAATATTTGATCTCTGAAGTTCAAATCAGATCTCTGAGACTAACATGCTCATTTCTGGGGCCACATTGAGGGGCAAAGGCATTATTGTTAGGAGTGATCTCTGGAGGGAATTTCAAGGAGGAGGTGCCCCTTGTTCTGGGCCTAGAAGAAGCACAGTAGAAAAATATCAGACTATTGTAGCCAGCAAAAGGAATCCCAACCAAAATGGATTAAGCCAAAGGAATTTACTGGCTTCTGTAGCTGAATGGCTGAGGGCTAGGTTGCTGGGAAACTCCTGAGGACTTAGCTCTTGTTTTCCACTTTGGCTGCACCATTTATGGTAGCAAGAAGCTATATTCTCACCAGTTTGAGTCTGACGGGAAGGTTTCCCTAAGCAAATCCTGAGGTTCACTCTTATTGCACTGGCTAGTCCTGTATCCCTGCCTGACTTCATCATCGTAGCTGGGGGCTGTGATGGGCTTAGATCTGCATCACATAACACCACTTAGTTCACATGGACTGAGAAGGTTCAGGTAGATGCAAACAAAACGTGGAGGCTGGGGCCAGTGTTGTGGTGCAATGCTGTTGCTTGTTCAGCAGCTGCTTGTGATGCCAACATCCCATACTGGAGCAGCAGTTGGAGTCCTGGCTGCTCTATTTCCAACCCAGGTCCCTGCTAATGTATCTGGGAAAGCAGCAGAAGATGCCCCAAGTACCTGAGTCTTTGCTACCAATATGGGAAAGATCCAGTTGGAGTTTTGATTTTCGGGCCTCAATCTGGTCCATCCCAGGCTGTTGCAGCCATTTGAGGAGTGAACCAGTGGATGGACGATCTTGTTTCTCTCTCTCTGTGTGTCACTCGGCCCACTCTGCCTTTTAAACAAATAAGATAAATCTTTCAAAAAAAAAAAAAAAAGAAAAGAAAGAAAGGATGGAGGCTTTTACTGGAAGAAAGTGGAATAGGTGCTGGACACACAACTGATACACATTCACTACAAACATTCTCACTGTAAAACATAAAAAGGAAATTTTCTGACAATTTCCCCTACTTACTTATCATCCCTGGGATAATTACTATAACAGATTTGGCTACTTTCCTCTGGATGGCTGATTCTCCCATATTAATAAGATGATACTTCAAAAATTTGTGAAAAAGTGGAATTAAAAAGTAAGTTTATTTCAGTGTAAACAAGTTTTGAATCCTATGTATAGTTTTTCTATAATGTGAATTTCCATGAAACTTTTAAAGAATCCTCATATACATAAATTTCATTTTTCTGTATCAAAATTAGATTTCTAATTTTACTTTTCCATTAACTTCTGGAAGTATCCTTTTATTAATGATAGGAGATATTTTCAAGTGAGATCATTCATGCATGTTGCTAGGCAACCTTTTGTTACATTTCATATGTCTTGGTTATTTTACTACCTTACTGGTGTAGATATGCTTTATCTTATTTAATATTTGTACAGCACTGTGAAGAATGAATGCAGCCTATTGATTTAATCAGGGCTGGGCTCGATTTGGAATGATGCAGAGGAGTGATGATTATACAGTGCAGGCTTGGGGAGATAGCGAGCAGTACACAACCTCAGCAGTGAAAATGCCAGGATTGTCACATCAGGGGAGGGCAGGGCTCAGCTCACGTCCTCCAGGCCATGATTTGCTGCCCTCTGACAAATCACACTGCCCAGAAGTGTCATCGAGACCTCATTACCAGTGCTGTATTAATGAGCAGCAGGAGCTGCTACTGTTGCAGAGCTCAAGAAATTACAAAGATGTCACTGGCAGAGTCTCCCTTCCCTTTCATGGATGTCATTCCCCATAAGAGGTCTGAAAGGATGGAAATGTTATGATCATTAGTGCTGTGATGATAGCAGAACAATGAAAGAAATAGAAATCACCCACCAAACATCTTTGCAACTCCCAACAGCAGGAAGGACACCATAGCTTTCTCAGTCTGAAAAGCCAAATGCCATAGCTTGCTGAGAGAGAAGTAAAAAATCAATTATTAATGCTGCCTTAGCCTCACTTGTGATTTTCACAGAAAACTAGGTCTTTTAATTCAAGGAGGGAAGACGGTGAGTGGGTAGAGGAAATGGTGGTAAACAATGATCAAAAACTATTGCTATCATTTGAGGCTTGTCATAGCAACATTGTTCAAAGACCCAAGGAGTAGTCAAATGGAAATGAACAAATAAAAAAAAAAAAACCCTTCAGGGAGTTGCAGCAGTAGCCACACTGCCTTTATGGTCATTTAATTAAATGCAGAAACACCCTTCTAATTTGTGATCCTTTCCTCCTTTTTCTATCCAGCACCCCCACAGCTGTGTCAGGGAAGAAGAGGATATTGAGGGTCACTCAGGGCAGGTTGCAACCTCAGCACTACTGCTAGTTTGAGGAGATAACTTTGGTGTGGGCAGCTTCCTGTGCATTGTGGGATGGCTAGCCTCTACCCACTAGACACAGTAGCACCCTCCCAGGTGTGGCGATCAAAAAGGCGCTGCCAGAGTTCTTTGAGGGGCAAAAGATCCCTGGTGAAGATCCAGGGAAACGATTCTGAACACAATGTGCCTTAGCCCTGGGTCTGAGGAGGAAAGCAAGATTCCCCATCCTGGTCTCCCCCACCAGTGCAGCCAGGCTTCATCTCACAGTATCTAAAGCTCCCGGAAGAACAAAGCAGATCTGTTCACAGAAGCCCCATCGTGTTGAGGTCAGAATGGCTCAACATCTTCAGCTGCTGGAACCCTGCTCTGGCACAGTCCCCATTCCATGGGTCCTTGGAAACTTGGAGGATACACCAGTCTCAATCCCTGTGACCTGGACAAGACTGCTGGGAGGGCTTCTAACATCAAAAGTAGCCCCAGTCTTTTCTTTTTGCCTCTTTGTGGGCTCATGCCCATTGGCAACTCCAAGTTTCCAGAGAAAAGCAAAGTGAGAGCAGCTGACAAAGCAGAGAGATTTGCTCCATTTGGTCTCCTCCAATTTAAGTCAAGTGGCAGAAGCTCTGAGGGACAGGAGGTGTCGTGCACCAGACTCGGACCAGGGAGTACTCTTTTCTCTCCCTCTGGCAGACGGTCTCCAAATATGACTTCTGTCCACTGCTTATCTCCCTGGGGAATTCCTGTGTGGTGGTGATGTGGCTCACCCTAAAAAGTACATTTTGTCTGTTTCTCCTTGAATCAGAGCTGCCCTTGTGATGTGCTTTGCCCAGTGGCATGTGGCAGTAATGGCATTGCCTTTGTAGCCTTTCAAAGGTCTGGTCGTTTTTGTTTCCTCTCTCTTTGAAGTTAGCTGTCATGTGAGAAGGCTTGAGAGCGTCACGCTGGGAGACAGCTCCCACTAGGCACATTGAGCAACCTTGTAGAGGGGGAGAGACAGAAGGTAGATGGATTAGATAGACATCAGTTTAGCTCCTGGCTACTTGAGTCATCCCTGATGAGATGCTGGTCAGGTGAGTGAAAAAATTCATATTGGACATTCCAGCCTGGACATCCACCGTGTGGACCAGGAAAGCCACTTGCTCAAGCCCACTTAGACTGCATTATCACAAGAAGCAATACATCATTGCTGTTTTAAGTTATTACGGGCTCAGAACTTCAGCCTTCTCATGATCACATGAAAAACTGTATTTCTTAATACTGCGACTCAGTGGATTCTCTTGGACTAATCTAAATCCTCACTCTTCACCAGGGCAGAGTGAGGGGTAGATAGGGACTGTGTAGAAAGTCTTGGGCTTCTCACAGAAGGAAATAATTCATACTAAGACACCAAAGATACATAATAGCATTCACACCAATTCTTTCAAGGGACTTTGCATTTGTTTCTAGGAAAACACACTGACTAATAAGCTCTAATGTTGAGTATTTAGGTGACAGTAATAAGATGAGTAGGTTGAATTGCAAGATTTGGATGCCTTTTTCTTCATTCAGTAATTGATTTATTTAAAAATTGGGGTAAAATTTTAATGTAATGAAGTACACAGATCTAAGTTGCATAATTTCATGAGTTCCACCCATGGAACTAACACTTCAAGCCTCTACAGAACACTGACATCATTCCCCAAATTTCTGTAAACTTTCACCAGTTAATCCACTTTCCCACTGGAAACTGGTGCTCTGGTTTCTGTCATCATCTATTATTTTCTGCTTTCTGATTTTGTACAATATATTCATAGTATGTACTCGTCCTTTCTGGCTTCTTTCACTTAGCATATTGTTTTCAAGATTAATCTAGGTCACTGCATGTATACATAATTTTTAATAGTTTTAAATTTTTATTGCTAAAGTAGTGTTCCACATATGAATATACCACCATTTGTTAATCTATCCTCCTAAAGACTGATATTTGGCTCATTTACAGTTTTTTTGTTACAAATAAAGTTCTTATGCAAGTCTTTTTGCAAATCTGTTTTCTTTTTTTTTAGGTTTTGTTTATTTATTTGAGAGGCAGAGATGGAGAGAAAGGAAAGGTCTTCCATCTGCTGGTTCACTCCTCAAATGGCCACAAGGGTCACAGCTAGGCCGATCTGAAGGCAGGAGCCAAGAGCTTCTTCAGGGTCTCCCATGTGGGTGCAGGAGCCCAAGCACTTGACTCGTTTTCTACTGCTTTCCCAAGCCATAAACAGAGAGCTGGATCAGAAGCAGAACAGCTAGGATATGAACTGGTGCCCATTTGGAGTGCTGGAGCCATAGGCAGAGGCTTAGCGCACTATGCCACAGCGCCAGCCTGCAAACACAAGTTTCAGTTCATTTCTCATCAGCAATGTGAGAATGTACAATGTTTCCATTTGTTTACATTTTTCTCAACCATTTAATTTAAGTCATTCTGTTGCTATGCTGTGTTGTGCTTGAATTTCACTGTTTTCATCTGAATTGTCTCTGTTGATTAGTGTTGTTAAGCATGTTCCCAAGTTTACAAGCTTTCTTTTGTGAAGTGTTTGTTCAAGTATTTGCTCATTTAAAAACTGGATTGTTATTCTTATTGTTGATTATGAGGAGTTCTTTATTTGGGATTTGAGAACTTTGATACATGTATTGTGAACATTTTCTCTCAGTCTGTGTCTTTTTCTATTTTCTTAGCAATGTCTTTTAAAGAATAGTCTTAATTTTTGATGAAGTCCACTTAATCCATTTTCTTTTTAAGGCACCTGCTTTTGTATTCTCTCTAATAAATCTTTGTCTTGAAGACATTATTCTTAAAAATATTTATGTATTTAAAGGCAGAATGACAGAGAGGGAGAAGCACACACACACACACATACACACAGATCTTCCATCTGCTGGTTCACTCCCCAAATGGCTATAACAGACAGGGCTGGGCCAGGTCAAAGCCAGGAGTCAGGAACTCCATCCTGATATCCTTCATGGGTGTCAGGGACCAAGAACTTGGATCATATTCCAGTGCTTTCCAGGTGTATTGGCAGGAAACTGAATTGGAGACAGAGCATCCAGGCCTCAAACCAGCACTCTGATTTGGGATACAAGCATCTTAAGTGGTGGTTTAACTTGCTGTGCTAAAAAGCTGGCCTTGAGATATCTTTTATTTCTTCAGAAGGCTTAACATTTTAACTCTTATGCTTGTGTCTATTATTCACCTTTTAAATTTATTATTTATTTATATTTATTTAAAAGGGGAGAGAGGAAGCGGAGAGAGAAGGCACATAGCACTGGTTCACTCTTCAAATGCCCACAACTGCTGGGCCAAAGGCAGGAGCAGGGAACTCATTTTAGGTTTCTTGTGTGGGAGACAAAGATCCAATATCTTAAGCCATTACTCCTGCTTCATGAAGTCTGTATTAGCAGGAAGTGGAGTCAGGAATTGGATACTGGGACACAGTTGTTTTAACTGACATTTCAACAGCTTAGCCAAATATACACCATTATGAAATGTTTAACTTTTTTCATAGTTATTAAAGTATAATTGACATATAAAAAGTGTATATATTCAAGGTTTTTTTTTTTAATAAAAAAATTCACTTTCCCACTGGAAACTGGTGCTCTGGTTTCTGTCATCATATATTATTATATATTATATTATAAAAAGGAATATATATTTATAATATATGTATATTATAAAAAGATGTATTTGTTTGAAAGGCAGAGAAACCGAGAAAGAGAGAGAGACCAAAAGAAAGATCTTGTATCTGCTCGTTCACTTCCCAAATGTTCACAACAACCAGGTCTGGGCCAGGCTAAAGCCAGGAGCCAGGAACTTCATCCTGGTCTCCCACATTGTTGGGAGGTGCCCAGGCGCATTAACAGGAAGCTGGATCGGAAGCAGAGCAGCTTGAGCGAGAACCAGCATTCTGATAGGGGATGAGGGCCTTGTAAGCAGTGGTGTAACCTGCTGTGCCACAATGCCCACCCTTTGTGATGTTTTGGTTTATGTACACATTGTGAAGTCATTGCCACAGTCAAGCTAATGAACACATCTACCATCTCACATAGTTACCTTTTTTGGTATGTTGAAAATATTTGAGATCTATTCTCTTAGCACATTTGAAGTAAGAAATATGTTATTATTAACTACAGTCCCTGTATTGTACATTAGGTTTCCCTAACTTTTTCATCCCATAAAAGCAAGATTGTGTCCTTTGACCAATATCTTCCTGGTTCCCCTGCTCCAGGCCCCTGGTAACTCCTTCCTCTCTGTTTCTGTGAATTCACCTTTTTTAGGTTTTGCATACATCACATTTTTTTTATTTACTCATCCATTAACTGACACTTTGGCTGTTTCCATATCTTGATTATTGTGTCTAATGTTGCAATGAATGTGGGAGTGCAGGTATCCCTTCAACATACTGATTAAACTTCCTTTGTATAAATACCCAGTAGTGGGATTGCTACATCATACGATAATTCTGTTTTTAATTTCTTGAGCCTCTCTACTGTTTCCCATAATGGATGTACCACTTTTGAATTAAGTTTTGTATACAACGAGAGATAGGAATCAAAGGTCATTTTTTTCTTCATGTTTATCCAATTCTCTAGCACTTTTATGGAAAATGTTCCTTTCTGTATTAAATTCCTTTGGTGTCTTATTGAAAAACAAATTAATCAAATATATGAATTCTCTTTTCTATTGATCTGTTTGTCTCTCCTTATGCCCACATTATGTTGTCTCTCTTTTTTGTTTCACTATATATTTACGGTAAATATTTTATGTGTGTATTTATTTCTTTGAAAGGCAGAGTTAAAGAGAGGCAGACACACACACACACACACACACACACACACAGAGAGAGAGAGAGAGAGAGACTGAGAGAGAGAGAGAGTCTTCTATATGCTGGTTAACTCACCAAATGGCTGCAATGGCTTGGAGCTGTGTTGATCTGAAGCCAGGAGCCAGGAGCTTCTTCCAGGTCTCCCATGTGGGTACAGGGGCCCAAGGACTTGGGCCATCCTCTACTGCCCTCCCAGGCCATAGTAGAGATCTGGATTGGAAGTAGAACAGATGGGACTTGAACTGGTGCCCATGTGGGATGTCAGCACTGTAGGCGACAGCTTTACCTGGTATGCCACAGTGCTGACCCCTTTATGATAAATCTAAAAATCAGCTAATGAGAGTTCTTTTTCTTTCTTCATTAAAGATTGTTGTGATGATTCTAGGTCCTTTGCATTTTCATGTAATTTTTTTTTGACAGGCAGAGTTAGACAATGAGAGAGAGAGAGAGAGAGAGAGAGAAAGGTCTTCCTTCCGTTGGTTCACCCCCCAAGTGGCTGCTACAGCGGGCGCACTGTGCGGATCCGAAGCCAGGAGCCAGGTGCTTCCTCCTAGTCTCCCATGCTGGTGTAGGGACCAAGGACCTGGGTCATCCTCCACTGCCTTCCTGGGCCACAGCAGAGAGCTGGACTGGAAGAGGAGCAACTGGGACAGAATTCAGCGCCACAACTGGGACTAGAACCCGGTGTTCCAGCGCTGCAGGAGGAGGATTAGCCAAGTGAGTGGTGGTGCCGGCTCATTTTCATATAAATTTTAGAATCAGCCTAAAATTTGTAAAAGTCTCTGTTGAGATTCTGGTTTAATTCTGTATCAATTCTGGATCCGGTGTTGTAGCATAGTAGGTAAAGCTGCCACCTGCGAGGCTGGCATCCCACATGGGTGCCGGTTCATGTTCTGGCTCTTGAACTTTTGTTCTAGCTCCCTGCTAATGGCCTGGGAAAAGAGCAGAAGATGGCCCAAGTACTTGGGCCCCTGCCACCCATGATGGAGACTGGAAGAAGCTCCTGGCTCCTGGCTTCGGCCTGGCCAAGGCCAAGCCCCACCATTGGGGCCATCTAGGGAGTAAACCAGTGGATTGAAGATTTCTCTCTCTCTCTCTCTGTCTGTCTCTCCTTCTTTCTCTGTAAATCTGACTTTCAAAAATAAATTAATAAATAAATTTTTTAAAAAAGAATCACAGGTCCTGTGTTTGACACAAATTCAAAAATAAAATAAAAGAAGCTCAGACTCAAAAAAAAAGTATCAGCTCTGTAGATCATTTGATAGAGAATTGACATATTAACAATCTTGAATCTTCCAATAAATATTTCAAATTTCTTAATTTTTAAAAATTTTCTTAACTTCCTTCAGCAATGCCTTTAGTTTTATTGGCCTTGTGTATCGTTTTCTAAATTTACTCCTATGTATTTATGTTTTATGCTTTTTTTGTGAAAGGGTTCAAAAATTATTTTTTTTGATAGGCAGAGTAGACAGTGAGAGACAGAGAGAAAGGTCTTCCTTTTCCGTTGGTTCACCCCCCAGTGGCCGCTGCGGCCGGCGCACGGCACTGATCCGAAGCCAGGAGCCAGGTACTTCTCCTGGTCTCCCATGGGGTGCAGGGCCCAAGCACTTGGGCCATCCTTCACTGCACTCCCGGGCCACAGCAGAGAGCTGGCCTGGAAGAGGGGCAACCGGGACAGAATCCAGCACCCTGACAGGGACTAGAACCCGGTGTGCTGGCGCCTCAGGCAGAGGATTAGCCTACTGAGCCACGGCGTCGGCCAAAAATTGTTTTCAATTTCTTGCTGCTAGTAACATTTATTTTTCTCTATTGATCTTTTGTATCTCGTAGTCTTGCTAATTTTTTGGTAGATTATTCAGATTTTCTAAGGAAACAATCATGTTGTCCATTTAAAAAGTCAGTTTTACTTGTTCCTTTTTAATATTTATTTATTTATTTATTTATTTACTTATTTTTGCCTTATTGAACTGGGTAGAAACTTCAGGACAATGTTTAATAAGAGTGGTAAGAATGGGTCTCTATTCTGACTATTACATTACACATACTTATCACAGGCTTCTTAAAGTACATGTTGTGCATTACTTGCAAACCACAAGACCCTTCCAATAGTAAAATTCTACTCACCATTCACGGTCCTTTTGCTATGGAATGCATTTTGTACCTATGCACACAATACATGATATAATACAATGTTATTCTTTCTGATTTAAGTCATGGATTTTTTTGTTAGCATATGGTAGAATGATTCTCTTTTAGGTATACAGATCTGTGTGTGTTAACACATGTAGATTTGTGTAAATGCTACTGTTATCAGGACTCAGAATAGTTCCAAAAACATTCCTTGTACTATTCCTTTGCAGTCATACTCACCCCTCATCACCAACCCCTTGGCAACCACTCATCTGTTCTCTGTCATTACAGTCTATTCTAGAAATGGAATCTTGCTATAACTTTTTTTTTTTTTGGACAGGCAGAGTGGACAGTGAAAGAGAGACACAGAGAGAAAGGTCTTCCTTTGCCGTTGGTTCACCCTCAAATGGCCGCTGCGGCTGGCACGCTGCAGCCAGCGCACCGCGCTGATCCGATGGCAGGAGCCAGGTACTTCTCCTGGTCTCCCATGGGGTGCAAGGCCCAGTACTTTCGGCCATCCTCCACTGTACTCCCTGGCCACAGCAGAGAGCTGGCCTGGAAGAGGGGCGACCGGACAGAATCTGGCACCCTGACCGGGACTAGAACCCGGTGTGCCGGCAAGGCAGAGGATTAGCCTAGTGAGCCGCGGTGCCGGCCTGGTATAACCTTATAATTTTTGCTTCTTTCACTTATATCCAAATTGTTACATGTACCAATAGTGTGTTACATTTTATTGCTAAGTAATATTCCATTTATGGATGTGCTACAGTTTGCTTATTCAGCCATGTAGGGAGTTCTGGGAATCTGGGGGCTCAGCTGGGAAAAAGACATGACCATGAGAGTCATCTACACACAGCAAGCTTTACTGAGTGGCTCTTGACCATAGCATGAGACTGTCCAGTGATGAGGGGCCTCCAACCTGGAAGGAAGGAAGGCCAAGGAGCTCCCAGGTGAGATGGTGTCAGAGAGGAACATCTTGCATCCAGGTGGAGTTTGGACAGCACGGTGGGATGTCTTTGGATCAGAGAACCACAAGGGCAGTGATGACTTGGGAATTAGAACCACAAGGCCCTGTTTTATCAATCAGTAACAGCTATCGAGTGAGGTTTCTTGGGGTATACAAAGCAGGAAGGGTCTAAATGGCTAAAAAGTGCTTGTTTGGACTAGTTTACAAAACAGTTGGAAGTGTAGGTATTTGTGTTTAGAGCTGGCAAATTTGAGGAATTTCTATACATTATTTCTTTAAATATTCTGTCTGCTCTGCAGTCTTCATTCTCTCCATCTAGGGCTCAGATGAAACAATGCTAGACATCCTAATTTTGTCCCATGGGTTAGTTTTCCTCTATCAATCTTTCCTCCCACTTAGTTGTTCAGATCAGATATTTCTATTGATCTGTCTTCAGCTTTGCTGAGTCCTCTTTCTTTCCTATTATGATTTTTGCAGATCCAGTGAGTTTTAAAATTTCATTTATTACATGTTCTAAAGTTTCTATTTGGTTCTTCTGTGTATCCTGTCTATAGTTATTTAAGTTTTGCTTTCCTTTGGCTGACTTTCTATCTTTTGATTTATTTTAAGGGCATTCATCCTTTATAGTGACATCATTATTGAAGTCTTGTCTGATCAATTCATCATTTGTGTTGGGACATTTCAGTGTTGAATGAGCTCCAACACCTCACTCTTGGCATCTGTTGATTATATTTTTCTTGCAACTTGAGATTTCCCTGTTTCTTTATGGAATTTTGAATGATATCCTGAGCATTTTGACTATTGTGTCATACATTGCTGGCTTTCTTTATACTCTATGGGGAATATTGATTATTTTTGTTTTAGCAAGCAATTAACTTTGTGGGCTTAGCCCACAAAGCAGGCTTTTGGGGATGCAGTCTCAATATTAGCTCAATTAATTTTTTACTAGTAATAATTGTGCATATTTATGGACTACAATTTGACTTTTCAATACATGCATAGAGTGTGTACTTATAAAACCAGGGTAATCAATATTTCTCTTTCACTGACATCACTTTGTTATTGGAGGCTTGAAGCTTCTTTCTTCTATCTGCTCATAAAATGCACAATAGTTTATTGTGAAGTGTAGTCATCCTGTTTTGCTGTGAAGCACTAGGAACTTATTCCTTTGATCTAAGATGTTTGGTGTCCATTATCCAGACTCTTTCCATTTCTCCTGTACTCCTCCCAGCCTCTAGCAATTACTATTCTCTGTCCAGACCGAGTTATTTTAGCTTCCACCTAAGAAAGACAATGTACAGTATTTGTCTTTATGTGTCTGGCTTATTTTAAATGCTTTTACCATCTTGTGTGAATTTGCCCTACAGGGGCTCCACCAAGTGGTCAATCTGGGATGTGGGGGCAGTGGTGTAGCTCTTAGTTGAGTTCTCAATGCCTTGGTGTAGGCTCTTTTGTATCAGAGCAGCTTGGGGATGATCCCAGGAGCTCATAAACACTTAAAGGTGTTGTTCCCACAGTGCCTCCCTCTCTGCTGTCTTCATGGTGTTTCAAGTTCCATGGGACTCTCCTTTAGAGTCCACCCACCAGAACTCTGGAATTTTTTTTTTTTTTCTTAACTTTGTTTTCCCGTACTTTCCCAAACTGCATCTATACTTAAGGCCAACCAGTTGGGTATGGGTATGGGGGCACAGAAGGCAGTGAGAAAAAAAGATCAACAGTTCACTTCACCTTTTTGGCACACATTCCCTACTGCAGAGGAAGCTCTCGTCCCTCGGGGTCTCAAGTGCTTGTGGGTCCTGGCTGCTGCCACTTCTGTTGCCAGGAGATGCCTTTCCTTCTCCTTGAGCCAGAACTCAAGCTCTTCTCCTGGAGCTCTCTGTCCACACTGACTCTTTTTCTGGATTTTAATGCTGTGGGGCCAGGCTAAGAGATACCACAGGGGACAAATATTGGTGAATAAAATGTTGAATAAAAGCAGAGACACGTGCCACCTTTGTATTGAAAATGACTTTAATAAAGAATGCTCTTAAAGTTTCCCCATTTTGTGGGATGTTTGCTGTAGCTTTTATATTCAATTCTTTCTCAATGAAGCCTTTCATCTCTAGTGCTCTCATTGCTAATATATGTTTTATCATGTGTATACCTTGACTCTTATTTAATACATTCTCTTCGACTATTGCGATAACCATATAATTCCCTGATTTGTTAATGTGATGGATTGTATTAATAGATTTTCTGATTTGAGTCGCTTCCATTCCTGAGATAAAGATGCTGTTAAATTAGAGATGTGATGATACACTTTATTCCAAGTTTTACATAAAAATGAATTAACCCAATGTCAC
Source organism: Oryctolagus cuniculus (assembly GCF_964237555.1). Lineage (NCBI taxonomy): Eukaryota > Metazoa > Chordata > Mammalia > Lagomorpha > Leporidae > Oryctolagus > Oryctolagus cuniculus. Next base: position 30,204,727 of record NC_091449.1, on the reverse strand, counting down.
ACTGGTGATCTTCCATGTGTTAGCTGTTTTAGTTCAGAGGATCTTACTGCTATATTTTTTTACAGCTTTCATTATGGCTGTGTTTTTTATTGTAGCTTTAAATAGTCAAAATATTGCTTTTAATGTGGAATTCAAATCAAACTTTATCCTTTCCCTAAGATCGTTTGGAAGACATGAAGCTGGGCTGTTCTTTGAGTTCCTGGGCATCTGATCAGGATAGGCAATTGCCAATAAAGACCAAGGGCTTAAAAATGCATGCGAGGTACCTCTGCTTCTGGTCATGACAGAGTAACAGGTACTAGACTTGCCCTCCAACAAAAATTACTGCAGAATTGGGCAAAATATGAAGCAGTTGTTTCCAGGCACCTAACAACATTCAGTGCAGAACCGTGATCACCAAGAGAAGGAAAACACACAAGGAAAGCCCAACGGGTGCCTCAGCTTTCTTTCATGGGGGTCTTTGCTAATGCAATTTCAGGGAGGCAAAACCCCAGGAAAGCAGGGATCTCACTGAACTGAGAATGCAGAGACTGGTGTGGTGACTGTTGTTTGTAAGGACAGATGCCAGAGAAGAAGGAGCGAAACATGTGGAGGTGCAGAAGTCAGCCTGAGGATTCACTGAGTCCTGGCAGGTGCAGCACTCTTGGCTACAGTGACATTGCCCATCATGATAGCCCTTTCAAGCCTCCCAGCTCCACAAGACGGCCATGCTGGTACCTTTCATTCTTCACAGAATCCTACTCAGGTTCTCCCTGATCTGCTTACCTGTATTGCCCTCTGGTTGGTGGTGGCACTGCCTGGGAGGCTCGACTTGCTGACGGTTCCTTGATTTTCGGTTCTTCCTTTCCCCAAATTGTCTCAGCTGTGAATTGCCCTAAAGAGACCTTCCGCTTCCATCCATCATGAAGGATCTTCTTCTTGTCCACTCACTCTGTCTTCATTGCATTTATCATTACATATATTTACACTTATTTTCTTTTTTAAATATATGTTTCCCCAACTAGAATTAATGATCATGAATACAGATTTTTTAGTTCCCAGTGTTACAATGGAGACCCAGACATTTAAAAGTTGTGCAATACATAAACAAAAAAGTCCTTATTGTTTATGCCAGCTTTTTTTCTGAATTGAATTGAATGAGGTTATTACACTTAATACAATCTGTGGGAAGTGTGGATTTTACAATATAGCACTCTCCACATCCTTATCTCAGTTGTTTTATTTTCTCAGCTCCACTCACCTTCATATTCACTCTATTTTAAGCAGATTTCTTTACAAAAATACTAAATATTCTCCTGTTATTAAAAGGTGAATGAGAACAGTAAGTTTTCCTTCCATTAATCCTACTTTTTGCTTTTTGCATCTTGAATATTCCTTCTTTCCACTACCATAATTTCTTAAAAAATGTCCGTAATCCCTCCCTCTACTATCTCAAACATATAGCCCTGACACTAAGTGAGTAAGGCCCTCTAAATCATGCTACCCAGGGGTGGGCATTTGGCACAACAGTTAAGATACTCACTCCTTGGGATGCCGGCATCTCATATTGGAGTGCTGACTTAAGTCCTGGCTCCTCCACTTCTAATCCAGCTCTGCTAATGCTAAAGCAGCTGGTGGTAACTCAGACACATGGGTCCTTTCACCCATATGTGTGATCCAGATTGAGTTCTGGGATTCTGGCTTCTACCTTGGCCCAGTCCCAACTGTTGAATGAGCAGATGTAAGATATGCCTCTGTCTCTCTGCCTTTCAAAATAAAAAATGAAAATAAATTAAACAAAAATCACCCAAGTCAGTGGTTGTACATTAATTCTCATCCCCTTAAATTGCTTAAGCCAGTTTTATTTAAATTTCAAGTTTTTCTCCATGGATGTGATCAGCACAAATAAGCTTAAACTTCATGCAAAATGGTGGAATGGTCTGTTGCCTAATTCCACATAGCAGATGTATTTAAGCTCAGCTCTGATCAAAGTCTGAACTCTCTCTTCCCTTCTGCTCTAACACACTAAAATTGTACAATCTTAGAGCTAGAAAGAACCACAGGAGCACAGTATGAAAAATCATTTTCTTGTTTGACAAATGACACCAAAGCACTGTGACTTGATTGCAAGTGAGAGACCCAGAGTTCTACTCTTGGTGTCAGAACTGGGGTTAGTGGTCTTTCTGCTCCCATAGTCTTCTGGATTTTAATACTAGCTTAGTGTGCACAACTGTGAATTCTATACCAGCTGTCTGATTGCCTCATAAACATGTGCAAAAAAATATGGTGAGGCACGGTGCCTGCCTGGTGAGAATGCTACCCACCTGTTCCTATAGGAGGTCAAGGACTGCTGGAGGGAAGTCCACTTCCTGCTAAGCCTTCACTTTGACCTCTGTGTCCAACTGTTGTCGCTCATCCAGTTCATCTGTTATGTGGCTGGGCACTCATGGCTTCAAGTGGGATATTTTTAAGTTTCCTGACATCTCTTGCATTTCTTGGCACAAAGAATGAATCATATTACCGGGATAATGAACCATTTAATGACTTGTGTGTTGATTTATCAGACGGTGCTAGAGAGGCCAATTTAAAAATATAAAACCATAAGTCACCCAGTCAGGGTGTCTGCTAGGCTGAGAGGCCTGGTTCCCCAGCTGGTGATTGCTGTGTTAATCATGATGACGTCGGGTCTGGCAGGTGGCACAAGGACGTGGTGCTCAGTGCTCTTCCCCTGGTGAGGTCATTCATCTATACAGCAATTATTAGGTTTATTAGGTTTTCATTTTCTTAAAAAACTACACGCTGGGGGGGGGGTTGGGGAGAGAAAATAAGCTAAAAAGTCAGAATGTTTCCTTCTCGTTAGAGTAGGGAGTCTAACCTCAGATCTTTGATTCTTGGGGACAGAGTAAAAGACCGGGGAGGAGATAATTCTCCTTCTGAGCCTTGGTGGGGCTACAAGGCAGCTGGAGAACTGCCAGCTGAAGCCTCTCTGGCACTTTGCTGGTGAAACAACCTGGCACTGTCAATCCCCATGACTGATCTAGCTTACCAAGCAGGTGTGCAGCCTGTGTGCCCAGCTCCACACAGTGTGCAGCACATCCACATATTAGTGAAGCAACAGCTTCTAAAAAACCAACTCACGGTAATTCTTGAACTGCCAGGTGCACTGATGGGGCAGAGACTATTCTCAGAAGGGATTAACAATAAGGAAACTGAGGCTCAAGGGTTTATGCAAAATTCCCTGGCTACACAGCTTAACAGGGGTGGAACTAGTTAATTATGGCAATCTGACTCTCCAAGTCATAGCTAACCAGTATGTTTGTTGTTCTCTTTCTAGAGGAGGCAAAGGGAACAAGTCTCACCAGCTTTTCTAACAGAAATAATGTTAAAGTAGCTGTGCTGGTGTCCCTGATCCACTTTTTAGGGGGAACAGCCTCAACTCATAATTCTAGGTGAGGAATTAAAGACAAGGAAGTAAGAAAAAGGGAAGTATTAACAAAGCTCCATGACAAGCTGCAAGCTATGAAATACTAAATGCAGCGACTCATTAACAGGAGAGATTTTTCTTCTTTAGAAATGTGACACCCCACCCTGCAGAGAATCCCCTCCCACCCTTACCTGCTCCCCTCACCCTCCTTCCCAACTTCAGTCTGTCTTCTGCCTGCCAGGCTACGCTAAATCTGCTCTTGTCAAGGTCACCGGTTGCTTCCACACTACTGCCTCCAATGCATACATTTGGGACTGTGTTTTGCTTGATCCTTAGCAGGATTCAACAGTTGGCCACATTTTCAGTCTTGAAGAGCTCTGCTCTTTTGATGTCACTCTTGACTGATTTCCTAAACCCTTGGCCATTCTGCTGTCTCCTTTCCTGGATCTTCTACTTCTCCAGACCTCAAAACACTGCAGCACTGTCCTGTCTACACAACTACATTTTGTTCTCCCATTGAGTCCCACAGCTTTCAATACTATACACGCCAACCAAAATCAAGGCAGTGTCTACACAGCAGAGCTCTCCTCCCACACACCTACACCTGACAGGTATGCACACACCTCCAACTGGATATTTCAGAGGCATCCAAGTTCCCACCCAAGGAATCTAGAAAAACATGTGTAAGGGAAACTCAAAATCATGCAGGAAAAAGAAGATAAGATCAGTGAAAATTAAAACAGATAAACAACAGGGAATATAAAAAAATTTAAAAAATTTTTTTAAAGGCAGTAAAATTAATCAATCTCTTGGTCAATTTCTTTTTATCTTTTTCAAGAGTGACACAGGAAGATACAGATTACCAATATCAGGAAGGAAACAGGAAGTATCTTTGCAGATCCTTGAGTCTTTAGAAGGATAATGTTACATTATAACTTTAACAACTTAGAAGAAACAGATTTATACCTTGAAAACCACAAACCTCCAAAACTCAAGTTTTTAAAAGTTTGCAGCTGGCGCCGCCGGCTCAATAGGCTAATCCTCCGCCTGTGGCGCCAGCACCCCAGGTTCTAGTCACGGTTGGGTGCTGCATTCTGTCCCGGTTGCCCCTCTTCCAGGCCAGCTCTCTGTTCTGGCCAGGGAGTGCAGTGGAGGATGGCCCAAGTGCTTGGGCCCTGCACCCCATGGGAGACCAGGAGAAGCACCTGCTCCTGACTTCGGATCAGCCCGGTGTGCAGCGCGCCGGCTGCGGCGGCCATTGGAGGGTGAACCAACGGCAAAGGAAGACCTTTCTCTCTGTCTCTCTCATTGTCCACTCTGCCAGTCAAAAAAAAAAAAAAAAAAGTTTGCTATGGTTGGTGTACAGGAGACCTATTGGCTTTGGAATGTTATCCTTTTACTTGGTCACTTTCCTGAACTCATGAATTCTGATCATTTTTAGTTGGTTATGTTCTGCATAAGCAATCATGTCATCACAAACTTAAAATTACTTTCATCTTCCCTTTTTGAATATTAACACTGATTGGTTGTTTCCATTTTCTCAGATTTTCCAGAGCCTCTTTGGAAAAAATGTCAGGTGGTCAAATGTAGTGCATATGAGCGCAACTGATATTTCGAGATTTGATTGTTGTTTACAGCTCGAGGAACAGTGGTTTTTCTACTTACTAATTGCTGAATTCTTTATTTAGTGGGGGGTTAAGCTTGTGATTATAAAATAAACTGAAAGTGTATCATTATAAAAGTTAAAAGAAAAAATCAGAAAGGAAGAAGGGAGGGTGGGAGCATGTAAAAGAGGAAGGGTAGGATGGGTCATTATGTTCTTAAATCTGTGTATATGAAATACATGAAACTTCTTCACCTTATATAAATAAAAAATTTAAAAAAGAAAAATATCATATGGCCAAGGCAGTAGGCATTTTGTATCTTCTTTGACAGGAGATTGCTAGTGCTTCTACTTTAAGTATGTTGTTTACTATAGGTTTGAGAGTTGTCCTATATCCAGTTAAGTAAGCTAAAATGTTTTCCCAGATAATGAAACTTTGAAAAAAATAACCAGAATGCTTTTCATCTCTTTATGTGACCACATAATGAAGTATATAGCATTTACTGATTTCCTAATGTTGCCATATTGTTGCATTCCTCAGAAATAACACACTTTGGTTGTGAATTATTATTTTTTAAGTTTCTGGTTTCTGCTGCAGAAATTTAATTTTCTAATTAATTTTTGCTCTTATATTTATTAATATCCTACTTTGTCTTTCTTTAGATTTGTTTATTTTTAAATAATTTTAATTCATTTTCATTTTATTTGTAAGGCAGAGAGAGAGAAAGATGGGGAGACAGAGAGAGAACTTCCATCTGGTGGTTCACTCCCAGGCTGGGCCAGGTCAGAGCCAGCCAGCATTGCCATCCAGGATCCCATGTGGGTGGCAGGGATCCAGGTCCTTGTGCCATCATCTGCTGCCTCCCAAGGTGCTCATTTTTTTTTTTTTTGACTGACAGGCAGAGTGGACAGTGAGAGAGAGAGACAGAGAGAAAGGTCTTCCTTTTGTCGTTGGTTCACCCTCCAATGGCCACCGCGGCTGCCGCGCTGCGGCCGGCGCACCGCGCTGATCCGATGGCAGGAGCCAGGAGCCAGGTGCTTCTCCTGGTCTCCCATGGGGTGCAGGGCCCAAGCACCTGGGCCATCCTCCACTGCACTGCACTCCCTGGCCACAGCAGAGAGCTGGCCTGGAAGAGGGGCAACCGGGACAGAATCCGGCGCCCCGACCGGGACTAGAACCCGGTGTGCCGGCGCCGCAAGGTGGAGGATTAGCCTAGTGAGCCACAGCGCCGGCCCCAAGGTGCTCATTAGCAGGGAGCTGGATCAGATGCACAATAGCCCAGTCTCAAAGCAGATACTTTGATATGGGTGTGGGTGTCTCAAGTGGTATATTTTCCTTATTTATTAACAAAATTGTCATTGAATATAGATTTGCCAGATCTGTAGGTTTCTGTTTTTAGTGCACTTGCTGTCATTTGTTTTTAATTCATTTATAATTTAAGCTAAATTTTTCTGGCTTTATTGAGGATTACTTGGTATATTAAAAGTTACACATAATTAATGCAGATATAATTTGATGTTTAGACATATGAATATCCTTCTGCTACCATTACTACAACCAAGGCAGTAAACATTTACCTCAACTCCAAAAGCTTCCTTGTATTCTCCCTCCTCCTACTTCTTGCAGTGAGGACACTTAACGTGAGCTCTGCTGTCAAACACTAAGTACTGCATTGTTAGCTACAGGCACCGTGCTGCGGAGCAGCGCTCTGGAACTCACTCATCTGGTGTGATGACTTTACACTCATGGAACAACACCGCCCCACAACTCTGTCCCTAGACCGCTGGTAATCACCATTGTACTCTCTGTTTCTAGTGGCTTATTATCTTAGGTGTCTCGTATTAGGAAATGTAATTTTAGTCTCAGTATTCACTTTAAAATTTATTTAGAGAGGTTTTAATTTCCAAATGAAGTGATACTTAATTTTATTGAGACTGTTTAGTGAATGTGGTCTATATGATTTTTGCCTTTTGAAATTTGGTGATTTGTTCTTTTTTGACCTAACAAAAGGCAAGTTTATAAAAATATTCCACCCAGGCTGGGTATTTGGCCTAGCATTTCATATCAGAGTACTTGGGTTTATGTCCTGGCTCCAGATACCAGTTTCCTGCTAATGCAGACCCTGGGAGGTGGCAGGTGATGACTCAAATAGTTGGGTTGTTGTCACCTAAGTGGGAGACCCAGGTTGAGTTCCTGGCTCCTGACTCTGGCCTAGCCCAGCAAAGATCCTTGTGAGCATCTGGGGAATGAACCAATGACTGGGAGCTCTCTCTCTCTGTCTCTCAAAAAAAATATGTTCCACAAGTATTTGAAAATAATGTGCAGTCTCCTTACTGGGTAGAATTTATATTAGCAATAAAACTATGTAGTTAACTGAATTAGACACAGGTAATTCACATGAAAAGAACAAGAGATATTTAAGTAATTGTCTTTTAAATCCTCTATGGTCTAATCCTTTTTTGTCCAGCTGGTATCTTAATTTATTAGAAAGACTTTAAAATCTTTCACCGAGAGAGTGGTTTGTCAATTTCTTTCATATTCCCAGCACTTTAAGTTTGATAAATATCAATGTTATGCTGCTCTGTTCATAAAGGTTTATGACCATTATATTTTCTTTCAGGATTATACTTTTTATATAGAAAATATCCATTTCCTTCTCATTTGACACTTTTCACCTTGGACTCTGTTTTGATTGCTACCACTATTGCCAATCCTGTTTCTTTTTGTTCCTGCTTGCCAGGTATATCTTCATATCACCTTTGATTTTCAAACATTTCTCTCTTTTCAAAAGTAGGCACGCTTTTTGTTTACAAAAGCATAGGACTGGATTTACAGTGTTCCAATGTAGAAATCTCTCTCCCCAACAGGAAAGCTAAATTCAAATGAGTTGTGATTAATGATGTATTTAAACTAATTACTTCTACCTTATTTCATGTTTCTGACTTAAAATTCTTCCTTGTTATTTGTTTTACTGTTTTCTTTTTACATTTTCCCCCCACTGTTTTGGAAACTACATCTAGTTTCTAATGATAGGCCTTAAAATTATTGTTATTATTTGGGTATTATTTGTTTATTGGAAGTCAGAGTGACAGAGAGAGGGAGAGAGAGAGAGAGAGAGAGAGAGAGAGTGCTTTTATCCACTAGTTCATTTCCCAAATGTCTGCAAAAGCAAGGGCTGGATTAGTCGAACCCAAGAGCCCAGAACTCCAACAAGCTCTCCCATGTGGGTGCAGTGGTCCAAATACTTGGGCCATCATCCTTTGCTTTCCCAAGTGCATTAGCAGGGAGCTGAATAGGAAGCAGAGCAGCTGGGACTTGAACTGAATCAGCATTTCAGTATGGGATGCTTGTGTCACAAGTGGTGGATTAACTCACTATATCACAATACTGGCCTTAAAATTATTATTTTAAACCACAAAGTATTATATAAGAGTTTTACATATTTAACTAATACATGTGAACAGTCTTATCATAAAGTCCACAATTAATTTCCATCTTTAACCACCTAAATGCAGAAGATATTTAGCAAACTTTTACACTCTCCTTCCACCTCCCTCCCCAACATCCACATGACTTTGAAATCACCTGGAATATCAGTTCTATCTTTTATTCATATTTTTCTACATTTGTCCATGTCTTGCAAGTTTTCATTCTCATTGAGTTTCACAGTCTCACCTCTGAAAGCTGTGGAGTTTGCCACAGTGCTCCCTCCCATTCCCTCTGCTCTTCCTACAGTTAGACCCATGTCCTCTCCCTGAACCTGCGTGGATCTTTGTCACTGTCTTGACCAGTAGAGCAGAGTGGAAGTGAAGCTATGTAACATCCAAGCCCAGCAAGTCCTAGAAAGACCATGCCCTTCTGCTGTGGCTTGATGCTCTTGGAACCAAACTAGCTCATGGTGAGGAGCCCACATGGAGAGTCCGCAGGTAGATGCATTGGCTTTCCTCCCTACTGAAGCTGCGGCTCATTCCTGGAAAAAGCCACCAGTCATTGGAGGGAGGGTGTCTCCCACAATGTCCAGCCCTTACCTGTGAGTCACCCCAGCCTTCGAGTCTTCTGCAGAGACTCTCAGGCACTGAGGAGTAGAGACGTCAATATTCTCTGTGCCCTATCCAGATTCCTGCCCCATGGAATCTCTGAACATAATAAAATGGTCAGTTTTCAACACTGGTTTCCTGTACCTTATTATGCAGCAATAATACTGACCAAAATTCCACCATTTCCTGTATCTCATGTTTTCCTATTTCTTGATTCACTTTATTGTAGCACACCCTCAAGTGACTTTTTTCAGAAAAGGTGGAAAGGTGATTTATTTTATGGGTTTAATATGTTCAATTTTTAACCTTAAACTTGATTTTGCATATGGTATTCTAGGCTTAAAATAATTTCCCCTAAACACTTTCGGAGGCTGGTTTCAATATTTCCATATCCCATTTTGCAAATGCAGTTTCAGAGTTGTCAGACTTTTATTCCTTTTTAAGTAAACTGCACTTTAAAAAATTCTTAGGATTTTTATCTTAATTCTCAGTGGTCAGAATCATCAGAATATATATATATATATGTTTAAAAATATTTATTTATTTATTTGAGAAGTAGAGTTATAGACAAAGAGAGGGGGAGACAGAGAGAGAGAGTTCTTCCATCCACTGGTTCACTCCCCAAATGGCCGCAACAGCCGGAGCCTTGCAGATCTGAAGCCAGGAGCCTCTTCCAGGTCTCCCACGTGGGTGCAGGGGTGCAAGCACCTGGGCCATCTTCTACTGCTTTCCCAGGCCATAGTAGAGAGCTGGATTGGAAGAGGAGCAGTCAGGACTTGAACCAGTGCCCACATGGGATGCTGCTGCCGCAGGCGGAAGCTTAGCCTGCTATGCCACAGCACTGGCCCTGAGAGTATATATTTTTAAAAATTCTCTCCTCTGAGAACACACATCTTCTCCAGGATTCTGGGGAAACTGACAAGAAGAGGCCTAGTGGGACAATCTATCACCATTGCCTGCAACTTCTACTGCATCAAACATATTTTTTTTTCTCATCACAGCAATTATAGATTATGCCAGGTTCTGTGGTCCAAGCAGGATACTTGTAGTGTAGCCTAAACATTTTGTAGACCCTCTTATTGCTACTGCCCCACTCAAAGCTAGTGGAATTCCATGTCACCCAATGGATGAGTCAGAATATTCCCAGGTGTGGCTTACGCTATGCCAAAATAAGAAGAGACCTCCAATGACTGTGCTTGTTCTCAGTGGTAGAAGGTACTGTCTCTAGCAATAGCTGTCAGCAGCTTCAGTCTCTTGTCCTTTACTGGTTAAGTGATACCCCAGATTTCCCCAGATTGCTAGGTCCAAAAACAAGTTCACTGAAATGGTGGACCTTTGAATATTTGTGGGTTTATCACCCACATTCTGGCTTCTACCTTAATGAGACTTCCAGAATATTTGTCTTTGTTCATTTGGTTTAGGTAATATGATGTCATCAATATGATGAGTCAGTGTGATATTCTGTGGCATTTCCCTTCGGATCTTACTGAAACAGAGCAGGAGGAACACGGCCAGGCATGTGAATATATGCTGTTGTCCATCCTTACGCATGTTAACTGCTTTTGAATCTCCTTCATAATGGGCATCGGAATCACGTGTTTGCCAGATCAATAGCTGCATTTGACGTATGTTCAAGTCAAGATACCATTAAGAGCATTGTTGTAACTAGGGCTATTATTTGGTTATATTGATAGTAGTGTGCAGTCATCTTCCATGACCCATTTGGGATTTGGAAGAACCAAACTTGTGAGTTAAGTGGAGTCTACCACTCTAGGGTCCTTTAAGTATATGGGAGTCGTGCCATTTTCCACACTTTTCCTCAGGATGTGATATACTCTTTTTGATTCATTTTTTTGGGGGGACCAGGAGTGGAGGATAAGAGGCAATCACTTTTCTTCCCTATGATAACAGCTTTATTGTATAAGTTGAGGAGTCAGTGTGAGGGTTCTGCCACCATCGCTTGACCACTCTTATGGTAAATTCAGGAGTGGGGGCAGTGAGCACCATCTGGACTCCCCATGAGATAGATCTGAGCCAGGATTCCTTTTAGTGCCTGACCCCTGCATATCCCTACTTTATATAGCGATAGTTTGGGTTTGGATTCTGTGCAGGGTGATGGCTGCCCTGATTCTGTCCAGGCTGTGCAAGAAGAAGCTCATCAGAAAATCATGCTGGGGTTGTTCTCACACATGATTTAGGCTGTTAAATTTCTACCTCATTAAGCACAGCTAAGATGATGTTACTCCTGTTAAAATTTCAGAGCAGCTTTTACTATTCTCTTACCGTGGCCATAACCTTTCAATTAACTCATATTTTAGTTCTCACTTTTTGTGTGTCTATCTTTGGGTACATTTTTCTGATTGTTTGTCTCTTCGTGAACTGTTAATGATGTCAAATCCTTTGAATTACTCCCAGGGTGTAATTCTTCCCTTTATCTCTGTCTCTTTCTGACTCCAGCCATCTCTGTCTCTCTAGCATCCTCTCTGTTTCTGATCATTTGACGTCTGCTGGTTCACTCTCTAAATGGCCACAACAGCAGGAGTTTTGCCTCTTGTTTATCTCTGAGTCCCTTGCAACTAGTCTGCTGTTGGGCATGCAGTGTGTGTCCAGTAAAATTTGTTTGCTAGTGAATGGGCATTTAATGAGTACCTATTATTGACAAGGCACACTCTAGGCATTGTGGAAGGTACAGAAATGAGTAAGACATGGTTCCTTCTCTTAAGGAACCAGGGAAATTCTTTCTCTTGAGGAATCAGTCCAAGGAAGGAAGTGAAGAGCAACCCAGACAAGGGCACTTCTATAGCTGCCCTGCTAGATCTCAATGTAGAGAGAAACTAAAAGAGAAGACATAGCTGTTCCTTAGGCTCCCTGTGCCCTGAACCAATACCCCACCAGATCATATGGGCTGAGCCACAGAGGTGTAGGAGCTCCACCCTCAGCTTTTGCTGCAGGTCTCCCTCTTGATGGGTGCCCCCACCCAGGGCAGCAGGTCAACTAGCAGACAATGGTGGCCATGTCCCTTCCTGGGCTTGATGGCCAGCCAGGCAGCTGTTGTTGACAGCGATTGCTTTTTAAAAGGCAGAAGCGACATCTGTGACAATTGTTAACAGTTTGAGGTAGCACAACACATTTTCAAACAATTTAACTTAACAGTTTCTTTTCTGTATAGCCCTAAAAGAATGAATTTATTTACCTTCTTTCAAAGAAATTGCTTGCTATTGAGAGAAAATGGGGGAAATTATATGGCACAGTATTTGTTGATAAGCCCCAGGAGGTAGGAGGTGAGATACTAAGGACATGTTCATTGCCAATGCATACATCCAGGAGACGAGTTTATGATACTCCTTGTCTCCTCCTCTTTCTCCTTAGAGAAATATCAAGAATGCAGAAGGAAAGAGGGAGTGTCATGTGTATTTAAACTTTAAAAAAATTTATTTGAAGAAGATACACACACACGCACACACACAGTAGAGGGTGAGGGTGTAGGGGAGAGGGGGAGAGAGGGAGGCAGTGAGAGAGAGAGAGAGAGAAAGAGAGAGTCTCTCATCCACTGTTTCACTTGCCAAATGTCCACAAAAACAGTCTGGGCCAGGCTGTAAGCAGGAACTAGAAACTCAATCCAGGTTTCCAAGCTGGTGGTAGGAACCCAATTATTTCAGCCAATAGCTGCTGCCTCCTAGGATGCACATCACAGGAAACAGTAATTGGGAGCAGAGCTGAAACCTGAACCCAGCCATTTTGATATGGGGTGTGGGCATGCCAGGCGGTATCTGACTGCTGCACCATCCCTTGCATGTTTAAAACTTTTCCAAACGGCTGCCTCTCATAATCTGAACGCTTTTGGTGATCTGCCTTCTGCTTGCTTCTTTGACCTCATTTCCTGCAAATCTTTCCATCATCTCCTGTACTTTTCTAGCTTTCTTTCTCTAGAATAGGCCTACTGATGTCTTGGAAGGGACCGGTTGTGGCTGATTGCTCACTGCTTCCCTCCCTAGTGCATGTCCGTTGACCTTGGACTTCCAGTTCCCAGTGGTGCGAGCGTTCACACCGTGGAGACTGGCTGGAACTACAAATCAGGGCTTGCCCTGGCTAAGTCAGTTGCTCAGTGTTTGTCAGTTCACCACTCAACAAGCCAATGGCTTTGGTCCTTTGCCCAGCTGTTTCCTCTATCTGAAATGACCTTCTCCTAGACCTGCCCAGTTCTTTTTGTCCTTTGTGTCTCGGGGCCACTTTCTCTGAGAGGCCTTCCCTGAGCACCCATTCCAGAGGAACACTTACTCATTCAAATCACATCAACCATTTGAATATAATTGTCAAAGTATAATCCCCAAAATTGTAAAAGTGTGATCCTTGTATGAGTATAGTATGCAACTGTCATCATTTTGTTTAACTCATTCATAGCAAGGCAAGTTGAAAAAAGCCATAGGGGAAATTGGGATTTCACAGTCCACAAGGAAATAAGAAATGGTAAGATAAGATTGCTAAATTACATCAAAACAGGTTAGTGTCCTGCAGGGCAATCACATTCTAATCTTTGGAATTCCCATTACTACTGGACAGAAAATGATTTATTGCACCTTAAAGGTTTTATCAAATTGTAAAATGCTTGGGTCTTAATCAACTGTGGAAATAAAGAGTCAGATATCCCTTATCAGGTTCTGGATAATTTTTCTTAAGCAAAGAAGAAAACAGCAGCTAATGATGTGTCTTGTTTCTGCTCTGCCTAGGAGGTATCTTCTGGGCACTGAAGCAGTGCCTGGGAGGTAGTGAGCACTCATTACATGAATGCTGGGTGAAGGTTGAGCCTGGACACCCTGTGGTGGAAGATTCAGGTTGAAAGTTTGGGGTGTGCAGGGCCAGGGAGAAGTTGATCTGCAAGCTGATGAGGTCATAGCACCGCTGTCAAGTTAACTGCATTGGTTGCAGAATGAGTTCTTTTGGGGAGCTTCTTTCTCCGGGCTAGAGTCTGGGAGGGAGTGAAAGAGCAGTCTTATTATATTTAACCTTCAGTTATGAGACAGGGACAAAAGCAGTAATTTGAGACAGACTTGATGTAGAGATAATGTGGAGATATGTACATTTTATGGAAAATGCTCGGGGGCTGACGCTGTGGCACAGAAGGTAAAGCCTGCAGTGCCAGCATCCCATATGGACGCCAGTTCAAGACCCGGCTGCTCCACTTCCAATTCAGCTCTCTGCTATGGCCTGGGAAAGCAGCAGAAGATGGCCCAAGTGCTTGGGACCCTGCACCCACATGGGAGACCCAGAAGCAGCTCCTGGCTCCTGGTTCCTGGCTTCGGATCGGTGCAGCTCCTGCTGTTGCGGCCAATTGGGGAGTGAACCAGAGGATGGAAGACTTTTCTTTCTCTCTCTCTGCCTCTCCTGCTCTCTCTGTGTAACTTTGACTTTCAATTAAATAAATAAATCTTAAAAAAAAAAAATGCTTGGGACTCGCCCATCCAGTATTTCGCCTGTGCATTTACATAGGTCTATGGTAAGTAACCATGGGGACTCTGAAGGAAGTGATGCTGGGCTTTCAGAGGTGAGACGTGATGTGAGCTAGAGCTGGCAGGATTTCTGCAGTGGGAGCTGGGAGGCGGTGGGAGGGGCCATGGTTTGGGTGTGGTTTTTCCTCCATCAGTTCACATGTTGTGGTGATGTGGGAGGAGGTGGGGCCTTTAAGAGGTGAAGCCTAGTGGGTGTTCCTTAGGCCACTAGGTCTCCTTCACCTAGAAGGAGTTAATTTAGTACTTGTGAGAGGATTTTTTTTAAATTTTTTTTTTATTTTTTGACAGGCAGAGTGGACAGTGAGAGAGAGAGAGACAGAGAGAAAGGTCTTCCTTTTGCCGTTGGTTCACTCTCCAATGGCCGCCGCGGCCGGCGCGCTGTAGCCGGCGCACCGCGCCGATCCGATGGCAGGAGCCAGGAGCCAGGTGCTTTTCCTGGTCTCCCATGGGGTGCAGGGCCCAAGCACTTGGGCCATCCTCCACTGCACTCCCTGGCCACAGCAGA
Organism: Oryctolagus cuniculus; assembly: GCF_964237555.1. Classification (NCBI taxonomy): domain Eukaryota; kingdom Metazoa; phylum Chordata; class Mammalia; order Lagomorpha; family Leporidae; genus Oryctolagus; species Oryctolagus cuniculus. Next base: position 30,189,671 of record NC_091449.1, on the reverse strand, counting down.
GAGCTGGCCTGGAAGAGGGGCAACCGGGACAGAATCCGGCGCCCCAACCGGGACTAGAACCCGGTGTGCCGGCGCCACTAGGTGGAGGATTAGCCTAGTGAGCCGCGGCGCCGGCCTTGTGAGAGGATTTTTAAAAAATATTTATTTATTTATTATAAAGTCAGTGTTGCAGAGAGAGGGAGAGACAGCAAGACAGAGATCTTCCATCTGGTAGTTCACTCCCCAGATGGTTGCAACAGCCAGTACTGAGCCAGGTTGAAGCCAGAAGCCAGGAGCTTCATCCAGGTTTCCCATGTGGGTGGTAGAGACCCAAGCACTTGCACCATCCTTCACTGCTTTTCCCAGGCCATTGGCAGGGACTGGATCAGAGGCGGAGCAGTCGAGACTCGAACCGGTGCTTGAACATGATGCTGGTGTTGCAGGAGGCAGTTTTATGCCATAACACCCACCCTTGGAGGAAGTTTCTTTATAAAGAGCCAGGCAGAGCCCTGAACCACTCTCTGGCATCCTGCTTTGGATGTAATAACTTTCTTTTTCATGTTCTCCTGCCATGATGCTGTCTTGGACTTCAGCCGTCAAACCTTTCTTACAGAGCAGCCTGCCTCAGGTGTTTTTGTGATTGTAATGAAAAACAGACTAATATGAGGGTAGTTCAAAAGTTCATGGAAAATGGAATTTAAAGAATCAATTTTGGGGCAAAAATAGTTGAAATCCATGCATATGCAGGGATCTTCAGAAAATATATATTATGAAAAAAAACCACATGAGGATTTCAAAATTTTTTGGTGTCAAAATAGACTTATCCTTTAATTTCACTTTCCACAAACCTTTTGGAGTCCCCTCATAGAGCAGATAAGGGGATTGTTGAAAGAAGGAAAAACCTGGCAATGATGCGATACAGAAGAGTGAAATATGGTGGGGAAAAGGGAATGACACCATGAAGGGAGGGTCTGGTGCTCTCTGATCTCTCTCTCTCTCTCTCTCTCTCTCTCTTTATCAAGATTTATTTATTTATTTGCGAGGTAGAGTTACAGACTGAGAGAGGGAGAGATAGAGAAAAAGGTCTTCTGTCCGGTGGTTCACTCCCCAGATGGCCGCAATGGCTGGAATTAAGCCGATCCGAAGCCAGGAGCCAGGAACCAGGAGCTTCTCTGGGTCCAAGCACTTGGGCCATCTTCCACTGCTTTCTCAGGCCATCAGCAGAAAGCTGGATTGGAAGTGGAGAAGCTGGGACTTGAACCAGCAGCCATATGGCATGCCAGAGCCTCAGGCAGAGTCTTAGCTTATTAAGCCACAGCACCAGCCCGATCACTACCTCCTTAGAGAAGAAATGTAGAGTAATGGTTAGGAATATTAACTCTGAGCTGGACTTCATGGGTTTGAACCCTAGCTCTGCAAATGGCTCGTGTGACTGTGGCCAGTTAACCTAATCTGTTAAGTTTCAATTTCCTCAGTCATAAACTGGGAGTCACAGGGACAAATATACCTCAAGGGGCTGTTCTAAGGAGTTAAGTGGGATGAGGTAACAGGCCATAGAAGCAATAGTGAGGAATAATTGAGAGGTACTCAGTTACCTTGTTTTCTGATCTTGTCATCAGAAAAGCTTGATTTGATTCAGAATATGTGTATGTTTAGTGTGTTCCTCTCACTTTTCTATCAGTAATATTTTTGTTTGTTTATTTTTTATTGAGGGAATACAAGTCAGTTTATTCTCAGTTCTCAGTTCTTGCACCAACATCTGCCGGAATTTCATTTGCTGAAATTGAATTTGGATGGGAGAAATATTGTCAGGAAATAACATGCCCTCTCTGCCTCCACAGGAGGTGTTTTGATTTGATTTTGATCAGAGAAGATCCCCTATGTGGTTCTCAGATGTAGCCCCCGAATCCCATATTTTGAGGAAATGAACCAACAACTGCAGAAATGATTTGCTGCAGTCTCCTGGCTGGGTCGGAGTGCAAACAAGAATACTGAGAAGCTGTTGACAATTCGAGAACGTTTTTTGGTGGTCTTCACTCTAGCGGAATGACATCTGGACTTTTGAAAGACAAGCTCAGTGTCTAACCAGAGCCACACTGTGACTTTTTATTAACCAAATTTCCCAGGTGCCTGCACCATCTTGGGATCCTTCCCAAAGCAGAGCCTGAGACGAGAACTTGTGTGTAAATCACTTCTTGTGGGAAGTGTTTCTAGGAAACAGCCGTGGGGAGCCCTGAGGTGTGCACAACAGGGAAGAAGGAAAAGCCTTGTGAAATTGGGCAGTTCTCAGATTGAGCAACACTGTATGCAATTGGAGCTTAGTCTGTCAATGACTCTCTGAGGAGCTGCATGTGTGGCTTGTACCTGAGCCTCCCAGGGCTGTCAGAGAATGCATCCAACCATCAGCTCCTGGAGTCCTCCATGGGTAACGATTACTCCAGGGGTGCTAATTCCTCCGAAATCCAGGGGAGGGTGGCCAACTTGTCCCAATTCACTTGGGACTGTCCTGATTTTCAAACTGAAAGTCCTACAGCCTATACATCCCTTTAATCCCAGAAAAATCCAGATAGTTGGTCAGTCCTGTCTGGACTGCATAGGTTCTTGCAGGACCTGCAATGGAATATCAAAGGTGAACTAACTCAGGGGCAGGAAAGCAGAATATTGTGCATCTGAAGCAAGGAGCAACCATGCTACTTTTTTAAAAGCTGGTTGCTGGACCCAGAAAGCTGGATCCAGAAAGAGTGGGAGAGTCTAGCTTGGTGGAGGAGATGAAGTTGCCGCTTGCTTGCATGAGGATGAAGGTGCAACTCCAGAGGACAGACCTTGGAATAGGGGTGGATTAAGGAAGACTATTTGGGCTCAAAATGGGAATGATATGTTAACAGTTTCTGAATCAGCAAAAACATCTTGGTTGGACCTTAAAATTAGTTGTCCCAATGCTCTTGGGAGAAGCATGGAGCTTGGGACAGGAATTGATGTGCCCAGGACTGCCCAGAGGATGGAAGCAGGACCACGAGCAGAACTAGTTTGGAGGTGGCACTTGTGGGAAAAAGACTAGGACTACTTCAGGTTTGTCGCTGCTTTCAGTGACAACTAAGAGAATCTATGCTTCTTGGCCAGGTTACTGTGGGAGAGGATTTGTGCTTTGGGAAAAAGTAGCCTTAGGTAGCATTCCTGTGCCCTAACTCAGAATTCTGTGGTTCACTGATTCTCCAGGTTGGAGTTGCCAGGCAGGAAACATCAGAAGCACGAGGGTGAAGCACATTATGAGTTAGAAGTAAATAGTTGAAGATTCAGACATAGGTGGTGCAACCCAGCACTGATTCCTCCACTCAGTGTTGCCTAGATCAGCTTGTGTGTAAAAAGTCTGTAGGGTGGTTGTAAGTGTGTATGTAAGTGTGCATGTGTATATAGGTGAAGGCATGCAAATGTGACTATGAGTGTGTGTGTGTGTGTGTGCATGGGCAGGTATGTTTGTGTTTGGATGCCCATTCGTGCCCATGCCTGTGTATGTTTGTGTTTGTAGAAGAAGGGAAAAAATGCAAGTACTGAACTGAGTTCAGAAAGCTGAGATAACTCAATTTCCATCAAAGAAACGCCAAACTGTACTCTCTTGTAAATACTAAAAGTCAAATAGCATTTTCAATATAAACCTAGGCCAATTGCATGTTCGCAGATCTATTCAAAAGATGTAAATGAAACAAGCATTGCATTTCTGAATTTTCCTAATGTGGATTTCAGACTCAGACCGAGACCCCTGTTTCATGCTGGGAAAGAGATTTGCTCTGCATGCCCAGTGATTCTCACAGCAGCTTACTTTGTCATCTGGGCCACTGAATAGTGAGAAACTTGGCATTTTAGAGATTAAGGACTGTGCAAAGGACAGAGAACCAGAGACTACAGCAGGATTCACTTAGTCACTCTGTTGAGCATTTGTCCATTCCTTTAAGATGAAGCAGGTTGGATCCCTGTGCCTGGTGGTCGGAGCAGAGTGGCATTGCCCTTGAGGCACTATTTGACTTTGGTTTCAGGTTCCAGAATTGCTACTTATGTTGACCAGCCTTGGGCCTCACTTAGCTTCCTGCAGAACAGAATTTTTTTGCTTGCTTGTCGTAGGGGGTTAAACGTGATTGCAGAAAACAGAAGCCACTTGTAAACTGTAAAGTGCTCTATTTGTAAATGTCCAACTCCTCCTAGAATGCCGGCTGTCAGCATTCTTTCATCTGCCCCCACCAACCCTGAACCACAGGATGCAATGGTAGATTGTGCATTGTTTGCTGGGGTAGTTGGTCCCTGCAAATACTGGGAAGGTTTTCAGATTCTGGATCATCTCTTTTTACTTTAAAAATATCTACTCAGTGTGTTGATTAACACTCCTTATTTAAATGTCGACATTTTTGTGTGTGATGTTTACATCATCCATTCATTTTTTTCATGTGTCATTGAGGGACAAAGTCACCAAAGTTTTAGTATGGAGTATAATGCAGCATCTCCATCTTTTATAAAACCAGCCATGAACAGCATTCAGTTGTTTTTCTTAAGGCTCTGTGAATACTTCACAGCTTGAGGGCAGAGTCACGTTCCAGAGCCTGGGGTCTCCACAACATCAGACTCAGGCTTATGAGCTCTGGAGAGGCCTTTGTGAGACGACCTTTAGCTTTTTGTGAGGAAAGGCTCCAACCAGTTCCTGGGGAAGGTGTTGAGGGCTGTTTGGGACAAAGAGAGGCCTCAGGGATTATTTCCTTTAGCAAGTATCTTTATTATTGTTCATTGGAAATTATACTGAGCTGGAGATAATTCATTGTATCTAGTTTTCATTTCCCTCTGTCATTCTTCAGAGATGTTTCAAAGCTCTATTTTCCTTCATTTGCTCTCAACACCAAATCCACGATGAGATGCAAGATAAACAGGTCAAGAGGTTACCTTGTTTGTTCAGAATCTGACCGTGATTTAGAAGCAATCGTGCAAATTTAATGCTGAACCCTAGACAGTTCATTTTTTTGGCTCATCCAGGGAGACAACTCCCTGTGACAAGTGTCTCACTGCGTATTAAGTGAACAGGAGAGTGATGGGAGGAGGAATGGGTAGTTTGACAATCCTCAGCAGGGCTCTTGAAACTCAGGGACAATTTGTGGTGGTCCCCACCTGAAGCCAATCGCATCTCCTGCATCAGTCCTCTTCCCATCCGTCCTTTCTGAGAGTCCCTCTCCCATCCCCTCCCAGCCCTTTCATGCTCAATGCATTGCTGCCCTCACTTCTCCCCACCCTGCCTCCCTCCACCACTCACTGCTTCTCTCAGCCCCGAGGGAGACTCACTTGCAGCTCAAGGATACAGCATTGAAGTTGTCTATTAAGGGCTGTATTTCACTTGGTAATTAAAAAAAGCACTGTTAAATTTTAATGCACTGATATTAAAACAGCAATGTCATTTGTACTTGTATTAAAATAGCAGCATCCATTCCACTATTGCTATAAGATGATGTTTTTAAACCTAGAATTCTTTTTCCTGCTTCTCAGCCTTTCTCATGTTCTTCCTTTTGCCGGGAATGCACTCTGCTCATGCCCTTTCACCTGCCAACTCTGACTACCCTCTAGACTCAATTTCAGTGACACTCACTTCCAGAAGCCCTCCCTACCCCACCCCACCAATTCACTGGCTGGGTTAGCACCCCTATTTTTTCTGGGCACATTGCTTTATCACCACAGTGCACATCCTTCCTTACCATATGATAGTAATGCTTCTCTAGTCCCAGCACAGGGCTGGCCACATAATGTTAGTGAATGCTCACTGGACTGATGCTGATGCAGCATTTGCAAATAAAAATGATGGGTTCATATTCACAAAGGAGGAATGCTGTTTATCTTCTCACAAAAAGAGATTCAAGAATACTGAATTTTCTGGGGTGGCCCCTGAAAAGGTGATGGTGTTCACGTCACTATCAAAGATGCAAGTTTCCTCTCTTCCCACACACGGGCTCACGGGAGCTTTTTTTCACAGCTCACAGCTCCGTGATTGTAAGATCCTCTCTCGCCTCCCTATTTCCTCTCTAAGCCTACAGAGGATGACAAGATGAACAATAGTCAGAGGGAGGCTGCTTGTAGGAGGAGATGGATGGCTGGACAATATTCTAATCCTCCCATTCATACAACCCCATTCCTTTTAGCACACCCGTGGCTCCTAGGAGGTGGGCAAGGCGACCACTGCTGTGTTGGTGTGGAGGCCTCCTCCAAGTTTTGGTTTTGCATTGAAGGTCTGATTGTGCACATTCATAATGGCCACAGCAGGATCAGCCTCTGGGAAAGCAGCTGGCGTTGGGCACTCCTTCCAGCTCAGGAGATGGCTCTCAGTAGACACCTCAGTAAGGGTGGAGGTGTCTTAGTACGGGTTCCCCTGAAAATAGACCCCGAGGCAAAGATTTCAGCATCTGTGGCTTATTGGGAAAGTGAACCTGGAAGCACCAATAGGGGTGCATGGAGGTGAGGTGGGAAGGAAAGAGCCAACAATGGGTGAGCAACCAATATGTTACCGCTGTGGGCAACTGAAGTTTAATCTCTCTGGGAACTCTGGAGACAGGGTGGAGCTTATGTCTCAGGATTATCCTGCCAATTGGATGAGAGAGCTGGGGTATGCACCCTACTGTCTAGCCACTCATTGGTTGAGGGGTCTTCCAGAAGAGTTTGGTTCCCTGCCATTTCTGGCCTGCCACATGTATGGCAGAATGAGCACTGGTGGCAAAAGGAGGATCTTAGGCCAATAAATGCAGTCAGGCTGCTGGAAGCTGGGCCAGGGAGTCAAGGGGATATGCATTGTCCCCCTGCTACCCCTGCAGACATCTGCAGCAAACAGGGAGCCAGGGTGGTCTCCTGGGGTTCAGCTGCTGCAAACACCCTGGGCCAGTCTCAGCTCCAGATTGGAAGGTTGTCACTTCCAGGTCCTTTATACTATTCCCACAAGCAAGCAGCTCATTTTAATCTTAACTGTCCACTGTCAGAGTTTATGAGAGCAAGGCATTAACGTGTTCTTGAAAAGTACTTGATAATCTAGCCTGTATTTGGGCAGTGCTGACATTGGCGCTTAGAAATGTCACGGAGCTCCTCAGTTGGTTTGATCTCCACCACTCCAATTTTATAAAGAATAATTTGAATGAGTTACTAGGCAAGCTGCACCAGGAAATGTGACTGGATTATGAAGAACAACAATATGCACCTCACTGCAGTAGGCCAGCTCCAAAGTGAAGAGATTGAAAAGGCCTGCAGGAACCTGAGGTGTCAGAGGGTTGTCCAATCTGCTCTCAGTTTAAAGCATTTTCCCTGCATGTGGACCATTCCACTGGAATACAGTATAGATCTCTCCGGAATCTGGACAAAAGTGCTTTTGCACGGTGTCTTCCTAATGTGTTATCCCTTCTGAAGGCTTCATTTTTTTGGGGGAACATAACACACATCTCTGGTTGTTGTAAAGTCTGCTCAGGGATTAATATTTAAATCTTTGCTAATCTTTTGAGACCAGAATAAGCATTCAATACTAATGTTTAAGAAAACATCTCCCATTGGTAATGCATGGTATCAGTCAGATGAAACAGTACCTACTAAACACACGTTGTAGCCTGTGAAGGGCTCACTCTCATTCCTTGGGATTTAAATTATGGTTCACAGTTAAGCCCAAGACATGAGTCACTCACTGTGGAGGGTGGAGTTCTGTCTGCAAATGATCTGAGTGAAGAAATGCCTGCTTAGAGAAAGGGCTCCCGCAGGGGTAGGGGGTTAAAGCAGATCCCAGCAGGGGAGCCAGAGCAAGAGTGGTCCACACTGGAGGCCTCATTGATCCTGTGAGAGGAGGCTAAACTGAGCCACGGGAGTCAGCCGTCTTTCAGGGGAAGTCATGTGTAATTCCGCCGCTGCTCTTATGCAGTTTATGGCAACTAAGAACACTGTAATGTATTTTTAATCATGAGCACATGCCCACAGGTCCTTGAGAGGGTGGCTGAATTTTAAATGAAAAACAAAAAACCCAATAAATAAATCCAACCAGTGGTTTTTTTTTTTTTTTTTAAACACATTGTTATGCTGTGGTGGAGCACTAGACAAATTGTTTTATTTCCCCATTTTGCAAACTTGCTCATCACACTCCCTTCACTCTCATTATTTTCCACTTTGTCAATAATCACTTTCTTATAGCTCTTCCTGACAAACTCTCCAAAGGCTGCCACAGTGAATTACTTTTTGCCCTTTGTATTTGAAGGTGATGGAAACAAATACACAGCGCAGTGCCAGTCAAGCCACACTTGATTTCAAGTGGAGCCTTCCAAGAGACCAGTCAGACTCAGCCCCGGGCTTGGCACTTGGGGTCTTATGGGAGGAGAAGAGAGAAGAGGTAGTCTCTGCTCCCGAGGGTCTTACTTTTTGGGAGACCAAACCAATGTTTCTCCTTTGCCCAGGAAGACAACAGCTTCTGCATAACGGCCGACTACCCCCAATGTCATACCTTGGGAACGGCAAACTGAATGTTCTGCTCTTCAAGCTTGAGAAAGACAAGGGAGGGAGAGGGGGGTGGGAATTACTTTGAGTGAGCCAGTAGTGTCTTCCAAAATATGGATAAGCTGTTTGTGAAATGAAGAAGCTGAGGCTAAAGAAATAGAGCATTCTGCCTACAAATAATTGTTCTCTTTAGCCTCAGTTAGGAAAGGGAGCTGGATTCAGCATGACTCTGACTTGAAAGTCTGGTCTTTGAACCAGTTCTCAAGTGAGAGTTTGTTACCTATGCGCCTTTCTGCCCAGGTTCCTGCTGTTGTTCCTGTACTAGATTTTTGTCATTATATCTGAGTACCTGCAACAGGTACTAGGAAGGAGGTTTATTGTGGCACATGGTTTTGGAAGTTTACAGCCCAATACTGGGTTGGTCTCACTGGCTTCTCTTTGTGGTGAGGCCAGTGGGTAGACCAAGTGCAGAGGAAGGGTCACGTGGCGAGCCAGGAAGGAGAGGGAGAAGAGCTGGGTCTGACTCAGGCTTTTATAACCAACCCTCAAGAATTGCCTTCAGATGCCCCCCGGTAACCTAAGGCTCACCTCCTAGACATCACTGTGATTTGGATTAAGTTTCTATCCTCTTAGAACCATCAACTGTGACTTGGGAATTTAAGCATCTGCATGAATTTGGGAGCCACATCCTAGTTAGACCATGTATCTATCCCCTTGATACACCATGAGGACATTTGACTAAATATTAGGTGTGGTTAGACTTGTTGTGTTTGGATAAGATAATCTATCCACACCAACTTGAAATTTGCCATACAGTCTTTGCCTGTCCCTCCCTTCCTTTATGTATTTATTGAACACCTCCTATGGGCTAGGCACTCAGTGCTACTCTGCCTAAGCACTTCCAAAGCTTTCTGAATAAATAAGTATTTGTTGTCTGGCACCATTCTTCTGCTTCTACTAGAGAACAATAGATGTATTTGTCTGAAGTATAAGCCATCATTCTCATTTCTAAGCCTCTGTTCTGAGAGCATCAATATGGCAGTTTTAGAATGGGAAAAAAAAAAGGCAGAAGCAGGTCCTTTCAGTGATATTAAACCTCTTAAATGACAAACCTGTAATTTGTAGAGGGAAAATGATTCCCTGAATGCATCTTATAGCCTTGAGTTCCAAATTACAAAGTTCTCCCTGAAATTGGTTTCTGCCCAGAGGAGATAACGTCAGTCAAGAAGCCTGCTTTCTGATCAACACTGCACTTCCGCTGGCGGAGCACACGGTGTCCCCAGCACAGCCCGAGCCGAAGGAGAGAGCAGTGGAGGCAATTTTCATTTCTTGCTGGGGCCTTCCGTGAACATTCCGAACAGCGGAGACAATGATGGGCTGTGATTATTAAAATACTGCTTTATTTTTAGCAGGAGTCACAAGGGGCATTGAGGGAACTTGCAGATGTTTGTGATGGTAACTACCGAGGGGGCCCAGCTCACTTTGCTAAGGCTGAGCAGGACACAGGCCTAGGACAAAAGCATTATCTTGTGAAAAGAGATGATGACTATTGACTTGGGTTAAAACAATGAAAACTGCTGATTAGCTTTGGCCAATACTGAGACTCTTCCTTATCTTCCTAATTACTGCCCACAGAAAGTGGCTCATTGATGTTGGAGAGTTTGCACAAAGGAGATAGAAGGGCTGAGTCTATTCCAGGGTCTCTTGTCAGCATTTGGAAAGACCCCCCCCCCCCCACCTTCTCACCCCGCCCCCCACACCAGCGTTGGTCCCTCTTCCTTCCTGTTTCTCTGCTTTTTTCTCAGCCCAGCACCTCCCATCAGGGCAGCCTGTGGTGTGTTTCAAGGTCCTTTTGGGCCACGGATTCTGTTGTGCCCCTGGGAAGGCACAGAGGGACAGCGTCACTCTACTGACGCTACCACAAGGGAACTGACCTCCAAGAGGTTCAACGAGCAGCTTCAGCACCCCATCTGGTCAGCAGGGACACCGAGGGCCCAGGTGCCTTAAATCCCCTTCAGTTATTACCCTTCTGGCTCCAGCTCGCTAGGGGCTGCCTGCAGAGCGCCTCCCACCCTGTCTGTATTCCAGAGCGCTGTGAGTCCCTGCAACCTCAAAGATGCAAGAGTTTCTATGGCACTCCACAACCCAGCCTCTATGCTGTTTATTTAATAAAGTTTGCCCCCAGAGAGAGCAAGTGGGAAGCTAAGACAAGAGGCAGATGGCGCCACGCTTCCCTTTGAGGCTGTTCCCTGACTAGAAAGCTATGAAATATTCAAGACTATTTTGAGAAATGACCTTTTTAATTTTTTTTTATTTTTAAAGACCATACTCCCTCTCTTCTTGATGCTTTTTAGATGAAGGGAAAACACTTAGGAATGCAGGCATGAGTTTGAAGTTTGCAGCTTATCAATGCTGTCAGAGAAGAGACTTTCAATTCTAACGTCCTTCATATTCCACAAGAATTCTGAATTCCTCTTTGTCATTTTTGGTTTAGCAAAATCACCAGTGCACACTCTCTCTGCACACACACACACACACACACACACACCCTGATTGTTTTTGATTTAATAATCGAAGCATAGGCCACTGGGGTCCACGGAGGGTCGAGTGCCGTCCTGGCTGTGCAGCTCCCTTGTGACGCGCAGAACAGGCTCACCCATCCCGGGGAGGTCAGGTGCTACTTGAGAAAAGACTCCTCTGCATTTCTCCTGCTTTCTTTCCTGCCAGGCAGAGTGCCCCACAACGCCGCTGATGACTCACTGGAGCTGCCTTCCCACCCTTCCATGTTTTCAAGTATCTCCCTGCTCACAATCACATTCTGGCACTTGCTGGGCCAGCTCTTGGTGAGTTACTCACACTTTCTTCTGTTCTTTGAGTGCACCCAGTGTGTTCCTGTTCTAGGGGTTCACATGTCCATTCCCAGGGCCCCAATCTCTTCTCTCGGATTTTCCCAAGCTGAATGCTTGGCAGCCTCCGGTCTCACTGAGCTAGAATGCTCTACCTGGTCACGGACACTTTCCGTGACTGCCTGTGCCAGTGAGGGCACCCAGGGCAAACTGAGCTCACACTGGCCAAAGTAAGACAGAGATTGACTGGTGACACAGCAGGCCACCCAGAGGCAGGGAAGATGGCAGGGTGGCAGACCCAGCAGCTGGTATTTCATTCTCTCCATCTCTCTGCATCCACAGCATGGCCTTCATCTCAAGATTTATTTCTCCCATCAGTGTCAACTGTGCTACAAGCCCCTTCAGTCACATTTAAGAAGAAACAGAGAGACCTTGGCTTCTTGTTCTTCCTTAAGAGTAAGAAAAACTTCCTCCAAAGTCTTTGTTGAGAATTTCCTAGTGTGTCTTCTGAGCCAATCACTGTCTAGAAATGGGACAACCTTCATAATAATCAGGGCCACCCTGAATTTCGGTCCCCACTCAGCACTTAAGCAAGTCGATGAGGGAGTGGTGGAATGGATGTGGGGGTGTCATGGCCTCTGTATCCCTCACCAGTGGCTCTGCCCATTAGAATAATCAGGGAGCCTTGAAACTCACAGACCTACATGTTCTCCTCTAAGCAGTGAAGTCAGAATCTTTGAGAGAGTGGCTGTACACCAGTGGTTCCCAAACTTGGCTGCACATTAGACCTTTAACCTCCCCCATGCCCTGGCAGTCTGATTTAATTTCGAGGATGTGACTTGGGCATTCCCAGGTCATTCCTATGTGCAGGCAAGTTTGGGGACCATTGGCCTAGGCACTCACACACACAGACATACATTTCTAGCTTGTATACATTTTGTTATTTAGCTAACAGCTTTGCTGATATATAATTTACATGCCATGAAATTCACTCCTGGGAAGGACGCAATTCAATAGCTTGTAATTACTATTTTTGCAGAATTGTATAAACATTACTGTAACCTCACTTAAGAACATTCTCATCATCTCAAAAAGAAATCTTTTACCTATTAACTCTCCATACTTGCTTCCCCTCATTCTAACCCTAGCAAACATGAATCTACTTTCTGTGCTTAATTATTTGCCTTTTGAAAACATTTTTAAAAAGGTCTATTATCTATTTATTTGAAAGGCAGAGAGAAAGGGAGAGAGAGAGAGAAAGTGAGAGAGAGAGAGAGAGAGAGAGATCCTCCTTCTGCTGGTTCACTTCTTAAATGGCCTCAACAGCCAAGTCTGGGCCAGGTTGAAGCCAACAGCCAGGAACTCCCTCCTGGTCTCCATGTACATGGCAGGGACTCAAGCACTTGGGTAATCTTCTGTTGCTTTCCCAGGTGTATTAGCAGGGAACTAGATTGGAAGTGGAGCAGGCTGGATGCCAACCTGAGCTCTGATATGGGATGCTGGCATTGCAAGACGCTATTTAATCTGCTGTGTCACAACACTGGCCCCTAGATTTCCTTTTTGAAATTTCATATTGATGGAATCATACATTATGTGGTTCTTTGTATCCAGCTTTTTTCTCTTAGAACAATGCTCTCCAGGTTTATCAATGTAGCATATATTGTACTTTGTCCTTTTTACTTGAGTAGTTTTCCAGTATGTGGATATGCGACATCTTGCTTACCTTTTTTAAAAATATTTTATTTATTTACTTGAGAGGTAGAGTTACAGACAGAGAGGGAGAGACAGAAAGAAAGGTCTTACATCCACTAGTTCACTCCCTAAATGGCCACTATGGCCAGAACTGAGTTGATCTGAAGCCAGGAGCCAGGAATTTCTTCTGGGTCTCCCATGTGGGTGCAGGGACCCAAACACTTAGAACATCTTTCACTGTTTTCCCAGATCATAAACAGAGAGGTGGATCAGAAGAGGAGCAGCTGGGACACAAGCCGGTGCCTATATAGGATGCTGATGCTGCAGGTGGAGGCTTAGCCCAGTACACCACAGTGCTGGCCCCATCTTGCCTATCTTTTTTATCAACTGATGAACACTTGAGAGGCTTCCACTTTATGACTGTTATTAATAGGGTTATTATCTATATTCATGTACAAGTCTGTGTGTGGACATATGATTTCATTTCTTTTGCGTAGTCCCATAGACGGGAGTGGGAGGTTTGGGTCCTGTGGTAACTCTGTTTAACATTTTGAGGAACTGCCAAGATAGTTTTAAAGTGGTTATCTCATTTTGTATTTCTTTTGCAATGCATGAGCCTTCAATTTTGCACATCCTTGCCAGCTCTTCCCACTGTCTACCTGGTGGCATGAAGTGGCATCTCATTGTGGCATGCATTTCTTTCATGACTGAATGGTGTCGATATGTATGTATTGGTTATTTGTGTAACTTTTTTAGAGAAATGTCTATTTTGATACGTTGTTCATTTCTAAATTGGGTTGCCTTTCTATTATTGAATTGTAAGTTTTTTATACATTCTGGAAACAAAACTGTTATCAGATAGACGACTTGCTAATGTTTTCTTCCATTCTGTAGTTTGTATTTTCACTTTCTTGATGGAATCTTTTGAGGTGTAAAACATAATTTTGCTGAAGTGCTTTATCAAGTTTTTCTTTTATTGCTGTGTTTTTGGTGTTATATTTAATAAATCATTAGGCATGAGCGTAGTTCTAACACATTCCCAGGTGATTCTCATTCAAAGCTGTGGTGAGAACTCCTGCCATTCATCACTGCATCTACAGCTTCCCGGATATTCATTATTTTTTCTCCCTTCCTCCCTCCCTCCCTCCCTCCCTCTTTCTCTGCCACAGACAACCAAACCAAAGTACTTAATACTCTGTGAAAACATCTTGCTTACTTATTAGTGTCTTTTCAAATTTTCTATCTTCTTGTCATAGAATGTCAGCTCTGGAAAGACAAATATCCTGGCACACAGAGGGTATGGATGGGTTGAAAGAATGAATGGGACTAAAGAGCCACATTTCCCCCTGCCACCCCCCCAACCCTGCTCCTACAGACCCCTGCCCTGTGCTCCCTGCCTCTGCTAGTCCCCCACCCTCCTCTTCGTCCAAGCTAGAGGGCTGGGGTCTCCCACACCCTGCACATCTCACTGGTAACCATGTCCTATGGATTCCTCCCAGTGAGTTATTAACACACAGATCACATTGCCCTGCAAGCATTCTGTCACTTGCTCCTCTTTCTCACCTGGCGGAGTTTCTTGCAAGCAGAGAGTGTGCTTTCCTGGTCCCTGGCCCCACCCAGCACTTTATCCTGCACGAGGCAGGAGCAGGTGGTTCGCATGGCCTCGGAGTGGAATCCCAGGCAGGGTTTGGAATCGGAATCTGCTAGCTGGGCTCTGCAACCAAGAGCCCTTTCTGTGGCAGCCCCAGGGTTGTCCCTTTGCTCTGACAACTGGGGAGCGGCTGACTCCCGCCTGACGTGTTGCTGGCTGTGAAGGGTGGAGAAGGACCTTAGGGCCGGAACCCCTCTAGCGACCACAACCACAACCCACAAAGGAGGAACAGTGCGGATGAATACTGTGGGGAAGGCTGGGGGAGGCCAGTGGGAAGGAGCCAGGGAGGCGCCATTGCTCTGGGACCCCGGCACCAGCACCGGGCAAACTGCTGGCTCTGGGTCCTAGGTCCCCTTCTGCCTATGTTAATGTTGACTCCCTGGCAAGACTTCAGCCTCGCTGTTCTCGGGCCTTTTTTGAGGCAGAGCGAAGCTCGCCGAGTCAGGATTTTCTCTGGTGGTTTCTATTTTATTATTGAAAAATCTATTTTGTTTGAGAGAGAGAGTGCGAGGGAGAGGGAAAGGAGGAGAGAAAAGGGGAGAGACACGCGCACTGTTCTGTTCACTGGTTCACTTCCCAAATGCCTGCCACTGCCTAGGAATGGACCAGGCGGGGCCCTAAGTGGGTGGCACGGATCCAGCTACCTGGGCTACCACCTGCTGCCTCTCAGGGTGTGCATTAGCAGGAAGCTGGAATCAGGGGTGGAGCCAGGCTGCGCCGTGGGGTGAAGGTGTTTTAACCCGATTCTCAACACCTCTTTGGTGATTTTTAAAAATACACAGGAGTTGGCCTCATTTGGATCAGAATAAAGATGGTTGCAGCAGCAAACACAATTGCTCTTAACTCCCGCCCTGTGAGATTTAATAGTCACACTCACTCGTCTCCCCACAACTGTCCCCCTGGTTGCAGGAGTGGCAAATCTGCACTGGAACAGGGCACAGGATGGAGCAGTGGTAGTGGCTTCTGTCGGTATCCTGCCTGAGCTTCCAGGAGCGTCTTCTGCTGAGGGCTCAGGCGTGGGACGGGCCAGAGGTATTGGAACAGAAGGCCTTGGTGCAGCCCTCAGCGAAGTTGGATGAGGCTTGGAGGACAAACACCCCAGCAGGATGCCGAGGACAATTGGCGCAGGGTCCACAGTGTCCCAGGGTTTTCCCAGGGGAAACTGAGCCCTGGGGCCTTCATGGCCACCAGTGGGGTGATGGGCTATCTCCTGGCCACTGCCACTTCCGTGTTCCCCTGCTAGGCCCTCCCTCCAGGTGGCGCTGATTTCTGTCTCAGGCTTTGCTGGCAGGGGGGCGTCTGGCCTAGGATAAGCAGCATCTCAGGGACCCACTGTTGGGTTTGGTAAGCCAAGGCCCCTCTCTGGGGGCATCTGACAGGCTTGTCTGCCTGCCCTGGGCTCGAAGAAGGACCTGCCAGGTGGAAACCCCAGCTTCTGGGAGGCAGGAGTGCCTGGGGAAGCCAGGGTTGTCCTCACAGAGCACTGCAAGAATTTTGACACCACCATTTGTCTTAGATTTCTAGGGTGAGCAAGGCCAAAATGCTGTACGCAGGTGTGCTTCAGGGTGAGTGCAGGCTGCAGAAGCTGGGGCTGCAACTGTTGCAACTTGGAGACATTTCTAGTGGGGACGCTGGCAGGGCCCTCCTGCAGCACTTGCTTCTGAGAGGACGCAGGGTTTTCTTGTTGAGGAGGGGAGGGGAGGGGAGGGAAGAAGAGAGGAGAGGAGAGGGGAGGAGAGGAGAGGAGAGGAGAGGAAGAGAGAGAGGGAGAACTTTTGATTGTATGTATTTCCCTTTGGCACTTGTGGGCCCCCAATTTTGTTGGCTTTCCCAATGAGAGCACAGATAGCTTCTTCCTGGACCATCACAGAGACCAGCAGAAAGGGCTTTTGGAGCTGAATGCTGTGAACTATTCTGATTTTTAAAAGACAAGCTGGCAATGTCTAGTTTTATGTGAAATCTCTCCATTTTTCTATATTGGCTCCCACCCTTTCCTTTTTCCAAAATTGTTCAAGTCAAAATAGAATTGAAAATAAAACCAAGCAAGGCCATGGGTTTGTCCAATAGTCGGACACCTGGCACCCACAGCACTGGAAGGTTGTGAGTAGCTCTGCACAGGACTGTGAAGAGACCAGCTCTGTCCGTGCATCCACATTCAAGTTTGCTGAGCATCTGCACCATGCCCGTCTCTGGGCCAGGCTCTGGGGATGCCAGGGAGAATGAAAAATAGGCCCTGTCCACCAGAGGCCTCTCATCTGTTTGAAGGTGTGGCCTGGAGAGAGTGCATTTGGTTAAAGCAAGGCATGCCATTTTGATTTGGCTTAGGCACAGAAGGAAATTAACAGGAAAGAACCCAACCCCAGATCCTTATGGACCACACGGCAGCCAAGACTCACAAGAACCTCATGTCAGGGCTTGGGAAATCTACACACTTCTCTTTGAACTCTGTAATCTCCTAGCTTCCTCCCCCACTCCCCCTTTCTTTCTCTCCCTCTCTCTTTCCTAGAACTGGCTCTCTCTATTTGCAGCAGGGACACGGACAGACACGGGCCTTCCCTAACTCCTGATCTCTTTTGTTCAAGCCATGGATTGTGTTGGCTGGTGCTCAACCCCTGTCCCACATTCCCAGAACAGAGAATTGCACTGGTCCAACCTGAGCCCGTTCTGGCTCCTGGCCCAGCAAGGCCCAGCTGTTGGGGATGGATGAGGTGGAGCCATTCCATTCGTAGATGGCTTCTGTGGACTCCGAGAGGGGACGCCGTGATTTGAAATGAGCTTCCTACAGGAGGACGGATCTGAGTGCCCCGAGGGACCCTGCATGTGCGGATCTCACCCATTCTAGCAAGAGCAGTTACTAAGATAATCCTGTCCCCATCTTCCTCCTGGGAGATCACATGCTCTTGAGAGGAGAGAGATAAAAGGGACATGAATGAAGTGATTTGGTGTAGTGGGGAGCACCCTGAAGCAAAGGCACAGCCAGCTGTTGGGGGTGGGGAAAGCGTGCAGCTGCAGGTGGAGGAGGGGCCGGGAGGCTGCTCTTGTGGGGCTGACATTCCATGGAGACGTGACAGGTGAGAAGGAGCCAAGAAACAGTGAGATTTACGCTTTAGACAGTTGACTCTGGCCGTAGGAAAAGAAAAAGGATCTTTCTTCCTACAGAATCTCCTGGAACAAAGCTCACTAAATCAACTTGCCAACAGGAAAGGATTTCACAGGGTTGTACACCAAGGCGACCTTGTCATCTTCAATCAGTCTGGACTTATTAGCATTTTTGAGCAATCAAAATCAGCTCTTACATACACGGTAGTTTATAATGCAATTCTACCTTCAGTAATCCTCAGAGTACTTCTTTGAGGTGAACAGGGCAGGGACTGCTGTCTCCATCTACAGAAAGGACATGGGGGCACATTAGGTTTAGCACCAAGCTGTCCGTCCAGGCCAACTGGCAGGTGCGTGAGGCCATGTTAATAAGGGCGAAAGTGCCACACACTTCTAGAATTGCCTGTCTCCAGGCCTGGCTACTTTCCTTTGAATGTACCCCAGAGCTTGGTAATGGGACCTTAAAACTCTAACCGTTTTCTATACCTAAAAATTCATCTGTGTCGAAACCTTAAAAACATTTTTTTTTTTTTAATATTTATGGCTTCCAGATTCTGGAAGGCTCGGAATGACCTCCCCGGTGGGTTTCCTGTGTGTTTACAAATGTCATGGATCAATTCTCTTACTCAGAGATACACCTTAGAATCACCTACAGAGCTTGTTGAAAATCTTGCTACTTGGGCCCCTCCACAGGCCTGGTGAGTGGGAGTCCCATGCAGGGAGAGGGAGTCACTTGCATATTTCTAGGCTGGATTATACTGAGCATTGTAGACTGCAGAGTGGCAAATTTCATAAACTTCCACTAGATGGCAGTAAAGCTCCATCTAAATTCCAAAAAGTGCTTCAGTCCAGCAAAACCTGTGTTAATACAAGATTGGTCTGTTCCAGCAGACCAAGGCAAAATGTGTCTTGAGGAAAGGGTGCATTTTTTTTTCTGCTTTGCACTAAGGTAGCTTATGGGTTAGTAGTGATCACAGGCTTCTGTCAGGCCAGAGTGTTGGTGAAAAGCCCCACATCTGCATTTCCAGGAGTGTGTTATGAAGGACACAGGTTGCATAGGATGTTAATAGAAATGTGAACAAAGCGTGTGTAGCCAAATATATTTCTTTCAGAAAAGCATCGCAGCAAAGAAACCCACCAAGTTTGTTAATTCCGGCTTTGCCAATGTGCCTGGTGAATCTATCACCAGAATCCATCCAAACTTTTCTGGCCACTTGGCATAGATCAGGGAGTACTGGCATTGCTCAGAATTCTCTCTGGGAAATGCTCTGTGTGAGTTGGGTCCCTGCTGAGCTGCTGTAAGGAAGCCACTGTGGAATTGTGTTGACAGGCATTTTGGCTCCAGCATAACTAGCATAAGACACCGTGGCACTTTCTATCAAAACCTCTTCAGTTCCCAAGTTCAGAGAGTGAACATTTGGATACCGAGTTTAGACATCAAGAGCTGAGCTGGCAGCTTCTCAGACTCTGGCTCCTGAGTTTTCTGAGACTGTGAGGTGAGAGTTCCTTCGGGGAGGGATTTACCTCGCTCTTCTGGTCCCTGAGCCTGGAGGGTCAGAGTTCCGAGAGCAATGCTATATGAATCTGGGTTTTGTTTTGAATGTTTAAAGTAGTAATCTGAACAAATGGAAGCCACTGCTAATCAGAGAGCATTGCGGTCCATAGGCTTGGTGGGGTGGGGATGGAAGAATGGATTATGCAGAAAGCCCGAGGTGTCAGGAACCATGTTTCAGGTGCCTGCATCTGGAAAATGGGTCTGAAACACAAGAGAGGGGGGTGGGGAGACTCTTCCTCTGGCTTTCAATTTGGGAATAGAAAAGATTACAACTGAAAGGATATTCGAGAGTCCAGTAGGAGTGCTGGAAGCCAGGTCTGGATAAGCAATCAGACGTCACAGCCAGAGGCAGACAATTCTCACACTGAAAAGCAGAAAATAGGGAGGTGATGGTGATGGTGATGGTGATGGTGGGGGTGGGGGTGGGGGTGAGGGTGGCACGGGTTGGGTATGGGGGGCTGGGATCCTTGAGTCACTGCTGGAAGTCAAGGCGCTGGAGGAGAGATGCCATCAAGCCAGTGCATGGCCATCTGCTGTGCAGGGCTCCACTCCCCATGAGGACAGAGGAGGAGCCTGCTTCCTTCTAGAGCTCACGTCAGCCACAGCTTCCTTGAACTTGAGCTCAGCTGAGACAGAAGGAATTACCTGAGAATGATTAAAGTAAACATTAAATCCTCCCTCAGAACTGTAGCATACGATTATGTCTGGGAAGCGAACAGGTGCAGCCCCCGCTGAGGAGCAATGGCGACAGTGGGCTTGGCTTGGGTCACCCTCGCCAGGCTGTCCTGTTCAAGTTCTGATGATTTTCTCCTGTGACTCACATTGCCTTTAACTTGTGCATCTTCTTATACTAGAGCTCTTTCTTTCTTTTCTTGAAGTTTCTTCATAATAAGATGGTACAAGAAAAGAGACACATTCAAGGCTCTTATTTCTCATTGCAGAGTGTGGTCAGATTTTACATCTCTAATTGCACTAAGGCAGTGGTTCTTAACCTTGGCTGTACTTTAAAACTCACCGAGGGAGCTTTAAAAATCCCTGCTCACAGGCCGCATTCAGACCAATGAAATCTGGATCTCTGGGGCTGGGACCCTGGCCTCTCTATTTCATAAAATGACCCGAGTGATTTCAGCGAGCAGCCCTTGACCACGGGATGGGTCTCTGTCAACCACAGGTCCAGGAGGCACTTAGTGCCCTCCATGGGTGTGTGCAGAAAACCAGCTCTGTTCTGTATGCAATCATCTTTTGCTCAGGTGCGTCTGGCTGCTCTCCTTTGTTTATTAGACAGTAGGGAGAGGGATTCATTCAACTCCTTGTAATGGGCAGAGTCCCTTCTGAAACTGCTTGGGCTGTGTTTGGTGGAGGCACAGGACCAAGCTCAGCCTTGTTTACTATGGTAACAGCTTCCCCAGTGGCTCAGAGCTGGAGTTTTTTTTTGCCATTTTCCGGTTTTGCTTAGGTCTTAGGGTAACTGGAGATGAGAAGCGAGGATGCTTGTTGGAAAGCCACACTGAAGGACACATGCCTGTTCCAGAGCCCGAAGCCAGTTCCAGCTCCCAGGTGGGTTCCCTCCCACCCTCTCACCCCTGGACCTCACATGACAATGCTTTCTCTCCTACACGAGTGTGCTGTGGATCCCGAGAGAAAACTGGGGATGTTGACAGTAGTGTGGCGGTTCCTCAAAAAAACTAACAATAGATCCACCATAGTCTCCCTTTGCTGGGTACACATCTGAAGGAAGTGAACTCAGCATCTGAATGAGATGCCTGTACTCCCATGCTCATTTGCAGCACTGTTCACAATAGCTGTATAGACTCAACCTGGTATCTGTCAGTTGATGGGTGGATAAAGAAAATGTGGGACGTGTACACAGTGGAATTATACTACGCACAGCAGGAATGCCCTTACATGGCCATCGTTTCTCCTCATTCTGGCTTTCCTAATGGCACACTTGTAGTTGATGGTCATACTATACCTGCTGGGGTTTAAAAAAAAATCAAATAAATTTGGAGGAAAAAATGACCCTATACACGGTGACAGGAGGAGTGAACTCACTTGTGCCCTGCTGTGGGAGAGAAAATCCAGCTGCTATGGAGGAGAATGCGGTGGCACAGGAGAGTGTTCCAGAAAGTTCCGGGAAAAACAGAAGTGAATGTGTGAGTTTATTTTGGCACAAAGCATTTTTTCCGTAATAGGTAGGAAATGTATATTATGAGAAAATTATGCAAGGATTTCATAATTTTTGGCACCAAAATAAATCCATACTTTTTTTTTTTGACAGGCAGAGTGGACAGTGAGAGAGAGAGAGACAGAGAGAAAGGTCTTCCTTTTTCCGTTGGTTCATCCCCCAGTGGCCACCACAGCCAGAGCTCTGAGGCCAGTGCACTGCGCTGATCCGAAGCCAGGAACCAGGTGCTTCTCCCGGTCTGCCATGCGGTGCAGGGCCCAAGGACCTGGGCTATCCTCCATTGCACTCCCTTGCCACAGCAGAGAGCTGGGCTGGAAGAGGAGCAACCGGGACAGAATCCGGTGCTCACACCAGGACTAGAACTCAGGGTGCCGGCGCCTCAGGCGGAGGATTAGCCTATTGAGCCACGGCGCCGGCCTAAATCCATACTTTTAATCCCATTTTTTCTACTAACATTTTGTAGTACCCTCATATAGGAAAATAAATATGGAAACAGTTTGACCAGATATCTCGTTTGTAGCTATCTACTCTAGAAAGACATTCACCAAAACCTGGAGTAGGAGGATGGACAAGGCTGCTCACCACAGCATTATTTGAAATAGTGAAAAAATTGGAAACAATTGAAATGTTTACTAATAGAATTACTAATAATTTAATGCTCAAAAATAATGACATAAAGTTGCTATGTATTACTAAGACAAGTTGACAAAAGTACTCCTACATAGCTTTATGCCTACTAATAAATAATGTAGAGAAAAAAAAGCTAAAAAACTGCAAGCACAATGTGAAATCATTTATAGAAAACAAAACAAATAAAAATGCATCTGAATGTAAATACACAGAAAATTGAGACGGGATAAACAATTTAATAAGAGTAGTTATAAGGAACTCAGGAAACTTAAAAACAGCATAAGAATCAATCCAGTTAAAAATGGGCAAAGGATCTGAACAGACATTTCTTAGAAGAAGAACCACAAATGATTGAGGAACACATGAGAAAATACTTTACAGGTGTTTGCTTCAGCAGTTAAGTTGCCACTTGGGATGCCCCCATACCAGATTGGAGGGCCTTGGTTCATGTCCCAGATGCTTGGCTTCTAATCCGCGTTTCTGCTAATGTGTGCCTGAGGCCGTACGTGAGTTCCTGTCATCCGCATGGTAGATACAGATTGAAGACTGGGCTCCTGGGTCAGCCTGTCCCAGTCCAGGCTGTTGAGGGCATTTGAGGAGTGATATGTCTCTCTCTCTCCCTTTTCATATGAAATGAAAAAAAAAAGTGGATTTTAAACATTAAAAAGATGCAAATACATGAATAATTTCTCAATATCACTAGTCACCAGAGAAATGCAAATTGAGACCACAATGAGGCATCATCTCACGCCAGTTAGAATGGCTATTATTGAGAAGACAGAAAATAAAATAAGCCTGTGAAGATGTGGAGAAACGGAAGCTTTCTACATTGTTGATGAGACTGCAGATTAGCCCAGCCATATGAGAGTAGTGTGGTGGTTCCTCAAAAAAACTAACAATAGATCCACCATAGTCTCCCTTTGCTGGGTACACACCTGAAGGAAATGAACTCAGCATCTGAATGAGATGCCTGCACTCCCATGCTCATTTGCAGCACTGTTCACAATAGCTGTATAGAATCAACCTGGTATCTGTCAGTTGATGGGTGGATAAAGAAAATGTGGGACGTGTACACAGTGGAATACTATCCTGCTATAAATAGAATGAAATCTTATTTACAGCAAAATGGATAGAACCTGAGACCATTAAATGAGATAAATCAGATGCAGAAGAACAGATGCCACATGCTCTCTCTTCTATGTGTAAGTTAATGATGATAATAGTGCATATAGTCAATCTGAATGTGCAATAGTGATTACTTCAGTGACGCTGGGAAGGGTTGGGTTGGGGAGGGGGAGGGAGAGGTTGGGTAATGGCACAGAGGCACAGTAGGGTGAGTGTAGCATTCTGATGTTGGCAGCAGAGAGAGGTGACTATGGCTCACGCTGATGTGTACTACCCTGTATAAAGAACTGAGCAGAGAAGCTGGTGGGCTCCGAGCACACAGAAAAGATAAGGAAATGGAAAGGTTGTGTTGCCTGATATGATTGGTTTAAGCTATGCATATGGTGGCATGTGTCCGTTAAAATCCTCAAATTCCCCTTACACATACATGGTAATCCAAAATTAAAACAGAGACTGGGGGGAGAAAGCATATTTATTTGTACAATAAGTGTGGGGGAAGGGATTGGTCTGGGAGGTAAGTGGTCAAAGAATGCTTTGGCTGAATGTTCACTGTTCCTTTAAAAATGAATGTTTTCAGTACCTAAGTGAGAAACAAGTCAACCATCAGATGGAGTGGGTCTTTGTTTCAATGCTGCCTGGGAGGCCCGTGACACGGCTGTTGAGAAGTGAAATTCTTCCGGGAACTCCGTGGAGCCTTCTCATCCCTCCTCACCTCAGGTCTGTGCTGCATTAATTTGGCTCAAGGGCCATCAAGCCTCACTGAAGAGGTTCAGGAACAATCTTGTCATTGTCTTGATTTTAGTGAAAAGTCAAGTGTGATTCAGCAGGTGGATGGCACTTGACTTTTCCCGAGTGTCATTCACAGGGCCCTTGGTTCCCTCCTTGTGCTCTTGAGAGGTGTGTGTGGGGAAGGGTGTTTGCTCAGCTCCCCTGCACACCAGTTTACACCAGAGGTCACTGGCTGTGAGCTTGTGGAAACCAAGGTTTGGCCTGGCGTCTAGCGGGGCTGGAGACAGGCTCACCAGGACAGGATCTTGCCGATTCTCACCGTGTTGCTGGGGCATCACTGTTGTTCTTTTGCCCACCTCACATGTTCTCCACCTTCTTTCTGCTGAGTTATCCCACATCTGAGTTTCTGCTTTGTGTGTTCTTTCATTGATCTGACAAATACTTGAAGTTCTTGAGAGCAGAGAATCTAGGCTATTTTGGTGGCTGATGTATTTTAAACAATGGTCATGGTGCTTGGCACACCGTCAGTGCTCAGTAACTATTTGAGTAAAATATTGATCAAGTTTGTGCTGTGTGTAAGGACTGCACAATAGGGACACTGTAATAATCAATTCAACACTTCCCCTGCCCTGATGGGGCCACAGTATTGTGTGAGAGAGGAAAGCAGGCTTTTTAAAATCAATGATGGGACAAGAAAAATCTCTCTAAGGGAGTGACTTTTGACAGGAGTTGAGGAGGAGCAGGGTCAGCTATAAGACAAACAAGGAAGCAGGAGGAACAGCAGATGCAACTGTGGTTAAGTGTTGGAAATACCAGAAACAGAAGTGAACTCCATGATGGGAACAGAGGAACAGGTGGCAAGAGATAAAACTGGGGGCCCAGCGTTGTGGTGTAACAGGTGCAGCTGATGCTTGTGACTCGTCCCATATGGATGCCAGTTTGAGTTCTGGCTGCCCTACTTCTGATTCAATTCCCTGCTAACGCACCTGGGAAAAGCAGCAGAAGATGCTCCAAGTCCTTGGGCACCTGCACCCATGTGAGATACCCAGATGAAGCTCCTGGCTCCTGGCCAAGCCCTGGTGGTTGTGGCCATCTGGGGAGTGAGACAGCAGATGGAGGATCTCTCTCTCTCTCTCTCTCTCTCTCTCTCACACACACACACACACACACACACGCATTGGCGCATGCGCATGTGTGCACATACACACACACACACATCTCTCACCCCCAGTAACTCTGCCTTTCAAATAAATAAAATAAATCTTAAAAACAGATAAAGGTGGGAGGAGGGCATGGGTGGATCATGCTGCCCTTAGAGGTTTTGGATTTTGATATTTAGTAACAGAACAGCTAAAGAGTAGGTTTAGTAACAGACAGTAAAGATGTAGTACTGTACTCGATTTTACCACAGTCTTAGTCCATGTGTCTGCTATAACAGAATATCGTAGACTAGGTGGCTTATAAAGAAACCAGCAATTTCAGGACTGACATTGTAGTACAGTGGGTCAGGCCACCACTTGCAATGCTGGCACCCCACTTCAGAGTGCCAGCAAGACTCCTGGATGCTCTGCCTCTGTCCAGCTCCCAGCTCATGCACCTGGGAAGGCAGTGGAAGATGGCCCCAGTGCTTGGACCCCTGCCACAAGTGTGGGAGACCTGGGTAGAGTTCCTGGTTCCTGGCTTGGGCCTAGCCTGGCCCTCGCTGTTGTCGCCATTTGAGAAGTGAATCAGCAGATGGAAGATCTCTCTGTCTCTAACTCCCCTCCCCACCTCCCTCATTTTGCTTTTCAAATAAAATAAAACAAATATTTAAAAAACTTTGAAAAATTAAAAAAAAAGGCAATTTCATTCCCACAGCTCTGGAGTGGAGAAGCCCAAGCTCAAGGCTTGGGAGACAGCTGTCTTCTTGGTGTGTCCTCATATGGCTAAAGCAAGGAGGGAGCTCCCTGGAGTCTCTCACAAGGACACTAGTCCCATCCATGAGGGCTCCTCATGGAGTGTGGGGATTACGAACATGTCGGCTGTAGCATGTATTTTCAGAACTCTGCACTGTTACCTAATTTCAACTCACAGTGATGTCTCCAACTCTCAAAGTCATTGTAGTCTCAATAAAGTCATAGTGTTTGCCTGCC
Source organism: Oryctolagus cuniculus (assembly GCF_964237555.1). Classification (NCBI taxonomy): domain Eukaryota; kingdom Metazoa; phylum Chordata; class Mammalia; order Lagomorpha; family Leporidae; genus Oryctolagus; species Oryctolagus cuniculus. The sequence continues at coordinate 30,163,570 of NC_091449.1, read as the reverse complement.
CAGAAGATTTTCTTTTGTGATTGTCACACTCCAAATCTCCATGTGATCTTGGTGGACCTGTCAGTCAGACAGCTTCTTTTTCCCCTCTGTGGGTAGGACCAGGATCTAGACTTAGCAGTCATGGTGCCTTTAATCCTGCCCAGTGATCAATGTGCGGGAAGGTGATGCAGAGAGAGCTACACAGAATTCATTCTGGGGGTTGCCTCAGACACAAAGGAGGGAAGGGCTCTTTCTTTTCTCTAGCATTGCAGTATCTCAGAACAGGTCCCAGCCAGCACCTGCTATTTTCTCTTTGCTGCTTCTCTTTCTTGGCTCTGCTTCTTTCTCTGAGAGCTTCATGCTTAGGAGCTTTTATGTGTGGGGCAGAAGTATCTTGGTGACATTGTTTGCATGCCTAGATCCAGCCATGCCTGAAGCATGAAATTGAGCCACTGGATATGCAGGAATACAATCATGGCTCTAATTTATTTTGTTTATGTTGGCCTTATCTCTCTATACTGAGATTGTTGGTACCTGATGGACCAACAATAGAAGTCCAATAGAATAGAATACTAGAAGTCTATTTTTTGTGTGCCAATTACAAATGCCAGGGACACTGCCCAGTATCTAGCAGGTGCTCAATAAGTGCCTATCTGGTGATTAGCACAGGACCTAGGTCATACTGGGTATGATAACATCATGATGGATCATTTCACTCCTGAATTAATCAGTGGGTTGTGAGCATTTTGAAATATTGGCCCATATTTCAACTACAGAGAGACTCTGTGAGTTGGAAAATTGTTCATTAGACTGAATGATTTGTTTGGAATACCATTTTCCCACCTCCAGGTAGTTAAGATGGGGGTGAAGAAAAGCAAAGGAATGCAATAGAGCTTTTTAGGGAAAACAGACCTGGGATTGCACTTTTCTCATACCATGTGTGTTATCTCCTACTTCCAGTTTTGTGTTTCAGTCTCTCGAGGGTACTGGAAAAAATAAGATTTGGGGGCATGAGGACTTGGCTACAATGTCACCATCCAGTGACATGTGCCATTGTCTCTTGAGATGTGCTACGGGGTTTTGCCTCACTCCTTTTGCTATGGCCTGTTGGAAGCTCCGTCAGCGTTGCTGGGGCTTGGACCTCAGCCATTTCTTTATTAAAAACCCATGGGAATAGGGTTTGATATATTTACTTATTAGTCTCCTTGATTACTGATGTTGATTTGATTTTCTTTTCCTTTTTTTTTTTTTCCATCTCATGCATCTGAACAAAATTGCTTAGAATAAATCTAAGCAAATGTTTCTCCTATATCCTGGAAAGACATTGAATGCCATTGTGTATGGGAAGTGCAAGGGTAGTGGATTTTAAATCTCAGCTTCCCCACCCCCTCAGGAAGCGTCTTCCTTCTCATGGGGGAAAGCCAAGCCATCATTTACAGCAGTCCTTAAGGGACACAGAGCAGGAAGCCTGCTGGGATCACCCAGGCCAGCTTGCAGAGCCACAGGGACAGGGAAGCTCCCTGGTGGATGAGGGCGGGGGTGAGGCAGGAAGCACTGCCTGGAGTCTCTGCTCAGCCTCTGGCACTCTCTTTGCCAAGACCCCCAGTGCAGAGGTGCCAACAGCCTTGCTGTCACCACTGCCACTTTTCCTCACTTCTCCCCTCCTCCTTCCTTGCTGGTACCTCCTTGGGTTTGATGAATTTGTTAGGATGGCACTCAGAATTTTCATTTCATTTTTCAGAAATTTCATTTTATTGAAGTGTTAATAAAGGATAGAAATGACAGCCAGGGGAAGTCATGCATGGGATGAAGAACGTGGGAAGGAGCACAGTGAGCCCACGCCCCCTCCACACCTGCCACCCTCCGGGTCCCACTGTACGTTCAGCAAGCCACAGACTCTCCCAACTGCCATTCTGGGTTTTCATGGAGGGCTTCCTTACGTGTACCATACAAGAACCAGCTGCCAAAGTCAGAAGGTGTAGAGAATGAAGAAAGAGGCAGGCAGGCAAATCTAGGATTATACATAGTACAATATGAGGGACTTATGGACAGACCCACACTTTGGGAGGCCATAAGATGAGAGGATCCTTGTACCAAGAGGCAAGAGAAAGGATATTTTTTTATGCTAAGCTACACAAGGTGACCTGTGGCCAACAAAATGGAATGTACCCGGACTTTCTTAAGAAATACTAACATTTATAAGAGAGACTTCCAGGTGTCATAGAAGAATGGCAGATTAAATTAATGGCTGTTTATCCCGTAGGGTTTGAGATGACTCCAATGTTGCCTAAAGGGCAAGCAGGAGGTTATGACCAACATGGCTATGATCGTATCAAGCTGGACTACTACAGCGAGCATGGTTGATTAAATCATTGGTCATTGGTAAGCAAATCAACCTTCAGCCCCTCTCCACTCCTCACCGGTTGAGGAGGGGAGCAGGGCTGAAATTTTCAGCTCTTTAATCATATGGTTTGTTTCCTTGGCAACAAGCCTCCATTCTGAGGCTGTCCAGGAGCCAGCCCACCAAGAGTCATCTCATTAGAACAAAGATGCTCCTGACACCTGGGAAATTCCAGGGGGATTTGGGAGCTCTGTGTCAGGCATCAGGGGTCAAAGACTATTAGAATAGAAGACTCTCATAAGAGAGGGAAGAGATGTGCAATTTGGGACATGCTCAAGCTGACTTACCTCAAACGGTAGAGTTAGAAACATACCAGGGGATTCCAATTCAATCCCATCAAGGTGGCATGTACTAATGGCATCTCACTAGTCCCAGTGATGAATTTCTGTTCACTATTGATCATAATGATAGGACTAAGAGCCAAAGGGATTACATAAACAAGAATAGTGTCTGCAAATACTAACTGATAGAATAAAAAAGGGAGAGAACGATCCAACATGGGAAGTGAGATACACAGCAGACTCATAGAATGGCAGATGTCCTAAACAGCACTCTGGCCTCAGAATCAGCCCTTAAGGCATGCGGATCCAGCTGAAAAGCCCATGAGAGTATTTCAGGCATGGAAAGCCAAGACACTCTGGGGAAAAAAAAAAAAAAACCTAAATGAAAGATCTCCACGCGTGAGATCCCAGTGGAAAGAATGGGTCATCAAAGAAGGAGGTACCTTTCTCTGAAGGGAGGAGAGAACTTCCACTTTGACCATGGCCTTGTCTAAATATGATCAGAGTCGGTGAACTCAGGGGGCTTCCATAGCCTTGGCAGCTCATGACAAGAGCCTAGGTTGATTACTGATGCCATAAACAAGAGTGTCAATTTGTTAAGTCAACAACAGGAGTCACTGTGCACTTACTCCTCACATAGGATCTTTGTCCTTAGTGTGCTGTACATTGAGATTTAATGCTATAACTAGTACTCAAACAGTATTTTTCACTTTATGTTTCTGTGTGGGAGCAAACTGTTGAAATCTTTACTTAATGTATGCTAAACTGATCTTGTGTATATAAAGAGAATCGAAAATGAATCTTGATGTGAATGGAAGGGGAGAGGGAGTGGGAAAGGGGAGGGTAGCAGGTGGGAGGGACGTTATGGGGGGGGAAGCCATTGTAATCCACAAGCTATACTTTGGAAATTTATATTCATTAAATAAAAGTTAAAAAAAATAATTAACACTCAAAAAAAAAGAGACTCTCCTGGTGCTCTATCTACAAGGGTTTATTAGTTTTTACTCTATCACAGTTTTTACTCTATCTATCATAAATGATTGCTTCCTTTATTAGGTGAAATAAGGGGATTCACGACTACTTCAAACATGATCCCAACCTCCAGGGGTTGTTTCACACTTCCAAGTCTCAGTTTCTCATCTGTAAGGTGCGGAGGCAGCAGTACAGGCAGAGAGTCAGCATGCTGGTGCCCCTGCTGCTGACTGTAGAGACATGACTCCACCGTGGCCTCTCTGGAAAAGTCTGTAGTGACAAGAGATAAACTGCTTAAAACCGTTATTGATGTTATTCACTTGGAAGAGAGCTCTCATCCACTGGTTTACTCCCCAGATGCCTGCAACAACCAGGGCTGGGCCAGGCCCTAGCCAGAAGCCCAGAACTTAATCGGAGCCTCCATGGAGGTGGCAGGGACCCAAGCACTTGAGCCGTCCCCCTGCTGCCTCGAAGGGTTCACATCACCGAAAGGCTGGGATCAGAAGCACAGTCTGCATCTTAACTGCCAGGCCTCATACCTGCTCCTGTCTGCCGGGTTTTGTTGTGAGGTTGTGGCCGGCTTCAAATCACACAAATCGCACCACCTGGGATTGGTTTTTCCTTTGCCTGCCTCACTCTTTGTTTCCTGGGACTATACCTCAATAAAGCTTTAGCATGTAAACTTTTGCCACAGGCTCTGTTTTCTAGGGAAACTGGAATAGAATGTATATGTTTGTCATAGACAGATCATAAAATGCTGAAAACATAAAGCAAACAATAAACCATCTCACCCATAATCCTACCTCCCAGTGCTAACCACCGTGAATATATTGGAGTCTTTGCTGTTGCTGCTGCTGCTGCTGCTGCTCCTCCTCCTCCTCCTCTCTGTCTCTCTCATTTAGACAGCAAGATTAAGAGAATTGCGTCTGGGAAAAAATAATTTGAAAAGATATGACTGGGAGACAAACCTAATACTTATCTTGATGTCAAGAAGGAACTTTTGTAATGAAGATACTGAATACAAGAACAATTATTAAATAGCAAAGTCAGCAAGGGAGCTTAGGTGCATAAAAGAGCTTCCACATTGCTGGAAGGTTCTGCACTGGAGGGAGTCCCCAGGAAGGAAGGCTGCAGGATCCCCTCTGGAGAAAGCGTGGGGTCTCAGGGACAGAAAGAGCAGACGCCAGCATGAAGGTGCCCAGGGCAGCTCCTTTTCTGGCAGAAAAGAAAGTGGCTGCAGAAGAGCTGACCAAAAAGCAAGCACTTAATGGAAAAGAGGCAGAAATGAGAGAAGGAAAAATAATGCAAATTGAGTTTATTTTGCTTATCAAAAATGCATATGATTAATTGTACGTTTAATTTCCCTAAGAGGTTGTTTGGCAATAGGGGAAGGGAATTGTAAATAAATATGTAAAATATGTAAACACATTTATAATAACACCTGTGAGTGTTAAATATGCCATAGGTCTGAGAGCATATAGTGCTCTATCAGGTACCCACAATAATAGGGATACAGCCCCACGCTAGGCTAAACACTTCCTCGCTGGTATTGCTTACTAATTATTTCTGGAGGTCACTCAGGATGGGCGGCAATAAAAGTTTGGGGAAATGCATTTTTGATTGACCCCAAAATGATTTTGCTGCAAATTTCAAATGTGGTGAGCATAATGTGGAGTTTATACTCCTCAGGAGAACTCTATAGATTTTCATATCCCATTTACATCAATAGCAAGATAATTTATCTTGATTACAGGGAGTACTGAAGGAAGTAATTGTCATGTGCTGCTTATTATAGTGCTTCCAAATAAATTAAAAACTCCAAAGATATAGAGGTTTTAAAGCTAGTTATAGGGCATGCACAATAGCATTTGTTTCGATAATCAATAGTAAATGATCCATGAATTAGAGATGCTTTCTTAGAGTGATCATAATGGCTTTTATTCCTTTCCTTTACAGATCATTAACAATCAGCCTTTAAAAACACATCTGAACCTGGGTGGCACTTTCCCAAGAAGGGGCTCCTTCTGTGTGTCTGAGTCCCGGCTAGAGCCTCTGCAGCCTTGCAGCTGGCATAGTGGTGATGGTCTCTCTGTCAGATCCAGTCCTCAGGTGAAAACACACACCTTGCACAGTGTTTTCAAAACATTTAAATTCAGTGCCAGACTGAACAACTCAGGAGAGTCCACCAGAGAAACCAGACTTTTGGTTTATCTTTAAAAATTAGAAAAACTAGGGGCCAGCAGTGTGGCATAGTAAGCTAAACTTCTGCCTGCAGTGCTGGCATCCCATGTAGTCCCCAATTCAAGTCCTGGCTGCTCCTCTTCCAATCCAGCTCTCTGCTATGGCCTGGGAAAGCAGCAGAAGACGGCTCAAGTGCTTGGACTCCTGCACTCTTGCGGGAGACCCAGAAAAAGCTCCTGGATCCTGGCTTTGGATTGGCCTGACTCTGGCTGTTACAGCCATCTGGGGAGTGAACCAGTGGATGGAAGACTTCTCTCTCTGTCTCTTCCTCTCTCTGTCTGTAACTATACCTCTCAAATAAATAAATAAAATCTTTTTTAAAAATTAGAAAAACTGGCCACCCTGAGTCTGCCTGCTGCCATGGCAGAGTATGCTGAGCTGTTCCTCCATCTTCCAAGTAGGAGAAGCCCTTCCCCACCCTGCCGGCTCTGCTCAGCTCTTCTGTCTTTCTGGACTCTGTAGACATTTGTACTTGGGATAGTTGCTCCGGCTCCCGTCCACATTTCTAACGGCTTGTACCCCTTACATCCTAAAGGTGTGGGTTGAGCCATGTGTCACCATGCCCCCTAACTCATGTGCAGAATGCCTCACCTGCATTAACTCAGAATGTGGTTTGGTTTGGAAGCAGAGTCTCTAAAAAGGTGATGGTAGATTCTAACCCAAGATGACTGTCCTTATAAGAGGAGGTGAGACACAGACACACACAGAGGGAAGAGGTGTGCTGACACGAGAGAAAGGCCATCTGCCAGGGAATAAGAGATGCCGTAGAAGACACCAACTCGCTGGCACCCAGACATCAGGCTCCAGAACTGTCAGAGAATAAATCCCTGTTTCCTGAGTGGTCCATGTGGTGACACTTTGCTACAGCTACCGTCACTGTGCTCAGCAAAATCAGGGCTCTTACAGGGAGTTGTATCAAGCCTCCACCATCATCACTGACCTCGTCGTCTTCACCCTGCATTACCTCTTAATCCTGTGTCACCTTTTGGTCTTTCCCAACCTCGTTGCCACACATTCTGCCAGAGAATCCACTGGACAGCCCAGTGAGGCTTTGGGTGTGTTCATAGCCATTTCTTCAGACAGGAGAGCTGAGACCTGGGGAGTCTATCTGCAGGACTCATCCCAGGATATCTGCCTCTCACCGTCCAGCAGCTTCCTGAAATGCTGCCTCCTTTCTTGCCTTTCCTGTGACTGAGTGAAGAGGGCAGAACTAGGTCCAGATAGCTCCAAACAGGTGTGACAGATTGCTCTGATGGTGTGGAGCCCTCAGCCACAGTCAAAAAATCTCACCCTCCAGTGTAACCCATCTAGAGAGGCTGTGCATGATGGCTGGGCACAGCCCCCTAAGGGGGAGTTGAGACATTTGCTAATGAAACAAAGTACAGACATCCCAGTCCGTCTTATCTGTGTGGGGTTGGTTCCATGACCTCTGTGGATACCAAAATCCGTGGATGCTTGAGTTCCTCATAAAAAACAGTGTAGTGTTTGTGTATAGCCTGTAGAATTCTCCCATAAACTTGAAATCTTTAGGTTACTTATAATATATAACACAATGTAAATGCAATGTCAGTAATTTCGTTGTATTGTAGTGTTTGGGGGACAATGACAACAGAAGGAGCCTGGATATGTTCAGCATATATATATATATATATATATATAATATTTCCTCCCATGGTTGTTTCAATTCACAGATGTGTAACTCACCCACACAGAAGGTAGGCTGTATCTCCCATGTACAGCCAGATGGCCATGGTGATTACATCCTTGGGAATTTGTTCCGGAAAGTGTCTAGAGGAAGAGGTTGTCAGCTGCCCCCTGGTGGGGAGAAGAGACCCACAACGCTCCCCTGGTGCCCTAAGACTGGAGGCCTAGATGGAAAGCTTGTTGGGGAAGCCTGTGGTGCACTCCTTTCCCCTCATCCACACCTGGATCCTGTGGGCTCTGGCCTCTCTTGGGAACTCCTGTCTCATTCAGTCCATGAACAGGTGAAGGAGGCAGTGGACAGAGCCAAGAGAATGTCCCAGTATTTTGGGTTACAGCTCACATATGCTGTGGTCCCTGGACACCTCTTGTGCCTGCCTTACCTTCTCCCAGCTCCTGTTCTGACTCTAGAGTTGTGCGAACACTTCCATGAGCTTCCACTTGTTTCACATGGATAGTGCCTCACCTTATACTGTGCTCTTTCTCTGAAGACTTTGGAATGATACAGGCACTTGTTTCACAAGGGGCAGCGGAACAGTTCTTTCTGAAACTGTCTAGCAGTTCTTCCCAGCTGGCCCCTCACCACCCCTGACCTCTACATTTCAGGGCTTCTCCTCAGGCTCCCATGCAAATCTATCGCATTTGGTTTAGGTAGGTTGGCTACCCTGTCCCACCCTTCTACCTGACGAAAGATTCATTTATGTGAACTCCTGAGGATGGGTCCATCCTTCTCAACCACTTTTTAAAATATGTTTATTTATGTATTTGAAAAGGTGAGAGAGAGAGGAGGGGAAGAAAGAGAGAGAGAGAGAGAGAGAGAGAGAGAGAGAGAAAGAGAGAGAGACAGAGACTCTTGCGTCTGCTGATTCATTTCTCCAAATGCCTGCAATACCTGGGGCTGGTCCAGGCCAAAGCCAGCAGTCAGAAATCAAATCTTGATCTCTCACATGGTGGTAGGGACTTAAGCACTTGAGTTATAATCTGTTGCCTCAAAGGTACATTAGCAGAGTGCTGAATCAAGATACAAAGTAGCCAGGACTCCAACCAGGCACTCCAACATGGAATGCCAGATGTGGGAGTCCCTAGTAGCAACTTAACCTGCTATACCATAACACCCAACCCTCAGCCTACTTTTTGGTATCTAAGAATGGGGAGATGATATGACATTGTACTTCCTTCACTTTGTTTCTCCTCTTATGTCCAGGGGAGGGGAAGAAACCATGATAGAGACCTGCTTTGCTGTGTGATGTGAATCATGCCCTTTTTTCTTCACCCCCAACCCTTATTTTTAAACAACAGGTTATATTTGTATTATAACTCACTCAATTTTGCTTACTCTCAACTAAAACTCACCAAGTGCCCACTCTTTACCAGGCTTCATGTTCAAGCAAATCACAGTTAAGTGACCAGGAAGTTGTCAGATAGTGTTGCTGTGCAAGACACCGATGTGTGGAAAATGCATAGGAAGTGCACAGGAGGTAGCAAGCTTGGGGACTATGAGGTGGCAACACCATCCTGGGAAGCCACCCACTGCCCTGCTCCTCCTATCCCCAGGAGACTCACAGGAATTGGTGTCACCTCCCCTGACCCCCACCATCATCTTTTTCTGGAAAAAGAGAGGTTGTGTGTTTCCTGCTGTGCTCGGCAGGCTGGCATTGGACTTGTCATTCCTTCTGCGCCATTCCCCTGCTGTGGGGGTTCCATTCCCTGGGGTAGATGCTGAGGAGCTAAGTGGAGCAGAGAGAAATGTTCATTTTCACTGTTTGTCCCAGCTTTTAGGAGGTTAACTGCTTTTGGATTCAGTTTGCTGCTTTTCTGCTTGGGAAAGAGCTCTTTTGTGGGCAAGGCAGGGAGTCTGAGCGAGGAAGAGGGTGCTCCGCCCTCCCACGGACACTGCGGAAGGCAGCTGGCAGGAGACTGGGAGAGGGCCTCGGGGCTCTATCTTTGAGGACCTGGCCATGCTGTGAGACGCTCTCATCAGTCTCTTGCCCCTGTCAGACCCCTGCTAGGGTCCCGGGGCAGAAGTACAAAGCTGGGAATATAAATGTAAGGTGCATCTTGAAATCCTGGGAGTGTCTTCTTCAACTCTGGGCCTGTTCTTCAGGGTAGAGAGAAGCCTCCCAAAGCAGCTGTGTTCAGTTCCTAATGTTCCAGGACTCAAAGGCAAGTTTGGAGTAAAAGGTTATAGAATAAATGCAGAGGAATATTGCAGAAGTGAACTGTGATGGGAAGATGTTGCTGAGTGGAAGAGGGAGGGAGAAAAGGGGAGGCAGAGAACAAATCAGAGGCGAGACAGAGGGAATGAGAGTGGAGAGAGAGAGGGATTGAATGAATAAATGAACAGCAAGAAGATATAAATAAATAGATGACAGTGTGAGAGAACTGTCTTCAGCCAGGTAGGATTCTGTCCTGGCTGCTGGTCTCCACAGTGACAGGATATGGTGGAGGGAGTGGGGGGACGGCCCTTGTCCTTCCTGGAGTGAAGCAGCCTGTTGCAGCTGGGCAGTGCCTTTGTGCTCTGCACGTACAACCAACAAAGTCAATAAATTGCATTGAAATAGAATGATCAACATATTAATATGAAATGTACTAATGTATGCTTCTGTATTCATAAGTTATAGAGCTGAGTCTGTTAGGCAGCTTGGTTTCAAGGTAGTGATCAGAGTAAAGGACACAATGTGGCACCTGCAATCACTGTGCTGGGATTTGGAGAACTCTGGTTCACACTGATGACCAATTACAGGCACTACTAATACTGTTGAGGAAATGCTAAATTTCTGTTAAAGATTAGTGAATATGAAAGAATAGCTTTTCCATCCATGTTCAGACTCACTGGATTCTATGCATGGAACCCTTTGTGGGGGCCCAGGGACCCCAAGTTCGGCTCTGGTTGTGCCCTTCTGCCGTATTACCTCATCTCCTGTACTCTCTCCTTTGCCCATTGTGTCCCAGTCCTCTGGCCTTGTGGTAGTTCCCCTTTGAGTGCATCAGATTCTTCCCAAGTCAGAGTCTTCACCCCTGTTCTTTCTGGAATGCCCTTTCAGCTCTTTCCCTAGATTCAGTCCAGTTCCTTGGAGCATGCTTCACTAAGGTCCCAGGCTAGATTTTATCTTTCCTGCTTTTCTTTTTTTAAATATTTATTTATTTGAAAGTCTGAGTTGCAGAGAGAGGGGGAAAGACAGACAGACAGAGAAGGAGAGAGTGAAGTGTGTGTGGGGAGAGAGGGGGAGGGAGAGAGAGAGAGAGAGAGAGAGAGAGAGAGAGAGATCTTCCATTCACTGATTCACTGTCCAGATGGCCACAAAGGCTTTCTGGTTTCAAGTGTGAAGGTGGCTGACAGAGGAGGTGAGTTTTAGTGCTTGGCTGAGTGCTGTCAATCATTCTCCAGCTGTGTGAGGGGCTGGTATTTTGAGGAGCTAAGCGTGGCTGGGATGTGAGGTTGAGTCTTCCCAGCTGAAGGTGGAGGCCAGAAGATCCGTATCCATCTTGGGGTTCTCTGTGCAGGACCGCGTGCTCCCTGGGCCAAGCTGAAGCCTGGTTTCAGGCAGGTCTCCCCCATAAATAGCAGGGGCCAAACACTTGGGGCATCTTCTGTTGCTTTCCCCAGGCCGTTAGCAGGGAGCTGTATTGGAAATGGAGCAGATGGGACACTAACAGGTGCTAATACCTGTGTTGCAAATTGCTGTTTTACTCACTATGCCACAACACTGGCCCCTTTCCTTTTTTCTTGTTAAAAACTTAGTGACTCACTTGGGTACTATTAACTACAACTTACAGCCATCATCAAATAGAAACACATATAAGCATATATCCAACCTTGAAGACTCTATGTTCCATGGGGACAGGGTCCATGTGTGGATGGTTCTTTGCTATAAACCCAGAGCTAGCAATATCTGAGTTTTAAGTGCTTGGCTGAGTGCTGTGCAGTCATTCTCCGGCTGTGTGAGGGGCTGGTATTTTGAGGAGCTGAGCCTCTCTGGGATGTGAGGCTGAGTCTTCCCAGCTGAAGGTGGAAGCCAGAAAATCTGTCTCCAACCTGGGGTTCTCTGTGCAGGACTGCGTGCTCCCTGGGAACTTATTCATAGTTTATTTCTGAGCTCCATTGATTTACAAGTAATTGTGCCTTTGACACTTACTCTGCTCCTATTCAGTGAATGAGCCATTTAACTGTCTGTGGACAATACAACAGGGAGGCTGGATGGTAGCAGGGGAGTGCTGAGAATGTAAGACAGAGCCAAGGAAAAGTGGGGGTGGAGGCCCAGCCCTCTACCTGCGTTACAAGACCCTCCGGCTTAGGAAGAGAGTTTGTGCTGCCTCTTTTTAGCAGCATTCACCTGCTTGAGTTCTGACCTTTCCTTGCCAAGAAAAAAGTCCTGGCAGTGAAATTAAGGCAGAAATCTAATATTCATGAAGTGCTGATTACCCACAAATAGGATAGTGTCTTAAAGTATATGTGTCAGAATTGCAAAGGCTTTTGATAAATATGTATGTTTATAGGCCCAAACAGAAGTGGAATAAAGTCTAGTTGCTGAATAATTCCACGTGAAGATGTGAAATAGAGCTTGCCACAGCCCATTCATCATTGAGTGCCGGGTGTGGGTGAGTTGTGATTATCTAACGTAATTACACAGGGCATGCAACATTCATGACACCCAGCACACATCCTGGCCAACCCAGGAAAGGCAAGGGCTTTACTGTGATGCATGGCAAACCCTACAAATTATTATTTAGCTTTTTGTAGTTCAACTTTGAGCCACTTTTCAAAGGTACTAATTAAGGTATTCAGAGAGCCTGCTGAGAGCTGATTAGGTACCTGTTGGAACTGAAAGTTTTACTCCCAAATGACAAATGAACTAGATATTGTTAAATAGAATGTTACAGCTAGAAATCAGTTATTATGCACACTTAGCTTCATTTAGTTTTTCTTCTTATTCGAGGTCCTTTGGAAGAAGCACCAAGAAAATGCATTTGAATAAATCTCCCTGCCCCAAATATTTCCCCCTTATGAAACCAAAGGCATGCTACCAAAGTATTTTCCATGAATTAAAAATACATTTTGTGGGCCGGCGCCGCGGCTCACTAGGCTAATCCTCCACCTAGTGGCGCCGGCACACCGGGTTCTAGTCCCGGTTGGGGCGCCGGATTCTGTCCCGGTTGCCCCTCTTCCAGGCCAGCTCTCTGCTGTGGCCAGGGAGTGCAGTGGAGGATGGCCCAGGTGCTTGGGCCCTGCACCCCATGGGAGACCAGGAAAAGCACCTGGCTCCTGGTTCCTGCCATCGGATCAGCGCGGTGCGCCGGCCGCAGCGCGCTGGCCGCGGCGGCCATTGGAGGGTGAACCAACGGCAAAGGAAGACCTTTCTCTCTGTCTCTCTCTCTCTCACTGTCAACTCTGCCTGTAAAAAATTAAAAAAAAATACATTTTGTGTGACTGCAGGGGGATTTCATCCGCAATCTCTGGGTTCAGACATCTGTGTGTAATATTTCTGAAAGTAGTTACCTCATTTCCCTCTCAAATGCTTTCATTGAAATTGTGCTTTGGACAAGGGCAAGGAGATTGGCTATTCCCACCTGGGGACCAGCAAACGCATCAGAGACTGGAGCTGCTTAGACTCTGCCACTGACTGCAAAGGAACATGTGGCCAGGAGGACCATCAGCTCTCTGCAGGGACATGGAGTGGTCTCAGGTACTCCAGTGCTCTTCCTTCTCACACCTCCTACCTGGTCTTCCTGGTCTCCTTTCAATTAATCCTATTCTGGACTATTAGATTTAGTTTTTTAAATACAACTTTCGTCATGTCCATCTCCTTGCTAAAAACAACACCCATTCAGGAGTAAAGTCTGAACTTTTAAGGGACTTTATCATCATCATCTTTTTTTTTTTTTTTTAATAGTTCATTGGCCAAGTCTTTTGCTTCCTGTATGGAAACAGCTCCAGGACCTTGACTTTTAGTGACTGCTTGGATCCTCCACTACCACAGTGGGAGGTCATTGTCTGTGCATGCCTGGCTCCCAGCCCTCCATGCAAGTGTCCTGAATATTTGCTATTGTAGGAAGGCAAGTCATGATCTCCACTTTGCTTGATGATGATCTCCAGCTTGTTTGCTTGGCTAGGTCTGAGAATCAAATAAGGTAGATCAACAGGAAAAAAGCATATAAAGTTATTTAAGAAAAGTTTTATGAGATGCAGGAGGTTTCATAGGGAAATGAAGACCTAAGATGCAGGTAGAGGGGCTGGCGCTGTGGCGCAGAGGGTTAAAGCCCTGACCTGAAGTGCTGGCATCTCATATGGGCACCGGTTTGAGTCCCGGCTGCTCCACTTCCAATCCAGCTCTCTGCTATGGCCTGGGAAAGCAGTAGAAGATGGCCCAAGTTTTTGGGCCCCTGCACCCACGTGGGAGACCTGGAAGAAGCTCCTGGCTCCTGATTTTGGATCAGCACAGCTCCGGTGTTGCGGCCATCTGGGGAGTGAACCAGTGGATGAAAGACCTTTCTCTCTCTGTCTCTACATCTCTCTGTAACTGTCTTTCAAATAAATCAAATAAATCTTTAAAAAAAAGATGCAGGTAGAGTGGAAAACTTAGGTACTGAACCAATTCAGTAAAGGTAATAAAGTCTGAACATGTGCCAATGCAAAGGGGTTTGAGCTAGCATGGTTAATTGGGTGGAGATGTCAGTGAGAAGATATGGTTAGTCTGAGTCTTGGCTTGCACAGATTTCCTTTGGCCTCAACTTGCCATCCTTGATGAGACAATGACCCTTCTCTTCCAGTATATGGAGGGCATATTTTGTGTGGGAATCTCCTCTCCTGATTTGAAGAAAGGGAAGGCAGGTCACAGAGATCTTCTTGCCCCTGCTGTTTTTCATGTGCCTTTAACTCAAAATTGTCAGTTGCTAGACTGGCATATTTGAGGTGGCATATTCTGAACTCCTTCGCTATCAAATCTATTTCTTCTAACCAAGACCAGCTGGAGTTGACAAGTTGGGTTTATCACTTGGCTCAGTGAGGAAAAATGCTTGTCAAAGGGAAGAGAGGGGCATTTCAGTAAGATGGTATAGCAAAAACCCTTTCTTAGTGTTTGGGCTTTGGTTGGATAATTTTAGGGAGGGTTTGAGGAAGTGGGTGTTTGTTTTGGATTGAGTACTACCAGATAGCAGGAGTATTTTCATGATTGGATATCTTAATAAATGTTTTTGTCAGGAAGGGCAGATCAGAGCGAAGACAAAGCTGTAGTTGGTAAAAAAAGAAGCAGCTTTTCATTTAGCCAAGACAGGAGGATGATTGGTCCGATGTTGCTGTTCTGTGAGGTTGCATGTGTCTGACATAAGAACAACACGATCTAGTTGTGTCAGACCAATTCCCAGATGTCTGAGTTCCACTCTCTTTGGGCACCCTCCCCGCTCTCAGGTTTTGTGTAACAGTTCTTTAGGTCATGGCTTTTTCTTCACCCAATCTGGGGAGCTCCTCTAGGCCAGGGCCCCATGACTCATGCCTATTCATTGCACTGACAAGCCCAAAGTTCCTCCTCTTTGAAAGCAGGCACAATTGAGTATCAAGTCAAGAATGAGTGGAAAATACTTGGAACTTTCTGGGCTCTAGGAGTCAGAGTCTCAGTCCTCTGGATCGCACAGTCAACTGTGATGACTGGAGTCACAGGTGTTCCCTGCTGCCTCTCCTCATCTACCTTCTGCTATTCACTGTGCTGGGGTCCCAGGAAGCTATAAGGATTTTCCTGGGCTCTCCTCCCTCTGGGCTCTGGTTGGTTTTGGCCAATGGGAAGCACTAGGAGGAGATGAAGGGGAGGAAGGAGAAGGGATTAGGGTATTTATTGCCATGGCTTCCTCCCTGCCTAGCCACAGTGGGTGGTGGCCATGTCCTGCAGGGTGGTCCCTCCTCCAGCTCTCTCCCTAGGTTCTAGTAAACACCCCCACTCTTGCTCTTTACTGTAACTCTGCACACTCTGCAGTAAACTCCTTTGTTAAGTTCTTCCTGAGAATTCCAATTGAGTGCTAGCTATCTATTTCTAGTATGGTTCAGTAGGGACTGATCCCATGAGGTTTCCTCATTAGCTCAGGGAGGAGAGGCCCTGGCCCAGGTCACACAGCCCAGAAGTGGTGAATCTTGGATTTGAGTCTCCCTGATGCAAGACCTTTTCTTTGACCCCCGATTCAGAGCGGAGCTAGTTTATCTAGCAATCAGCTCAAGTGGCTCCTTGTGTTCTAGATTGGTAGTTTTTGACCTGAGAAGTCATGAAATTGATTTAGAGTGTCATGACCCAGCATTAAAAGAAAATAGAATAGAAACCATTGGAGTGCATTCCACATAGTAAAGGTAAGCACTGCTTTATTAAACTTTGGCTTCAGTTGTATCTGTGTATATAGGGTGTGTGTATGGGGTGGGGGCGGGGGGAGAAGGTGATATTAAGTAGAATTGCAGTGATATCTGTGGGCCACAGCCTGAAGAGTCTGAAAACTGTTGTTCTGAAGAAAGCAGCCGAAAGCCCTCTGGGCCCCAGGTTGGGGATGAAGCTGTAGCCTCAGTAGCAGCAGACTCCCTCTTGTTCTCTGCATTCACTGTGACCCTCCAATGCGGAATACATCTTGCAGGTTTCCCAAATTCTTGTGACCAGAGAATCCTCTTAAAGCTTTTACCATGCCCCCCACTCTTCTGAGCTCTGCCTGTTGGGAGATACTGCTTCTGGGAGAGGTGCATTGGAGAGAAAAGTCCCTTGGGTGAGTGACCCTGAGCTGATGGGGAAGACCCAGGAAGGCAGTGGGCTGAGGAGAAGGAATGCTCACCTGGAAGTCTGAACCTGTGCAGTAAGTTCAGGAAGAGATGAAGCTGCCTTGGAGTCCCATGTAGTGATGTGGACTTTAATCATACTTGTCCCCCCTGCACCAGCACAGTAGCTGCTGAGTGAACAAACAACTCCAGGGCACTGCTGCTGACCTTCTAAGGAGGCAGGAGACAGTAACAGAGACAGGACAGGCTTTGGCATCAGAACCATGTGCCAGTGTGTTATTTAGAATGTGCTATCTAACCTCTTTGAGCTACACCTGCTTCACAGGTGAAATGCTGTGCTATTGTGGGCCCTAAAAAAAGTAAACATGTAAGGGGCAAGCACAGTGTCTGACACACAACCCCAGCTTTGGCAAAATTCTTTTTCTTTCTTTTTTTAAAGATTTATTTTATTTATTTGAAAAACAGAGTATGGAGAGAGGTAGAGTTAGATAGACAGGTCTTTCATCAGCTGATTCACTCCCCCACCCCCATCCCAAATGGCCACAACAGCCAGAACTGAGTGGATCTGAAGCCAGGAGCCAGGAGCTTCTTCCAGGTCTCCCACATGGATGCAGGGGCCCAAGGACTTGAGCCATTCTCCATTGCTTTCCCAGACCCATTAGCAGGGAGCTGGATGGGAAGTGGAGCAGCCAGGACACGAACTGGTGCTCATACGGGATGCCGGTGTGGCAGGCCAGGGCTTTAACCTGCTGCACCACAGTGCTAGCCGCTGTAATATTTTTTTTTCTTCCTTAAAGTTCTCTTTCTTAAATTCTTCCTATGCTTTTTATCACCTGTTTATTGTCTATTATTTGCTTGCCTGTCTCCAGGTGTGTAAATCAGCTCTCCATAGTCTTTGTCTCTCTGGGGTCTGCATTCCTTTTTCCTGGTTTTATTCCTGTGGGCCTCTTTACTACTCCTTAAGGAGACTAAATATTGGGAGAGAGAATAGGGGGAGAATTAGGAAGTTTGATTATTTTCCCCAGATCCTTACCTCCTCCTCAGGTCAGCCTGGACTGTTGACACCTGCCTGGGTCTCTTCCTGCATATTCCCCAACCCCTCCCCATCACTTAGTGGTAACTGCAGCAGCAAGTTGGCCTCATTAACACAGGGACTTCTTCATTGGAACTTTGCAAGCATTACATGGTCCATTTGTGGTAATAATGTGAAATTTACCTTTCTGAGAAATGTGGGTTGTACACGAGGACAATGGTTAACAGTGACAATATTTATGATCATTTTTTCCCTGAGAGATTGGAAAATATTCATTAAGTGCTTGGTGACCATTAAGTAGGATTCTGGCCCATACAGGATTTTGAGGCAACGTAGTGAAAAGTTCTGAAGGGAACGAATGAATGAGAGAATGGACATGGAACAGGCATGAGGCATCGGGGAGGACAAAGAGGCTGAGTGCCTCACTATCCCTGGGCTGCTCTTCCTGTCACTGCTCCCCTAGAGAATCCCAGGAGGCAGGACTGAGAGCAAGCATGCAACACCCAAGTGTGGGCGCAGCATCAGGCATGGAGCCCCAGGCAGTGTGGTCTTGCTTGCTTAGAGCCTGCAGATGTAACCCTGGCTCAGGGGCTGGTGGACCAAGGAGCTTTGTAGAAATGACAAATGTGTCTGGCATCAAAGTTCCATCTCTTGTCTCTACAAAACATCTTGACATGGCCTCTTTGGACGCCTCTGTGTTCCCATTTCTCTAGTGCAGTGCTGAACTGTTAGACTGGCAGATCTTTGAGGCCCAAACTCTCATCTATGTGCTGGTCTCATTCTCTCCCTGGTGAGCAGTGATAGCGAAGTAAACTTTTGTTGAGGGACTGATCCAGTGGACGTGTGGGTGGCTGAAGAGAAGTTCTGTGAGCTCCAGGTCCTGTTGGGTGTTTGAGTCCCTCTGGATTCCATGGCCATGCTGAGTTGCATCTTTCTCTGGAAGGCTCAGCCACAGGCTATGGTAGGTCAGCCCCTCTCAGAACAAGCAGGGGTAGGGTTACTGGACAGCGAGTTGTGAACTGGGTTGGAGGAACTTCCTGTGATGTCTTCTTTTCAACAAAAAAGGGATGTTGGTAGGAAGTCAGAGATTAGCCTATGTGTGTGAGGGGCCCAAGGAAAACAAAGCATCAGCAGAAGCTCAGAAGCACACCTCTGGGACAGCCCCGCACTTTTTGCTGTAAAGTCCTGCTCAGACCCTGCTAACATTACAGGTGGTCTTGGCCTTCCACCCAAGGAAAGCTCCCTAGGAGAACCCTCTCTGTTCACTACCAAATTGGTTCCCTCACCTGATAATGTAATGGTGGGAGAGCATTACCTGATCCTTGACTTCTTTCTACATAGAAATTAGGAAAGAGACCGAGTTGCAAAATGAGAGTACTTCACTGGGGGAGTGAGAGAATCATGCAAAGTGGGAAAAAGCAACAGCAGACTTTCCAGTAGTGAGACATGGAGAGGGGAGCCCAGAGCTTGATGTCTATTGAGGAAGTGAGATCCTCCGTCTTTGATAAGCAATCTAGCTTCCCTTTTATCTACATCACCTGATGTAGCAGACCTGACACGGGCTGTGGAGCCATTGCTAATAGGGTCAGGGTCCATCCACAAGCCAGGAAGGAGTAGGAGTTGAGGATGGAGGGGTGTGGCTGTTCCCGAATGCTCCCTGAGTGTGGAGGGGCCGTGATGGGTTGGGTCTCAGCAGGCTCATAAAATGAGGGAGAAGAAGGGGGAAGTTCACCATTCCCTGGAACACACCTATCCCTGCATGTATCCCCCAGCCCGACAATAACATTGGGTGAAAAACCTTCACAGGCATCTAAAGAAGGCACCCTGGGGGCCAGGTAGCCTACCCCTTCTGATAGCACTGAGTAGTGAAACCTTGGAAAGGATTTTACCTAATTCATACCCAGCAAATGCTTTGTCCAGGAGAGAAGTGGGACAGGGTGGGGGCGGGGAGAGGAGAAACACAGGGAGAACTGGACCGCATTCCTTTATAAGCCCCAGTCTGAATATAGACTGTGCGCTCAGCTCTCAGCTCTTTCCTGAGCCACCTGCCTGGCTTAGCAGGTATATTCTCTCCATTAAGTCATGTGATCCTGCTTTTCCCAGACTGGACATTTCTTTCAGATTCTGTCTGATGAGAGGCCTATCCATTCTGATGGATGCCTTACCCCATTAAACCTTACTACCTTGCTTACCATTCCTCTCTGTCTCACGTCTGAGTTCTTTCTTGCATGAAGACAAGAACCTATATACCGATCTCCCCTAAAAGGAACATTATCCCTATAATTAAATGACCCTAGGACTTACAAAGATCTCTGTGAAAATGCTTGGTCCACATGGTATGGGAATTGTGCACTTGACTGAGAGAAGAGGCAGCGTCTTCCAGGTAACCCTGGTGATGTTTTTCCCTCACCCATGGGTAAGCTCCTTGCTGGCACAGGCCATTTTGGCATGTCCCCACTAGTCCCACGTGAATGCCATGTGCATGGCATCCACTCTGTGTTTCCAAATGAGCAGTGTGTTTAAAGGCAAGTGGTGTTTCAATCATTTTGACTTTCTAGTAGTGCCATGGCTGGAAATCTTGCAGTCTTTTCCTGTGTTTATCTTCCAGAAACAAGAAGAGAAAGAGTAGTGTCTAGTGACAGCAAATCAAACGTCATTATGTGTGCTGATGGCAGGCTGTTTCTCATTTGTCCAAATTACCAATCCCATCATGCTGTGCCCATGTTAGACTGTTTAGGGAAACAGATGACATATGTTATAATGCTAAATAAGCTGAAACTGGGCCAGGATAGAGACAGAAGGTGTTTGTTTATTTTTAAGTGAAGCATGGCTCTCTGGAATGATTTATGTTGGTAGGGAACGAGGACACGGAGGGGAATGGGGCATGGTTGTAGCAGTAGGCTGTGAATGAAAGCAAATGACTGCTCCCAAGGCAGAGATGGGCAGTCTGACTCCCTCTGTTACCCGAGGGGAGACTGTTAAGTTGGGCCAGACAAGGCTTGCTTCCCAGGTTGCGTTTGCTTTCCTCTGTGTGCAATGCTCTCTACTGAGTGCACATGTTCCAGAAACTTTATGTCAGCACCAGCAATGTGGCAACAGAGAGCTGGCTATGTTTCTCTGTGCTCATAACCTTCTCTGACTTGCTGTGGCACTAAGGGATTGGGTGTTTATCCTGACAGGGTTGACAGATCCTGAAGGATCCTACCACTGTGCCCATCCTCCGGCCTCTCCTCGTACTTCCTCACCCTCACTCACCAGACTGCTACCCCTCTCTCTGCTGATGTTCACTCTCAGAAAGTAACACCATGAGGCCAGTGCTGTGGCACAGTAGACTAAGCTTAGTTTTTGCTTAGGCATCCCCTATGGGTACCAGTTTGTGTCCTGGTTCCTACCCAACTCTCTGCTAATGGCCCAGGAAGGCAGTGGAAAATGGTCCAAGTATTTGGGCCCCTGTACCCACATGTGAGACCTGGAGAAGAAGCTCCTGGCTCCTGGTTTCAGTTCTGCTCAGCTTCGGCCACTGTAGCCATCTGGGGAGTAAACAATCAAATGGAAGACCTTTCTCTCTGTCTCTCCCTCTCTGTAACTCTACCTCTCAAATAAATACATAAATCTTTAAAAAGAGAAAGTAACAGCATGGTTTCTGCTCTGGCTGAGTGTTAGAACCACCCAGGGAAAGTCTGACAATATTCCAAATACCCAAGCTGTACCCCAAGCCAGTGAAACCAGGCTCCCCTAGGAAAGGGACAAGTACAGGGAAGCCTGAGTCACTTTTCAGGCATCATAGGACAGGTGGTTCCAAACTGCTTATGTGACCTCTGGGATCTGCCAGAAAATGTGGACTGCAGTTGGGAACAAGATTCATCCAAGGTCATCTATAACTCCAGGAGGAGCCCTCCTCAGCCTGCTGCCACATCTGTGCCCTGAATCTGGAGGGTCCCTATGGAATACTCTATTGATCAGAGAACAGAAAAGGCCCCTGGATCAGATGGCTCAGGAAGCTGAGACCTCCACACAGAAAAGAGGTCAAATGTTTTGTTTAGTGGCATTGAGAAAACAGGAGAGCAGACATAGGCATGGAACTGTTGGAACTTTCCAATGGGAATGTGGCAAAGCAGGAAGCAACACTGGGAACATGGATTCATCTGGAA
The DNA here is from genome assembly GCF_964237555.1 of Oryctolagus cuniculus. Classification (NCBI taxonomy): domain Eukaryota; kingdom Metazoa; phylum Chordata; class Mammalia; order Lagomorpha; family Leporidae; genus Oryctolagus; species Oryctolagus cuniculus. The sequence goes on along the minus strand of NC_091449.1, from coordinate 30,142,071 downwards.
AAGCCATGATGGGCAGAACATGCACCTCTAATTCCATTTCAAACTCACTCAAGCATTCACCCCTTTTTATGAAACCCCACTTCTCATTAAAATTACCAGTTTAAAATTACAATCTTCTGTCGAGCACATCGAAGCAATGACCTTTCTTCATTTTAAATGCTATAAAAATTAGATTTTCCTAAGCTGTGGGCTACACTCTTGGGACAGTTTTTTTTTTAAGTACTGGATATTGCTTTCAAAGTTCTCTAATTGCCTAAATTAATAATGGCTTTTTCCCCTTGGCTCCTGTAAGGGACAAATGAATTTGAATCTCTCTCTAAAGAATTGAATCTCCAGCTATCTCATTCTGATTACTTTTTGCATTCATTATAGAATTTGAAATGGTCTGCAAGGTCACCTCTCTTCCCTTCTGCTAGCCCCTCAACCCTTCCTTCCAGGCTCTAGTTTAGAAGGTTTGGTTGGAAATGGGAAACAGAAGGAAAGTCCCTGGGCTTTCTCCTCGCTCAAACTTGCCACAAATCCCCACAGACCAGGCACTGTTCATTGGAATTTTGGATTTATTACAGAGAGAAACAATTCTCCTTAAATCACAGACAGAAATTGGAGTAGCTCATATTTCATTGTTAATGAGCTTCATCATCATTTTAAAGATAGACGTTTTTAAAAAATATTTATTTATTTATTATTTTAAAGGCAGAGCTACAGAGAGAGAGAGAGAGAGAGAGAGAGAGAGAGGTCTTTTACCCACTAGTTCACTCCTCAGGTAGCCACAACCTCCAGAGCTGGGCAGATCTGAAGCCAGGAACCAGGAGCTTCTTCCAGATCACCCACGCTGGTGCAGGGGCCCGAGGAGTTGGGCCGCCTTCTACTGCTATCCTAGGCCATAGCAGAGAGCTGGATCAGAAGTAGAGCAGCCGGGACATGAACCAGTGCCCATATGGGATGCTGGCTCTGCAGGTGGTGGCACTGGCCCCGAAAGATATATATATATATTTTTTTTTTGACAGGCAGAGTGGACAGTGAGAGAGAGAGACAGAGAGAAAGGTCTTCCTTTGCCGTTGGTTCACCCTCCAATGGCTGCCGCGGCCGGCGCATTGCGGCCAGCGCACCGCGCTGATCCGATGGCAGGAGCCAGGAGCCAGGTGCTTCTCCTGGTCTCCCATGGGGTGCAGGGCCCAAGCACCTGGGCCATCCTCCACTGCACTCCCTGGCCACAGCAGAGGGCTGGCCTGGAAGAGGGGCAACCGGGACAGAATCTGGCGCCCCGACCGGGACTAGAACCCGGTGTGCCGGCGCCGCTAGGCGGAGGATTAGCCTAGTGAGCCGCGGCGCCGGCCCGAAAGATATATTTTTTAAAATATATTTTTTTGGATGTGCATGCTATGATTAGCAGAACCTTAACTAAAACACACAAATATTGCCTTTAAAATGCAAAAATCTAAAATGATAATCACAAAACACCATATTTGTTCTCTTTATGAAAGGCAAAGAAAAGAGGTTGACAACATTTTTAGATGTCTAAGATGTTCATGTTAAAGGGAAGGATATCGTTATTGACTTTGAAATGCATAGCCATTTGCTTAATTCAAAGATTGAATCTTTGCTAAAATGGGCAGTTAGGCTGATGAAAGAAATTGACTTGTACCACTTAATGAGCATTTTCATCTTTTTAATATAGAAATAACTGGTACTGAGGACAGCCGTTTTATTCTTTTGAAAATAGTATAACCAAGAAACCTTTCAAATGGTCATTATACAATAAATGCCATGAGGCTTTGAAAAATATTTATTTTGGAATTATTATAAGCTCAAAATGATTCACCAATGCAAAAAAACAAAAGAAAAGTAAGTAAATGCTAATCTATAAGTCCTGGCAAATTTTCCTTGCTGAAAATAATTGAAGAGTTTTTTTTCCCTTTTTAAAAGTAATAGTGCCCAAAGAGATTTAATGATCTCATTGCTTAAGGACATGGAGCTTAAATATGTTTCTTATCTTAAATTTGATATTAGAGTAACAGGATTGTAGAAAATTACATAACGTGATTGGGAGGAGTACAGTTTCATTAAATTAAAATGTATCAAATTAGGTATCTAAAATTCTCTAGAAATCAGCTCCAGTTTCTGCATTTCAGCCATGGGCTAGTGGGAAGGAGTACTTGGAGAGGACCACACATGGAGGAGATGTTTCTGATGCTGTCTGTACTTCCCAGTCCCCTTGCAGTTCGGGCATTGATTGGCTAGCTCTGATCCAAGGATTGTAAGCAGAAATACCGGAGCATATAGGAACTGGTCCACAGCTCCCAGTTCTGCACCTTCTTTCTGTGATGAGCTGGAAGCCCACTTTTGATCTGGTGGCATCTTCACCACGAGGGTGAGGGCGCCAGGACGACTGCGGGATCACTGTGAGGGGTGCACTGTCCTGCAGAACTGGCTGCCTGGCCCTGCACTTTGTAGCAGCAAGAAATCAACTTTTAGATTTTTGAGTTACTAAGATTTCAGGGTTAGTTTGTTACTGTGGATTGCCCTTATCTATCCTGAGGAATAATCTCATCAGAGGGCTCTTGACAGCAGCTAATAGAACCCAAAGCACACTTTGTACAGTGTTTGGAGTTCTCCACTATAAAGAGTACAGTAAACCACGTGTGATGGTGAAGAACACGAACCTTGGAGTCTGAGTGATGTGGGTTCAGATCTAGCTTCCCTCACTTACAGTGGGATCTTGTTCAAGTGACTTACCTCTTTGACTCTCCACTGCCTAACTGGAAAAGGAGCTAACAGAGTTGTCATTTAGATATCACCTATAAACACTCTCAGTTCCCTGCCTAGAATATATGCACTGACAACTGCTTTTATTGGTATTATAATTTTGGAAAGAAAGCAAAAAAAAAAAAAAAGAGTATAAACTGTTTATGATTAGTTGTTATAGGGAAAAATATGGACACAAAAGATTCCAATCTCTGTTTCATTATTCCTTTTTTTTGACAGGCAGAGTGGACAGTGAGAGAGAGAGACAGAGAGAAAGGTCTTCCTTTTCTGTTGGTTCACCCCACAATGGCCACTGTGGCCAGTGCACCGCGCTGATCAGAAGCCGGGAGCCAGGTACTTCTCCTGGTCTCCCATGCTGGTGCAGGGCCCAAGCACTTGGGCCATCCTCCACTGTACTCCCGGGCCACAGCAGAAAGCTGGGCTGGAAGAGGAGCAACTGGGACAGAATCCAGTGCCCCGACCCGGACTAGAACCTGGTGTGCCGGCGCCCCAGGCGGAGGATTCGCCTATTGAGCCATGGCGCCGGCCTCATTATTCCTAATGCGATATTGAGGGCAAAAATGTGCAGAAACCCCCGGCTCTTTGGAAGGTGTGTGTGTGTGTGTGTGCACTCGTGTGTTGATGTATGTGCAGGCACATACACACAAAAGGGTACTCTGCAGCGCCTGAGTGCAAGGGGGTGTCTTTTTCCAGCACAGGCTGCTCCAGGTGTAACCAGCAGTGATTGATGATCTGTTCAGCAGCTCCTGGGCTGAAAGGGGCAGAAGCAAATAAAACACAGCTCTCTCTCTTGTATTGGGTGAGGTGCTGGAAGTGGGTGGTGGAACAGTGGGCACATCAGTAATTACAGCAAGGGAAAGGGCCTGCAGGTAGGTGCCAGACGTGTCTGCTTTCCCTGAGACTTGGGGATCGCGGGAACAGGGATGGGCTTTCTCTCTGCCAATGGCAGTGCCTTGTCACGGAGGAGGCAGCTAAGATGAGACGCATCCTTGACAAAGAGCTTTCAATATTTTCTTGTTTCTATTCCTTTCAGAGTGGGTGTGAGGAGGGCAGGTGTTTGGGGAGGGGGGATGTTGGATTATCTCAGTGGAGGGCTCTGCCTGGACCTGCAGCAGTATGTGCTGCAGCTTGGGTGTTTTCCAGACCCCACGAGCTCATGCTGTATTGCAGCACTGGAATGCAATTTGCAGAAACTCGAGGCAAAGTGGAGAGTGACCTGGGTACCCTTGGAATGTCAGCAAGTGGTGAAAATCAGATTGGGGAATCTTGTTTGTCGTACAGTGGCAGGAGCGAGACAAGCGTGCCTTTTCTTGTGTGCTAAACTCTATTACTCCACAAGCATAAATGATGTGATGTGAATGAATTTACAGCCCAGAATCTGTCAGCTGGGAGGGAAAACATAGTCAGGCACCTTATTAATCACGTGAGGATTGGCCGCATGGTAGGATAAACCAGGCGTGGCATTTTCCAGGCTGCTCATAGGGGGATCTTTCCTGGCTGTACAGGGGTGCCACTGCCTAAAGCTTTAGATAGAGTTGTTGGAAAATTAACTGACCCAAGACAAGGTCTATTTACAAACATTAAAAGAGCCTGGATAATAAACTTGCACATTTGTGTAGTCTGCTCCATTTTTCAAAGGGCTTTTGCTCTGAGTGCTGTACACGATTTGCTCACAAACTCTTGAGGCCTCCAAACAGGTGTTGCTGTGAATTTTGCAGATGTCAGGAGACTTTAGTGTGGAGAACTGGGCTTGCAATTGGACTGTGTAACCCCAATCCAATTAGTGCTGTGTGCCATGGGTCCAGATCCTTAACGATCAGGGGTAGGCGAAGGGCTGGCATTTCAGGTGAGAGAATTCTTGGCTGTTAAGTGCATGCTAGGGTGTTTAGCAGCATCCTTGGCCCCTACTCACTTGACACCAGTGCCCTTACCTCCCCTCATCGTGGTAACCTAAAATGTTTCCAGACTCCTCTGAGAGAATAAACTCTGGTTTGGATACGTCGTTTCCAAACGTCGTTTCCAGAGGTTGCTCAAGTCTCCTCTGAGAGAATAAACTCTGGTTTGGATAATGTCATAGGAATGCATTGGGTAATCTAGATTTTATTTTTTTATGTTTTATACATCTGCCACTAGGAGTCACTGGGCACAGGCAATTTGTTAAATCAAAGATAACCCAGCAGCCAATTTTAATGAGCAGTTTTATCATGATGACTGAGATTCATTAAGTACCTATCCTGTGCTTGGCACCTGCTATAAATTTCAAGTAAAGATGTATGCATTCACGTTTTATTTTTTATTTTTTTAAAAAATTTATTTTTATTTATTTGGGAGATAGATTTACATACAGTGAGAGGGAGAGGCATAGAAAGAGAGAGAGGGAGAGAGGGAGAGAGAGAGAGAAAGTCTTCTATCTGCTGGTTCACTCCCCAAATGGCCACAATGGCTGGAGCTGAGTCGATCCGAAGCCAGGAGCTGGGGGCTTCTTTTGATTCTCCCATGTGGGTACAGGGGCCCAACTGCTATGGCCATCTTCTACTGATTTCCCAGGCCATAGCAGAGAGCTGGATTGGAAGTGGAGTAGCCAAGACATGAACCAGGGTCCATATGGGATGCTGGCACTGCAGGCGGATGATTAATCTACTGCACCACAATGCTGGCCCCTCACGTTTTATTTTTAACCCTATTTTAAAGGTTGGAAAGCAAAATGTTGGAGAAGATAATGTAGTTTCATTGACAAAAACTGAGACTGGAATCTGGATCTGTGTGGTTATCAGAGCTCTCTCATTTCAATGATAGCCTGTTTATGAGTAGATCCAGGGGCCATACTCCCTGAGTTTGAATCCTGGTAGACCAGCTTTTAAACTTAGGTGGGCTATTTAGCTTCTCACCACGCCTGTGAAGTAGCTATCATTACTAGTTTGATTTTACTTACCAGGAAATGGAGGCTTTGAGAGGCCTGTGAGTTCCTGGTTCTATGTCTGGTTTCTGGCTACTAGAAGCATCTGATGCAGATGGCAGGAGACAAGGCACTGTGGCCGTGGCCCTGAAGCAGATGAAGGCCCAGGATTGTCCTGCAGCCCTTCAACTGTGCAGCAGCAGCTGTGTTCTATAGCTCCTGTTGATCATACCCATGTCTGTCTCTATACTGTGCCCTGCCTTGGGGCCTTGCTCACAGGTGCACAGTGCCAGAAGAGGCATTCCTGGGAGTTTTTGTCCTCTGATCTGGCACAAAGCAATGCCTAACTTGCGTTAGACCATGAAAGCATGGGTGCTTTAATTCCATTCAGGACAAACTCTCCAGTGTGATCTGTGGGTCAGGCTGAGAGTGGGACTCGTCCTCAATTCTCATTCTTGTTTTCCCTCCTCCCTCCCCTTCCTCCTCCTTAGTTTTCCCAGGAGCCCTTCCCCAGCAAATTTCTAGTACCTGTGTCTTGCTGTGGGGAGCTCCCCTCACAGAGGCCCTAGGGTGGGAGTAGTGAGCTGAGGAGCCACTGCTTCCCCTCTCTGAGTTACTGTGTGGTCTAGGAAACATTTAACACACAGGGCCCTGCCTGAAGGCAAGGAAGTTTTTCATGCTAGGTGCAGGTCCTGAGTGATATGAGCAGCTATGGGAGGGAGGCTATCCTGAAAGAGAGGGATCAGAGGGGCTAAGGCTGAGGGCTGCAGAGGTTTTGGTACCAGGTGGATGTCCTGTCTGCTGAGCCAAGGAGCTCCTGGGAGTTTGTGAACTTGAGTGATGCAGAAAAGCAAAATATATGCTTCCAACTTTAGTCCTCCTTGGATGTTTGCTTGAAACACATTGAACCTGAAGCAAAACCACCAGCTCTGTGGTTCTACTCCATGAGCATCCTGCCCCTTTATATCTACCCTCATACCTTGGTCATCGCTCTTTCTGCAGTGACCCCTGGGGAATGAGCAGGTTTCCACTCTTGGTGACATGATGAACGTTGGAGGCTGTGAACACTTGGGGTGTAAACACCAGCAAACCCGCTATGTAAAGGAGCCCTGTGATGAACCCTCTTGGGAGGGAGAAATGTCCCTTCTCCACATGGACAAAGGCATTGTGTCTCCTGCTCCCACAAGACATCTGCTTTGTGTCAAACTCATGTCCATAGACAGGATGGGGAACGACCTTGAAGGCAGGCTCAAAGTCACACCTGAAATTGTGTTGGGATTGATCCAGGTCCCACGATTTTCAATCCATTGCTGTGGTCTGCACAGTCCTCTCTAATACTTAAATTCCTGGCAGCAGGGTTCCTTAAGCTCATTCTCTTTTTCTTTCATTTCCCAAAGCTCTGTGAGCCGTGCCTTGGGCACTGTGACTGGAGCTGTGTAAGGCCTTCCCTAGGGGCTGTATGTTTGGCACTTCCCTGGGGGTGAGGTCTTGGATATCCTCAGAGAGTGAGGCGTTGTCAGGGGGCTTCTGGTCGTGTCTAAGTGCCAGGCTTCCCACCAGTGGTCATGGTGATAAGCTTATGGCTCGCACAGCAGGCCCACTTCATCTTGGTTTGCCTTGGCTCACACACTGGAACATTTTGAATTACCTGCCAGCATTTACAAGTTGCATCTAGATTTTTCAGTGTTTCTTTAAACAGGGGCAACATCACGCCTGTATTTCATGCTGAGTTCAAGCAGGAGCTGCTTCCTTAAGTCAGAGCACCCATATGTTCATTTGCCCCAGTCTCCACAACACCTTACCATCTTGCACCTGCTCTGCTTCACTCTTTATATTCCACCTGGAGCTGCAGGCAGGGTAGCATGCTGACCAAGAACGTGGACTTGGTGAGCCAGGTTGCCTGTGTTCAAATCCCTGCAGTGTAACCTTGAATAATAACTTCTTCTTTCTGTGCTACAGGGTTTTCATCTTTAAATGAGGTTATAGATAGAGTCCACCCATAGGGATGTCGGGAGGAATAAGTGAATTATTATTTACAAACAGCTTAGAACTGTGCCCTGTACATGGTTGCACTCAATTCATCTGCCTTATTATCATTTGTCTTCCACTCGGCATGAGACTGTGGTTGCAGTTTGGCAGCCTTTCTGCGTCGTTGTCTCTCTGGGACTCTGATAGCATCTGTTAGTGATGATGGTGCTTGTTTGAGCTGTTTTCTGGGTCTCTGCAGGAAAAAGTTTCTGAGTTCAAGTCCCATTTTGGGGACTGAAGGGTAACCATATTGTATGGATTTGTGCCTACAGCCCAAAAGGAACTCCCCCCACCTCTTTTTTTTTTTTTTTTTTAAGATTTATGTTATTTATTCGAAAGGCAGAGTGATTGAAAGGAGAAAGAGAGAGAGAGAGAGAGAGAGAGAGAGAGAGAGAGAGATCTTTTATCTGCTAGTCTACTCCCTAAATAGCCTCAACAGCTGGGTCTGGGCTGGGCCAAAGCCAGGAGCCTGGAACTCCATCCATGTCCACCACATGAGTGGCAGGGGTCCAAGTACTTGGGCCATCATCTGTTACCTTCCCAGGTGCAGTATCTGGGAGCTGGATCGGAGTGCAACTGGTGCTCCAACATGGGATGCTGGCCTCACAGGCAGCAGTTTAACCTGATGTGCCTATTTTAAAAAATTATTATTTTAATCGTACACACCTGTGGAGTACAGTGTGCTCATTCAACACATGTGTTCAGTGCATGAAGATCAAGTCTTTAAAATGTGGATCTGCTAAGGAGAAGCTCAGGCACTATCCTTAGTAAGGACTCAGATGAAAAAAAGTTGCTTCTATTGACTTGTTTTCAGAAGAATCAAAGAAGAAGCTGCTTCTGGAGGTGGATAGATCCGTTTCCTCACAGATATGTCATCTCTTGGTTTTGGAAGGAAAAAAAGGGAGCAAAGAAAAGGCTGTGTGGGCTGATAGTTTGTTCGTTGCTATTCCAGCTGCGTTCCTTCCTTATGCCTCTGCCTCCATTTCATCCCACCCGAGTCAGTATATTTTCACCAGGCAGTGATGCAAAAATGTCTGTGTACTCCAATTTTATTATAGGCAGGCAGCATTTACGGGTTTGACTTTCAACTGACCATGGCAGGAAGTCTAGAAGCAATTATACCCAGCACCTGCTCTGTTTGTGCTCTGGGCAGGCAGTGACTGATGCCAGGCCTCCGGTACACCAGTGTGCTTCTCATACACTCAGAATCATAATGGTGACACCTCCGCTTCCTCGCTATCTGGAAGAGCTCAAGGCACTTTACTCTGAAAACCCTCACATTATTGGCATTTCTTTTAGTGAAGGTATCAAATTAGTGACTGGAAAGGAAAATGTGGAGGATGGTTATTGGCAATGGTTATTGGCAATGTAAGAGACAAGTTTAAGCCACTTCCACAGATCACGTCTCGTAAGTGCAAGGCATGCGAGTAGAGAACACTATTGATCTAAAACTGAACATAATGGGAACTTAGACGATGTTTGTGGCCAAGATTATGAGTGGAGAAAGGACAGTGTTGGTAGCAGTGATTTGCACCCAGGATGTGTCTTGCTATTGTGTGAACTGGCTTTGGATTCTGGGCAAATCTCTCTTTTCCTTTGCTAGTCTAATGCTTTGCCAGATAGCAGAGGGTTTCTGGGAGGATGGGGGTGCTGGGGGTTGGGCTGACCTCAGGAAACCATGTGTAAAAGGATTTTCCTCACTCAGAGGCAGGCCGGGTTCACAGCTGTTCTGTGTAATAGCAGCTCCAGGCTCTTGCCTCTGCGTCCTGGAAAACCTGAGTCCTAAGAGGCAAATGAAGGTGAGAAACACCTTAAGGAGCTCAAGGCACTTCTTGGCTGCCATCCTGTGTAGCTCTGTTTTATTTGGGCACCGTTTTACTCTCCTTCTGTTTTACATGGAACAGAAAAGAGCTGTACAGAGAGGCCAGATGGGCTGGAGGTCCCTGAGCAGACAGTTAGGGGCTGGGCAAGGCAGAAAAGGGGGAGAGCAGAACAAAGGCTCCTGTCTGGGAGATTAAATACGTGTGTTTCAGAGGCCAGCTCAGCAGAGCAGTGGGGTTGTTAGAGACAGGCCTGCATGATACCATTGTGGTTTCTCATTGGCCAGGAACCAAATAGCTCTCAGGCACGGAATTTATATTACACGTGTCCTGGAGTCTCAAAGTAAGAGTTGGGCTGAAAGTATTTAAGAATGAGGCAGAAACTTGGCTTGTGAATGCACTGTCTGATTCAGATATTTCAAAGAGCTTCCTGCACAGCCGTTACAATGCTCAAAGCACAGCAGGGAAATCCAGAGATGCATCTTCCTCCTTGTGCCTCTTTTCCTGGACTTCCAAGGGGCTACTCTGAGCTGATGCCATTTAGGTCAAGTTTAAAGACATCCTAGTTCTGAGGGCCTTGCTGTGTTTTTTCCTTTTGTAGGAAGGCTCTGTTTCTTGTGACAAAATGCTGGGCACAGAGGTCTGTGAGCTTGCAGCCTTTTCCTGTGAACTTTGCCTTTCTCTCCGGACACACCTCCGACCTGTGCTCACTGGAGAGCACTCAGTTGCAGGCCCTGAAGTTGTTTTGCTTCCTAACAAGAAATATTGGAATGTTTTGTTAGAACCATTCTGTGTCCTGGGTTCCTGTTTTCCATTTTTCTGACTGCACATCTCCTACCTGCCAGGGCTTGCAAACTTCAGTGCATCTAGGCCCAGACAGCTCCTCTGTGAGCACAGTGAAGCTTAACTGGGAATAGTGGGAACTATGGCACACACTGCCTAAATGGAGCAGTTTCATCTTAAGGTTGGACCCAGTCTTGAAAAAAGTTTGTATTTTTATGTAAAATTTCCCAATTAAACATAACACACATCCTGAATTGTGATAAACACTCAGCCGGTGTGATTTTTGTCAGATGTTTGATTTTTACTTTCCACCATGGAATTGGAGCAATGGAGGGGTACTTTAGGAAGGAAAGATGCAATCCAAAGTGCATGGACAAGAGGAGTTGTTCAGGGAGACTAGTTAGGATGAGACTCTGCACTCTTTCAGGGAAGAGCTGGCAAGGGCTAGAAAATAGTGACGCAGAGAACTAGGATCTGAGAAATATTTCTGGAATAGAATCCTTAGTCCTGTTGAAGACAAACAAACTCGGCCCCCAAAGTGGTGAGGGCAGACTTCAGTAGGTGGCAACTATTGCAACAGGCAAAAGAGTCTAGCAAGAAACTAAACTCAGCTTTAATTTATACAGGGATAATGGGGCATTTCCAGGGGAAGGTGGCCCAGGCGGGAGGGAGCTCAATGGAGTCCAGGAAGGGAACAATTGCACAGATGGCAGGAGGGGTTGAACTGTGGGGAATGCATCTGGTGCTGCTCTAAGTCAGGCTCCCACCCTCCTGCAGAGGCTGGGGATAGGGAGCCTTTTCTCAGGGATCGCTGGAGCAAACAGCAAACTCTTAGCAGCCTTGGGTTTTCTCAGGAAGGCACTTTCAGGAGGGCTGGGGTTGTCATGGGGATGTGGCCTTAAGATGAGGAACTATCTGATGTGTTGTTCAAGTCTTTGTAGACCAAATTTGAGGCCTAGTTGAGAAAGGGCTCAGAGGAGCCTGGCTGGAGTGTGGCCAAGGAGAGAATCTTTGCCATGCCTTAGAAACTTGCTCATTTTAAAGTGAGGGTAGGGGAGGCAAACAGGAATACTTTGAGAACGGTTCTGTCTTGACCTTTGACTCATGAATGCTCCCAGATCATGACCCTTGGCCAGCAGTCAAGCCTGCCAATACCCTCTTCTTTTATTTTTTTGACAGGCAGAGTGGACAGTGAGAGAGAGAGACAGAGAGAAACGTCTTCCTTTACCGTTGGTTCACCCTCCAATGGCCGCTGCGGCCAGAGCACCGCACTGATCCGAAGCCAGGAGCCAGGTGCTTCTCCTGGTCTCCCATGTGGGTGCAGGGCCCAAGGACTTGGGCCATCCTCCACTGCACTCCCAGGCCACAGCAGAGAGTGGGACTGAAAGAGGAGCAACCAGGACAGAATCCGGTGCCCTGACTGGAACTAGAACCCGGTGTGCTGGTGCCGCAGGTGGAGAATTAGCCTATTGAGCTGTGGCGCTGGCCGCCAATACCCTCTTACTCATGCATAATTCTTTACCTAGTTCCCACAATGCACTGGCGCCGTCATTTGGAAGCAGCTACCAAGCCTAGGCACTTTTTGTAAAGACAAGGAAATGTCTCTCCCACTAGGAGCAGGTAGTTTGAAGATGATGGATATGAGATACCATGGAAAGCAAATCTGTTATCTTCCATGGTGCACAAAACATGCTGTCACAGCTAGGACTCATAATAATCCTTCAGTTTCCTGAATTGCTTTACTGCTGCTTTTTAAATTAAGACCCATTAACTTGTCATATATTGATAACAGGGATGACCCTGAAATAGATGGATAAATTAAAGCTCTCTTTCGTTCTGTGCTTTTATATGAACGTGTTAATTATTTTTGTCATTAGGGAGAGTGATGGAGGGATGGAGAAGTACCAAATGGATTTTGACAAAGTGGTGGTGTTTGCAGCTGGTAACTCAGCATGAGTCAAATGTAATCCTTTACTCTTTAATCTCACAGTTAGCACCAAGGACCAAGCTAAGATTTCTTGTGCTAATGTTGCCATCACAGAGGCTAATGGTGGGCATGGAGGGCCCCTATTTTGTTGTAGCACCTATGCACAGGCATTTATAGGAGACCAGGTCTGGTGTGCAGATGGGGTTTGGTTTGAATATACACTGTTGGCTGAGAGGCCAGTTTTTAAAAATAAAGTAATTATTGATAAATGTTAAAAATAGGGAGACTTCACATAAATATTTGAATTTATAGCTTCTTAAAAATGACCTGTATTTCTAGACAGCAGTGAGAGCTGAGGAGTTGCTGTCCCTTTAAATGTCATATGCCTAATAATTTTCCTCTCTCTCCACCCCTTAGTCATTGAAACTAAATGTCAGGAGCTGACTCTGTGGCCTAGAGGGTAAAGCTACTGCCTGAGATGCCAGCATACTAAACAGGTGCTGGTTCAAGACCTGACTGTTCTACTTCTGGTCCAGCTCCCTGCTAATGCACCTGAGAAAGCAGTGAAAGATTGCCCAAGTGCTTGGGCTCCTGAACCCACATGCAAGACCCAGAAGAAGCTCCTGGCTTTGATCTGGTCTAGCCCTGGTTGTGGCCATTTGGAGAGTGAACCAGAAGATCGAAGATCTCTCTGTCTGTCTCTCTATGTAATTCTGCCTTTCAAATAAGTAAAATAAACATTTTAAAAAATTACTGCATTAAAAAAGTTAATGTCAAGTGTCATGCCTGTGTTGTTTGTGTTTGTTTTTTTACATAGTACTATTAGAGAATAAATGAAAATACTTCTGATATACATAAGAGTATTTCAAAAAGTTCATGGAAAATGGAAGTAAAATATTTTTGAAATCCATGTATATGATGGATCTTTCAGAAAGTTCATGGAAATGTATTCTATGAAAAACTACACCTGGATTTAAAAATGTTTGGAACCAAAATAAACTTTTATTTTAATTTCACTTTTCTTGAACTTTTTTTTGAAATTCTTTATAAAATTAGGGAGAAAAAGTAGATAAACAAAACATGGATGAGACAGGTCATGTTTTTCCAAGAAAACTGAGAGAAAGCCTTGTCTGTGTGGGAGTGAAGGCAAAATCCACCTGCGGCTGAGCAAGTAATCCTCAGCCTACTTTGGAGGGAGGTGCTCAGAGTCTGGAATCCTTGCTTTCCTGCCACACTTGAATGCATGAGGGCATGCAGGGAATTTAGGAGTGGACTTCCAGAAACAGAGTGGCATAGTGGTATGGGCACAGGGTGTGTTAATTTCACTCCAGGCTCTTGTCTTGCACATAGACAAGCATTCTAAGTATAGACATGTGAAACATGCAAAAATGATAACAAATTTTATTCAAAAAAATAAAAAACTGAACTGTGTGAGTGTGGGTTGTTCTACACAGAAAAATACCCATCATGAGTGTGCAGAAGATTGCCTGAAGGGAGGAAGAGTGGGGGTGGGGGGACAGGGAGGGCACCTGGGACCATCTCCAGCCACAGTCTGCTGCTAAAGAGCCAGAGAGTTCACCCCTGTGTTGGCCTCTTTTAGGAGGTACAACCATGAAATCACAAGTTCCTCATGGAGCTCAATACCCGTATTTTCATGGCATCCCACCTTAGGTCCAAGAAGAAGCAGATGCAGCTCAGGAGAGGGGGCGTTTTGGTTGACAAGTAGGAGGCTAGAAATACATACGGGGGCTTACAAGGCTATCTGGCTGTGTGCTTATTTACCCCACATCAATGGTACACAACACTGGGTGAATTTACTAAGTGATATTTACTGGACATGGGATTTTACCCTGCCAGGCGCCCAGGCCCCAGTTCCTGCCCCACTCCCTGTGTGTGTAGAGGGAACATCACAGTTTCATAAAGCCCAGGATGGAAGTCAGGACCTTCTATCAAGCCAAATGTGTGGACCTCAGAGCTCAGGAAGGGGATTGCTTTGGCTGGCAAATCCTGGAAGGCTTTCTGGAGGTGACAGTGCTTGAGAATAGGGGGTGGCAGGTACTGTTTAGAATTCTGTTTCTTTTGAAAGGCTGTGTGCCTGTTTGTTATTTGAATGGGTTGGGGGGTGGCGCTTACCTCTGGGCCAGCTGTTCTTGTATTTACAAATAAGTGCTCAGTCCAGGATCTCAGTTACCTCAGGAAGCCCTTGGCTTTGGGATCTCACACCCTGCAGGAGTTCTGGAGAGGGTGACAAGGGGCTCACTAAGGCAGGGTTTGTAAGTGCTGGTTTGGATGAACACCCCTGCACCTGCCACTTTGCTGTATTGGCAGGGCTCTCTGCAGGCCTGGCTGTGTCTGTTAAAGGATCTTACAGTGGGATTGGTTTCTGCCTCAGGCGTTGTTCACAGAGGCCCTCGGGCTGGCCAGTGTGTGTTCGCAGAAGCTTCTGGCCAATTTTCCCTTGAATGTTTCACTGCCCATCAAGTGGACTCAGTGACACCTGAGCCTCAGGCAGTGGTGCTGTGGGGAGGCTTGGGGGCTGCAGGAGAGTGCAGCACTTCCAGTCTTGGCAGAACTGGGCCATCTTCTTTGCCCCTGGAGTGACCTTGAAGTTGCTCCTGCTCCCTTGCCTGCGGGACTCGGAATGCCAAGCCTCATAACTAACTCAGAAATCAAAGGGGTGATTGTCCTGGATATGGGAATGACAGGAGGCACCGGTGGGTGCTGATCTAAGCTCAGCCTCAGATTTTTCTTCATAGCCTCCCTGTCCAGCTACCCCTGAATGTCAAGAAAACAGAGACTTGCCAGGCTGAGAGGCAAGGGCATGGGGTCGGAGCACCAGCTCCCAACACAGGGCATGGATGTGGCTCTGCTATTAACTATCACGGGTCTGCCCCTGCCACTCCCTGAGTTTCTTTTCTCATCTATAAAATGGGACTATTTCATTGTCTTTCCAGTCAGGGTCACTGAGTTATTGGGAGGGATAGGGCAGAGAGCACTCTAAATATCTTTGTGAATGGCAAAGGCGTATGGACATGAGATGGTGATGGGGACCACATGAACAATGTTATGTCCATGGTTTGTTCTCCTGCTACAAGGCTGTGCTAGGAGTGACCTCTTATGAATATGAGGAGCTCAATGTAGAGCTTTTCTACTTCTGATGACCATTTTGCCATTTCCCCTCATTTCCTTCTGGTAAGTAAGCTTTGTAGCAGGCCACTGTTTTTGTTGCAGGATGATGGGTCCTGGTTGGTGCCCTGGACTCAACGTTGAGAAGAGAAGAAGAGAAGTTTTATTTCAGTGGGAAACAGAAAAACTTCCAGCAAAGAGAGGAGCTGGTGTATAAGAGACTGAGCCACTGAGGTCTCGCAGGCCAGGGGTATTTATATGTCTTTAGCACATCATTTCCAAAGAGCAAATGTAGTTGTTAGACATTAGCTATTGTGAGAGCAAGGGCAATTTTTAATAAAATTTCTTTTAACTCTTTTTTTTTTTTGTCAAAAGCTAAATCTGATTGTCTCTTGGCAAATGCTGTCAGAACTGAATTTGCATCCTGCTTTGTTCTTTGTGTACATGTTGGCAAGTAGCTATGGGATGGAGTTTGTCTGGCCCGCTTCTAATCCTGGGATCCCTCATTTTCGGCTAAACTTCTGCCATGAATCCCTGCAGAGCAGACTAAAAATCCAAAAGGAGTCGCTCAGCTAAAGTCCCACATTACCAAAAGGAAATCAGGACAGAGATAACAGCCACATTTTCCAAACAGGCTGGCTTCCATTGGTGTGATAATGAAGTTTCTTCTGCCTTAATCCTTACAAAAAATGTAATCCGGAGTAACCTGATGCTACCCAATCTATTTCCCTATTGTTCTCTCCACCAGTTCCTTCCATACAAGGAGAGTAACTTTGAAGTGACCCATCTGCTTTTTGTTCTTTGTTTCAGCTTTTTGTTCCAGCCCTTCTTTGTCTACAAAACCAATCTCTTCTGCTCACACTACTGAAACATTTGTTCTGTATCATGGAATGAAGCATTGTCTGATTTGAGAATTGAAAATTAAGCTAATGAAGGTCTTTAAACTAAATTGTGGTTAACTTTGTCCTTTGACACCTCCAAAGCATCTCTGCCCTGCTATACCTAACAATCAGCTCCAGCCTTCAGCACTGGCTAAGAGCTAGAACCTTTCGAAACCACAAAGGACAAGTAATTGCTGCCCTCAGTCTGTGAGAAAGGCTGCTTTCCCTTTCTCTCCAGTCTCTGCCCGTTCTCCACGTGAAACCTGCCATGTGAGTTATCTCTGAAAGCAGCCATTTGTGTGCTGTCTTGGGAAGATGGCTTGTCCCAGGCTCATTGTTGCACCATGCTGTAGTGGAGGAGTCTAAGAGTTGCAGTGTTGGCGAGTTGTTGGGGATGACTTAGGGCTCCACTGCATGGCTAAGGTCAATTCTTATCCCCAGTCCCCTCCTCCTCTCTGCTTAGCCTGTGTTCTTGAACTATCCTGGGTAAGGGCGTTTCCAATGTAGCCAGCTCTCTCTGCTGGCCCACAGTTCACACTGGTCTGGTCCATTCTCCTGACTCTTTCCTTTGAAACTTCTTTCCCCCTAGTATCCTCTGCACTCATCCGATGTGGCTCACGCTGCTGGAGCAGGAGGCAAGAACCTGATGATACTGTTTACTCTGAGGGTTCAAAGTGCACCTCTCCTTCCCAAGAGCAGGGTGAGTATCAGCAAATTGCTTAACCTTACTGGGTTTCAGTGTATTACTCAGGAAGAGATTAGGTAACAGACAACTCCCAAATCTCTATTTAAAGCAACTTAGACTTCTTTTACATGTGTGCCGCAAGTCCTGTATGGGTATGGGGTGGAGAAGTGCAACCCTTTTTCGAGGAGTGAATCAGGGACCCAGGTTAATAGGTGCTGCTGCTGTATAAGTTTGACACTCTAGGGTTTGCCAGAGCAGAGGGAGAGAGAGAGAGGGCTGGCAAGTGAGCTCCTACAGCTTTGGCCTGGGTATGACACAAGCCACTTCTACTCATCTTTCATTGGTCACCATCAGCCATATGGCAGTACTTAAATTCAAGGGAGTGGGGAGTTGCACTCTTTCAGGGACCAGGAAGTAGAAGAGAGTTGGAGATTAGTGAATATAAATGATGTTTCCTGCACCCATTTTCATCTAAAACATAGAAATATTAAGTATCTCATAAGAATGCCATGAAGCATATATAAGTACTTTCTTAAATTGTTCTTTAATTTTTTGATTCACATGCAATGCTTGTAGATTTTTATGGACTACAGTGCAATGTCTCAACACATATACACAGTGTAAACCAATCAAACTAGGTGTGCAGCCTTCCCATTTCCTTATGCTTTCTTTGTCTTTGGAACCTGCTGGCTTCTCTTTTCTCATTCTATACAGTATTTCATACATTGTTATGAACTATAGTTGGCCTGCTGTGCTACGGAACCCCAGAACTCATTACTTCTATCTGATTATGTTTTAGTACCTGTTATCCAACCACCCTCTCTTATCCTTCTTCCCACCCTTCCCAATCTCCAGTAATCACTATTCTGTTTGGATCAACTATTCTTTTTTTAAATTTCCACATGTGAGAGAAAACATATGATATTTGTCTTTCTGTGTCTGGCTTATTTCATTTAACATGATCTCTATTTCCATCTATTTTGCTGCAAATGTCAAGATCTCGTTCTTTTTAATATTTCAATGTGTATATTGCCATACTTTATCAATTCATCCACCAGTGGACACCTACATTAATTCTATATCATAGCTATTGTGATAGTGCCACAATTAACATGTGAGTGCAGGTATCTCTTTTAAATATGGATTTCATTTCCTATATAATATAATAAGTGGGATATTCCCATACTGTTCTCCATACTAGATATATTAATTTGCATTTCCACCAAGAGTTACTTTCTTTCTGATTGTAGCCATTCTGACTAAAGTGAGATGATACCTCACTGTGGCATTGTGGTTTTGATTTGCATTTCCCTGATGGTGAGTGATACTGAGCATTTTTAAGTATTTGTTGGATATTCATAACACTCATAAAATTTTTCTGAGAAATATCTATCCAGATCCTTTCTCCATTAAAAAAATGATTTTATTTATTTATTTGAGAGGTAAGGCGGGAGGGGAGAGGTCTTCCATCTGCTGGTTCACTCCCCAAATGTTCTCAATGGCTAGAGTTAGGCCTGTTCGAAGCCAGAAGCTAGGAGCTTCTTCCAGGTTTCCCATGTGGGTGCAGGGGTCCAGTCACTTGGGCTGTCTTCCACTGCTTTCCCAGGGCATAACAGAGAGCTGGATGGGAAGTGCAGCAGCTGGGACTCAAACCGGCACCCATATTAGGTGCTAGCATCCCAAGAGGCGGCTTACCCCACAACAGCACAATGCCTGACATTTATATCTTCAATCCATTATGGTTTTGTATATGGATGCCTAGTTTCACTGGCACCATATCTTGAAGAGACTATCTTTTCTCTAGGGTATATTGTTGGCACTTTTATCAAAGATAAGTGGGTTGTAGGTGTGTGGGTTTATTTCTGGGGTTTGTATCCTGTTCATTGGTCTGTGTGTCTGTTTTTTTATGTCAGACCCATGCTGTTTTCATTGTACTTGTGCTGTAGTATGTCTTGAATCTGGTACTGTGATGGCTCCAGCTTTGTTCCTTGCACTCAAGATTGCTTTGGCTGTTTGAGGGTCCTTTATGCTCTCATGTAAATATTAAGTTTTTTTTATTTTTTAGTTCTGTGAAGAATGTCATTGGTGTTTTAATGGATATTGTGTTGAATCTACAAATTGCTTTGGATAATACAGATGTTTGAATAATATTAATTCCTATAATCCATGAACAAAGGGTGTCTTTCCATTTTTTTTTGTGTGTGTGTATGTCTTATTCAATTTATTTCATCAATGTTTTATAATTTTCATTGTGGAATTATTTCATACTTTGGTTATATTTATTCCAATATATTTTTGTAGTTATTGTGAATGGGATTGCTTTTATAATTTCTTTCTCAGTGTATTTGCTATTGGTATATAAAATGTTACTGACTTTTGTGTGTTAGCTTTGTATTCTTTACTGACACTTTACTGAATTAATCTTCTATCAGTTCTAATAATCTCTTGATGGAGTCTTTAAGTTTCTCTATATGGAATCATGTCATTGGCAAACAGGGATAATCTGACTTCCTCTATTCCTGTTTTCATGCCTATAATTTCTTTCTCTTGCCTAATGGCTCTGCCTGAAACTTCCAGTCCTATGCTGAATAAGAGTGGTGAAAGTAGACATCATTGTCTGGCTCCAGATTTCATAGGACATGTTTTGAGCTTTCCTCTAGTCAGCATTATGTTGACTTTGGGTTTGTCATAAGCAGCCTTTATTATGTTGATGCATATTCCTTCTAATCTTTAAAGGGATTTATCATGAATGGGGGTTGAGTTTTATTGAATAATTTTTCTGTTTTTGTTGAGATGATCTCAGGTTTTTTACCCTTCATTCTGTTGATGTATTATATTTATTGATTTGTGTATGAGAGAGAGAGGTCTTCCATCCTCTGGTTCATTCCTCAGTTGGCTGCAATGGCCAGAGCTGTGCTGATCCGAAGCTAGGAGCCAGGAACTTCCTCAGGGTCTCCCACATGGGCGCAGGGGTCCAAGGACTTGAGCCATCTTTCACTGCCCTCCTAGGCCACAGCAGAGAGCCAGACCAGAAGTGGAGCAGCCGGGACTTGAACCAGTACTCATATGGGATGCCAGCACTGCAGGCGGCGGCTCTACCCACTATGCCACAGCACTGGCCCCCAGTTTTATTCTTTAATTGGGGAATTTAGCCCATTTACATTCAAGAAAATTATTGATAATTAATGACTTAGTCTTTTATTTATTTATTTGAGAGGCAGAATTACACACAGAGAGAGACAGACAGACAGATTTTCCATCTGCTAGTTCACTCCCCAAATGGCTGCAATGGTCAGAGCTGGGCCAGTCTGAAGCCAGGAGCTAGGAGCTTCTTCTGGTCCCTCACGTGGGTGCAGAGGTCCAAGCACTTAGGCTATCCTCTGTTGCTTTCCCAGGTACATTAGCAGGGAGCTGAATTGGAAGTAGAGGAGCTGGGTCTGGAACTGCCGCCTATGTGGGAAGCCAGTGCTGCGTGTAGCAGCTTCACCTGCTCCTTTACTCACAGTGCCAGCCCCTGATGATGTAGGCTTATTATTGAAAATATTTATTTTGTTTATTTTCAATATCCTCTGTTCTATTTCTAGTGGGTTTTATACTTTCACATGTTTTCATGACTGTTATTATTATTATTATTATTTTTTTTTTGGCTCTCTCTACATCTTTTTGTAAGGCTGGTCTGGTAGTGAGAAATTCCCTCAGCTTTTGCCTGTCTTGGAAAGTCTTTATTTCTCCTTCATTTATGAAAGATAACTTTTCTGGGTGAAGTATTCCTAGTTGACAGTTCTTTTCATTCAAAACATGGGATACGGCATTCCCTGCTGGCTTGTAAGCTTCTGTTGAAAAATCTGCTCTTAATGTAATGATGATTCCTTAAAACTGACTTGGAACACTTTCCTCTTGCAGACTTTAGAATTCTCTTCTTGTGCTGTACTTTTGCGAGTTCAAGTGTGTGTCACAGGATCTTTTCTGGTCATGTCTGTTTGAGGTTCTATGGCCTCTCATACCTGAATGTCCACAGTCATCTACAGATTGCAGATTTTGAGCTATTATGTCATTGAACAGATTTTCTAAGCCTATGCACCTTTCTTTGCCCTCAGGAATTCCCATATTTGAATATTTGTTTCTTCAATGGCATCCCCAAAGTCTTGGAGGCTGTCTTCATTCTTTTTATCTTTTTCTTTTTTTTGTCTGACTGGGATACTTCAAAAGACTTATCTTCAAATTCAGATGTTCTTTCTTCTGCTTGATCTAGTCTATAGTTGAGGTTTTCAACTGTATTTTTGTTTGACTCACTGAATTCTTCATTTCCAAGATTCTTGTTTCATACTTTTTAAAGGTCTCTATCTCTTTGATGAATTTCTCATTCATAACATGCACTGTTTTCCTGCTTTTGTTCAACGATCTATATTTTCTTTTATCACTTTGAGAATTATCACAATCATTCTTTTGAATCATTTATCAGGTAGTTTGTCAACTTCCTTTTTCTTGGAGTGTGTTACTAAAACATAATTTTGTTCCTTTGAGAGCATAATACTGTCTTGCTTAATATTTTCTGTGTCTCTACAGCGATATTTATGCATCTGGTAGGCTAGTTATTTCTGTCACTTTTAATGACTGCCTTTCTTTTTTTGCTTTCAGAATTTTTTAAAATTTATTTTTAAGGAATACAAATTTTATAAGTATAATTTTAGGAATATAGCTATTCTTCCCACCATACCAGCCCTCTCACCCATGCTCCCACGCCTCCTTTTCCTCCCTTTATCTTTGCCAGTCTCATTCTCCATTCATTTTCTTTATTTTTTATGATGTTATTTATTTTATGTGAAAGAGTTACAGAGAGGCAGAGAAAGAAAGAGAGAGAGAGAGAGAGAGAGAGAGAGAGAGAAATATCTTCCATCCACTGGTTTACTCCCCAGAATGGCTGCAACAGCCAGGAGCAGCAGAGACTCGAACCAGCAGTGGCCATATGGGATTCCAGTGGCTTTAACCGCTATGCCACAGCGCTGGCCTCATGATTCATTTTCAATTAACTTTGTACACAGAAGACCAACTCTATACTAAGTAAAGATTTAACAATTTGCAAACACACACACATACACACACATACAGGAAAAAAAACTGTTTGAGAACTGGTTTTAGAAGTTAACTCTCAATACCACTCATTGAGGACAGAGGTCTTGCATAGGAAGTTACTGCACAGTGACTCCTGATGTTAATTTAACAATTAACACTCTTATGTATGACATCAGTGATCACCCAAGGCTCTTGACATGAGCTGCCAAGGCTATGGAAGCCTTTTGAATCCACAAACTGTCATTATTTGGACAAGGCCATAAGCAAAGTGGAGGTTTTCTCCTCCCTTTAGAGAAAAGTACCTCCTTCTTTGATGGCCACTTCTTTCCACTGGGATCTCACTCACAGAGTTCCTTCATGTAGAATATTTTTTTGCCACAGTATGGTGACTGCCTTTCAAGGTAAAAGGCTTTTTCCTGAAGATAGGTCTTCAGTTGTCAGTTTGGTTGGCTATTTTGTCTTTACTTCCAGTTGGGTGATGTAATATAGACTCCATGTATCTTCCACAGAAATTCTTTGCAGAGTCAGAGGTCACCTTGATCACAAATGGACTTCCAAACCTTCTTGGAAATTCTGAAGTTCCATTACTAGTTTCTGCACAAAGACTGTTCTAAGCCTGCATCATGAAACCTTCACCAACCATCTAAGGGATAATTTTGTATTCTAATCCCAGGATGTATAAAAATTCCTTTTTCTTCCTTTGATGTAGTATGTTTTTCTTCTGGTCACTTCTACGCATCAGTCATTAATAGGTCCTAGCTCTGTATGACCTAAAACCTGTCTTTTATAACCACCAGAAGAAGTCTGAGCCTTTTATCACAAGTTATTCCTTTGGAACTATAGTTGAGATAGACAGAATCCTCTTTTTGCTGATTGAGAAGTGCTGTTTTAGGTTCCGTTCACTGTGCTGCTTCTCTTCCTTGTTAAAGGAAAACATATATATATATATATACATACATATATATATATATCACTTAAAGAATGACAAGGGAGACTTTCTTTAGGAGGGCTATAACTGGGATTTTATAGTAGGGGAGAGAGAATGGGCTTAATGCTGAATATAGCAAGGACAAATGGAGATAAATTGATAGCCAAGGAGCAGGGTCAGGGTCAGTAGATGGAAAAATCACTAAGAAAAAAACATCAAGGGTAAGTGGGGGTATTCTGGCTGCTCCTGTTTGAACAGAATTTGGCTGCTGAAAACATGCAGATGTTAGAATCCCAAGGTTGTAAATTAACAACATTGAGAGGATGGAAACTTAATTCGATTGTTGGGTTTAGGAGGTGGGCCTAGTGGAAGGTCCCTAGACCAATGAGGATGTGACCACAGAAAGTATGACCAGGTTGGTGCTAAAAGCTGAGCTGGGCCCAGCCATGCTGTCTGTTTGCTGGCTTGCCATGTGGTTCTTCTTCCCCCTTCACACCATTCTTCACCACTGTGATCCTAATCAGAGGCCAAACCAATGAGTTTGCCCAATTTTGGGTTTGAGTCTTCAAAACTGTGAGCTGATAAACTTCTTGTCTTTATTCACTGTATTCCTCAGGTACTTCATTGTAGTGCCAAAAAGCTGACTTAATACTCTGGCTAAACTGATTTGATTGGATATTTGCTGAAGACAGCTGAAGTGGTAAATTATTGGAGTTGGGGTATAAGGAATTTGATCAGACTCCAAAGGTGAGGGTTGTTCACTAAACTGACTCAAGAAAGTTGTTTAAATTGGACTAATTAGGCCTAGGACAGAGCTACAGGTTAGGGACTAATCATAAAAAGAACTCAGGCCGGCGCCGCAGCTCACTAGGCTAATCCTCCACCTTGCGGCGCCGGCACACCGGGTTCTAGTCCCGGTCAGGGCGCCGGATTCTGTCCCGGTTGCCCCTCTTCCAGGCCAGCTCTCTGCTGTGGCCAGGAAGTGCAGTGGAGGATGGCCCAAGTGCTTGGGCCCTGCACCCCATGGGAGACCAGGAGAAGTACCTGGCTCCTGCCATCAGATCAGCACTGTGCGCCGGCCATAGCACGCTGGCCGCCGCGGCCATTGGGCCATTGGAGGGTGAACCAATGGCAAAGGAAGACCTTTCTCTCTGTCTCTCTCTCTCACTGTCTACTCTGTCTGTCAAAAAAACAAAACAAAACAAAACAAAACAAAAAACAAAACTCAGAGGAGCCTGATTCAAGTTTGGTCAAAGGAGAGTCTTTCTTTCTTTCTTTCTTTTTTTTTTTAACGAATGAGGCAATTTATTGACCCAGCATCACTTGTTCTAATGTTTCTTGTTGGCAGCTGCCTGTCCAGCGATTCTGTCCAGATCTCTTTGTCCCTGAGGTGTCAGTTTGCAGCCCCCGTCCTGGTCCTTTTCCACTATCTTCAGCCCCTCCAGGGCCTGCAGGACCCGGCGGGCCACGCTCTTGGAGCCGCGGCTGAAGTGGCTGGGCATGACGCCGTTCCTCTGCCGGCCCCCGTAGATCTTGGTCATGGAGCCGACGCCAGCACCGCCCCGCAGGTACAGGTGCCGCGCTGTGGACGCGGCTCGCGTGTAGAACCAGTTTTCATCGTAGGGGGCTAGCTCTTTCTCGTCCCCCAGGTTAAACATCCTCTGTTTCTTCAACCACTGTTAAGATTGCAGAGGTAGGCCCTTTATCATTAGTCTCCAGTATATTTGTGCTCCCTATGAAAGACATTGCCCTGTGCTCCTGGGAGCTCTTAGAAGCGTTTTCATTTACAGGAGCATGTCTGGAAGAGACAGTTTCCAGGAAAAAGAAATAGATAATCACGGAAGCTCAGGCATCCTCGGGGAACATGGAGGTCTTCTTGATGTTCCTCAGATTGTACCAGGAAGGGGTGTGTTATCCACCCACAACGCATATGTTACACGTCTTTTCTGAAGTCTGTGACTACTTTCCAGGAATCTACACGTTTGAAATGGGATTGATACTTTTACTCAGAGCTTTGGGTGAAAGCTGCTTGATTTCTTTTCCTTGTTTCCCTGCATTCTTGGGAAGATTCCTTCTGATAGTTTGTGTACAGCAAGGTGGGGTCTGAGTGGGGCAGGGAGGGATTCTCACATGAGGGCTGGCACGTTCCTCACTGTGTGTGGTAGGATATGTGAGCACACAGATGCTGCACTCATTGTCTTTGAGAAAACTTCTCTTATTGATGACCAGTGTCAGCAGTGTCATCATTGAAGATTGCACCTTCGACTGCCAATGTGTGATCCTGTCAGAAAAATGAGGAAGGCAGAGTAGATGAGCCCTCTGATGCCTCTGTGCTCTGCTATTCCATTTTTAAATTTCTTTAGCTTTTGGTCTAGAGAATCCTATAAAATTGTCACTCCCCAGTGAAAGACTATCACGTTTTTACTTGTTTATTTTTTGCAAAATATTTAATTATTTTTTGAAAGGAAAAGCAACAGAGAGAGAAGCAAAGAGTGAGAGAGAGAGAGATCTTCCCTGTGCTTGTTTACTCCACAAATCACTGAAATGGCCATGGCTGGGCCAAATCCAAGCCAGAAACTCTGTCCGGTTCTCCCAGATGGGTGGGAGCACTTGGGCTATCCTCGGCTGCCTTCCCAGGCACATCAACAAGAAGTTAGATCAGAAGAGGAGTGGTTAGGACTTGAACAAGCACCGTGATATGAGATGCCAACATTGCAAGCAGTAGCTTAATCCACTGTGCCATAACACCAGCCATGTTATTACTTGTTTCTATATTTCATTGTTTCTAATCCTTTCCTTTCTATGTGTGTGATCTATGTATGTGTGAGAATGAGTGTGCCTACATGTATATGTATATTGTATGTTTGTCTATGTGTTGTGAAAATAAAGGAAAATTACAATAAAAGTTACAGTGAAAGCAAAGTGGAGTTAGGGGGCTGTAGGAAGCAGGCTCCAGTTATTTATGAAATGTGAACTTCAGGGATCTAGAACAACCTAAAGGAACAACTATATTGTACTCAGAGGCTCAAGATATAAATCCAGAGGTTATTGGGCTCTTGTTTTATGGACATTTCCATTCTGTTTTACATTTAAATTACTTTAGCTAAAATACCCAAGAGAAACTGCTTCTGAAGGAAGAAAGCTAATTTCAGCTTGCAGGTTTGGAGGTTCACAGTCCAAGATTGGGTAACTCCAATTGTTCTGGTATCTGATGAGGCTGGAAGATGGTGGAGGGAGGATCACATGGTGATCCAGGAAGCAGAGAGAGCAGCTAGACCCAACTCAGAATTTATGATGCATCCTCTTGGGAGAACTACTTCTCAGGGGCACACCCCTAGTGACCTAAACATTTCCCAATGGGCCCACCTCCCAGACACTATAACTGCATCAAGCCTCTACCCCTAATCCAGAAATCACTAACATTAACCCATGAACCATTATCATAAGACTTTGGGGTTTAAACATCTGAATGAGCTGGGGACTAAAATCCTGTTCCATGCATAGCAAAATCTTTTGC
This sequence comes from Oryctolagus cuniculus, assembly GCF_964237555.1. NCBI lineage: Eukaryota > Metazoa > Chordata > Mammalia > Lagomorpha > Leporidae > Oryctolagus > Oryctolagus cuniculus. Next base: position 30,115,641 of record NC_091449.1, on the reverse strand, counting down.
ATTATTCTCCATCTGTCCTGTAGCTCCTATTCCTTCTCAACATATAAACTCCCATATTTCGTCCTGTTCTCCCAACACCTCTTCTTCAAAGCTTTCTGAACCCATGTCTCCCCAATTACATTCCCAAGACTGCAATAAAGTCCTTTTCACTTAACTGTTGGTGTGTGCCTGTGTTTACTATTGTAGAGCCTTTCACTCTAGCCCTTATGCAAGCCCCAGTAGCTGCAGAAGGAGAGTAGGCACTGGCAGGGGCAGGTTGCTCCAGCTCAGTGCATCCTCCGTGACGGGAGAGAGACATGTAACTTGCAGAATTCCTGCACCCCCAGCACGATCCTCCCTCTCTGCCAGCGCCTGCCTTATCTCCTCAGTCCTCTTCCTCTCTCCTCATCCCCTGGCTACACTGGCCAGTTCTCAATCCATGATGGGTGAGATAAGGGAGTCTGCTTTGTCTTGCAGATGCTTCCTGGCAGAAGCAAAATTGGGGTGGGAGGGGCCTCTGAGAAAACTCAAGGAAGCGCTAGAATGCACTTTATAAAGTGCAGCATAGCAGTGATTACCTGCACCCCAGACACCAGTCAAGGCAGTCAGCCCCAGCAACAGCTTTGTGTGAGGGTGAGGTACACACTCTCCTCCTGAGGCAGGACCACTTCTGCCTTCATGGACTTCTTTCTCCATAAAAATATTATAAATTAAATTTTATGATTGAATGATATAAAGATGAATATAATCCAGGCAGGATTCACTATGACACATTCATTAATACTAGATTCATTTTTTATTCTGTATTTAAAAGAAAATTAAAATATTCTCATGGGCCTCAAAACTTGTGCAAGCCCCGGGCACTATGCCTGGCTGTACCTGGAAATAGCTTCACACACCCAGGTCACTCCAGTCCTATGAACTGACAGTTTCTCTTTTTCTCCTGCCCCTAATACTTGTCTGTGGTACAGAGCTCTGCTGGTTTACCTCTTTCTTACCCTTTTCTCTTGATTCTGTCCCTAACTCTAGTGGGTGTCATGCCTCATTCCCATTCCCGCTGTATCTCCTGGCCAGCTCACCCTCACCAGCACCCCAAGAACTAAGTATGGGGCCTGAAAGGAATTTGTCAAGTCAAAACCTTAAGAGCCAGGGCCAGCGCTGTGGTGCAGTGGGTTAATGTCCTGGCCTGAAGTGCCAGCATCCCATATGAGCGCTGGTTCGAGACCTGGCTGCTCCACTTCCGATCCAGCTCTCTGCTATGGCCTGGGAAAGCAGTAAGAAGATGGCCCAAGTCCTTGGGCCCCTGCACACAAGTGGGAGACCCAGAAGAAGCTCCTGGCTCCTGGCTTTGGATCGGCGCAGCCCCAGCCATTGTGGCCAATTGGAGAGAGAACCATCAGATGGAAGACCTCTCTCTCTCTCTCTCTGTGTGTGTGTGTGTGTGTGTAACTCTGACTGACTTTCGAATAAATAAATAAATCTTTAAAAAAAAGCCTTAAGAGCCAAGAGAGATGGCCCTCACTTTTGTGCAGCCTTAAAACTGGATTTGTTGCTTCACTGCCTTGGATTAAGCATCCACTCGGTTGAGGCAGCGTGGGTTCCTGGATCTACCCTTTGGCTGTGTACCTGTGATGCCTGACATCAGGACTTGATGTTGCATGGTGTTGGGTAAGTTCTTCACTCTGTGCCTAGTGTTTTACTGGCACAATGAGAACTGTTGCCACTCTCTCCTAGGGCCCTTGTGAAGGTCACATGAGGTGTGCATGAATGTCTCCCTCAATGTCAGATACATTGTCATGGGCCAAGGCCTATGTTGGCCAAAGAGGGCAAAACACTGAGGAAAGGGAAAGCTCTAGACTAGCAAATAAAACACAGGACTCCCCGTGAAGTTATAAAAAGAACTCTCACTTCTGAATTTTTGTAATTTATTAAAAAAAACCTACAAGCTGAATGTAGAACATTTAAGCTATCTTGATAAATCAATAAAGGACAGAGTCATTAAGTACAAGACATGACCTGAAATACAGGATTCCTGGAAGCCCTTTAAATGCAATAAAGAGTGTTCTATGCAAAGTATTTTCCAAAGACCCATGAGCAAAGCGTTAGTCTTAGGGGCTCAGCGACAGGGAACCATGACACAGGAGATGTGAGGGAATCTGCCCCCATCAGCCAGTGACCTACACTTTCTGCTAAGGCAGCAATCCATGGAAAGGCCTGGACGATGAGTTGAGAACCAGGGATTTCACTTTGGTTGCAGCATCATCTTATCCCATCTATTCTGGTTCTCACTGTTCCTTTGAACCCAGTGACTGAATTAAGTTTTCCATAATTCTACCTGGCTATGCAGGTTATCCCCAACTTAATGTGAAGTTTCAATGAGAAAGACCCTGGGAAGTAGGGTCCATTCCCCTCGCTGTATGAGGGAACTGAGGCTCAGCAGGACTGGACAAGTTGTATGAGGCTGGGCAGCCCCCACAGGCAAGTCCTTGCTGACCACCTCTACCCCATGCTACCTGCCTGTAAGTACTCCAGTGCTGTACTGTTTATTTCTGCTTAGAGTTGTGTTTTGCTTTGTGCCAAATGACTGACATGTCCTCACCCTCAGTCCTGTAGACAAGATTTAAACTAGTGGGAGTCTCAGAAGGGAGCGGGACTTCCTATTGGCCTTGGTCTCTTTCTTGTGAGGGAGGTCCAGCAGATTTTTAACAAGAAAAGACTTCTCATTACTTGTAGATAAATGATATTAAAATAAATTGTTCGGGGGTCTGCATTGTGGCTCAGCCAGTTGAGTCGTGGAGACACGGATGGTATTTCTGGCTCCTGATTTTAACCTGGCTCAGGCCTGGCTGGGGTGTTGTGACCATCTGGGGATTAAAACAGCAGATGGAAGATCTCTCTTTCTCTGTAGCTCAGCCTTTTGAATCAATAAATAAATCTTAAAGCAGCAATTTTTTTTCTAGTGGAATTCTGTTACAGATAGTTTTGTTTGCTTTGGTTCAATAATGTGTTGGAAATAAGGAGAAGCAAGATAGATGACTTCCAATTCTTTCCATCATTCCTTTTGCAAAATTGAGAGAACTCAAACTCTCCTCAAGCCTACCTATTTTTTAAATACATTTTGCTTCACCACTGAAACCTATACATGCTCAAGGGTTCTTTTTTTTTTTTCTAAAAGAAGTTTTTAGATACAGTGTTGAGAATATATGATTTGTTTAGAAACTTGCATTGTTCAAGGTCTAATTTACTGGTGATTCAAGTTTTTTTTTCCTGTGTTTCTTTTTTTATTTTTATTTTTTTTTGAAAGTCAGAATTATACAGAGAGAGAAGAGAGAGAGAGAGAGGTCTTTCATCCGATAGTTCACTCCCCAGTTGGCCGCAAAGGCCAGAGCTATGCTGATCTGAAGCCAGGAGCTGGGAGCTTCTTCCGGGTCTCTCACGTGGGTGCAGGGGCCCAAGGACTAGGGCCATCTTCTTACTGCTTTCCCAGGCCATAGGTGAGAGCTGGATCGGAAGTGGAGCAGCTGGGACTAGAACCGGTGCCCATATAGGATGCCGGCGCTTCAGGCCAGGGCATTAGCCTGCTGCACCACAGCGCTGGCCCTCCTGTGTTTCTTTGACTTTTCCCTCTGTTCTCTCTGCCCTGTTGTTTTTATTTAATCTTCCTGTTTTTAAGAAAGCTCTTGCAGATCACTCTGGCCATATATCCTCCCCTACGACGATTCTTCCTTGAGCTGGGCCCACTATGGAGCTTGAGGCTCTCAGGGAATGTTCCCCACCTGAGGACCCAGCCCCGCTGGTCTAAGATATACAATCACAGATTTGAAGAGCTCAGAAGAGAACTGCTGAAGCCCTTGGAACTGAAACTGACAAAATCCTGAAATTCTAAAGAAAAGCTGGCTATCTGCATCTTACTCAATTCCAACTGACCTGAGAGGCCTGGGGACACTGAGATTCTGCTTCCTTTGCTGCTTCTGAAAAGGGTGGGGCAGGTCATTAGTTTCTTGGGGTCATTGGAATTGGGGGGCAAGGACAGTCTGGGAGCACCCACTGAGGAAGACTCTCATTCCCCCATGAGCTTGCACTGTGCTATGGTTCACACATTGTTTGCATACTGACTATCCTCCAAAGGTCCATGTGCTGAAGCCAGGGTTCTCAGAGGTGATGTTTGGGCAGAGGTGGAATGTTTAGGGGGAGAGGCCTAGTGGGAGGCTCTTACATCATTAGCCCTTAGGTCTTGACCGCAGTAGGAAGTTAAAAGACTGAGTTTCAATGCAACTACTCTCTCTGCTTCCTGACTGCCCATGTGACCCTTCCTCTATGTTTGCTGCACTAATGCAGTCCATCACCTTCAGCAAGGGCCAGACCCATGGAGTGTCTGATCTTGGACTTGCTCTGCTAAAACGCTTGAGCCAAATAAACCTTTTCTGTTTATAAACTTAATTGCCTCAGATATTTTATTGCAGTAATGGGAAGCTGACTAATACAAGCTGCCTGGGTTGAGGGCACTGGGCGTGAAGGGCTGGCACAGAGGTTCTTGCCCCATCTTTCAGAGCCACAGACAAACACAAATCCAAGCACCAGCAGCCCTGCTCCCACAGTCCCAGGGCTGGTGCAGTCATGACAAGGGAAGGGGCAATGAGGTGGTCCTTACTGGGATGCGGTGGAAAACAGAGCTATACCTGAAGTGATTCTCACTTCCAAAGTGGAACCAAGGTGACAGCAACAGCAAGAATTGTGTTGGAAGAAAACAGCAAAGACATTGAAATGGAAAAGTAGCTGGGAGAATCAGAATTATCAACCAGCTAATTTGATTCATGCGTTTCGTTGGGCGGGGATTCCTGAAAACTCTTGGTGTGTTGACACAGGAGGAAGGGGAGAGCCTAGGAAAAAGCCTCTCTCTCTCCCCTCTCTCTCTCTCTCTGTGTGCGTCTGTGTGTACGAGGCACAGCCAGGAGCAGCAAGAAACTTACATAGCAGTGTGGATCTGACAGGTGGTTTCTAAGGTATCAGAGATGACCTCCAAATATTTTGAAAACCAGAATGAGTCTGCTTCACTTACAAAAACCGCACCACATCAAACCAAACGTATTGGCTGGGTTTCCTTGCCGTATGAAGCCCAGTCCATCAGCAGTTTTTTGAATGTATCTTGTGCATGGGTCTCTGTGATAGGCACTGGCATGATGGGGACTGCACATGGATATAAATTAGGGGGTAAAGTCCCTGCAGCTTCCTGGCCAAAGAGCGGCAGACCCACAGGAGAAGGATGGGCATTCTCCAGAAGCAGCTTAGTTTTCCTTTCCACATTGTTCAGGCTTTTGGTGGTTTCGATCCAAGTGGGGTTTGGTGCCTGAAGGGTGGAAAGATTCCTATGCACATGGCTGCCTTGCTGTGCCAGGAGGGTCTGCCTTAGCTGTGGGTGACAGGGATCCAGTGACAAAAGAGAAATTCACTGGTTCTTAAGCTGGAAAGACTAGAGGCTGAGTTTGCTTCATGTGGAGCTCCAAGATGTCACCAGGAACCTGCTTGTCCCTTCCTGGCTCTGCTTTCCTCTGCTCCAGTGACATTTCCTGGCCAGGTCCCCATAACACGTGGCCACAGAAGCTCCAGATTCTGGTTTCCGGACAAAAGAGGATTTTTCTTTCCCAACACCTCCAGCGAAAGTTCCAGGCTCTCTTTGGCTCTGATCAAGCCCTACACCCATAGCTGAACCAATGGCTGTCCAGGGAGGTAGAGTTCCCTCTCAGATTGTCTACACTTTGGCCATGACCTGCCCTTGGTTTTGAGAAGATGGTCTATGACCCACTGATACTGCAAGGGTGGAGTCCCCAGGGAAAATCAGATGCGGAACAAGAAGAAGAGGGAGCAGGGTGCTGGGTGGGGAAGAGTATGTGCCGTCTACTTCCAAAAGATGCACCTTCAGAAGGGGCAGGACTTTAGTAGAGCCCTGGAGCTTGTCTAGGACTCAGCTAGACTGGGGAGGGCATTTCAGACAGGAGGTCTGGGGTCAGCAAAGATGTGATGTAGGAATGTGAGTGAGTGGTCTGCTTGGATCACACAGACAGTGGCTTGTTTGTGAGAGAACATTGGCAGCTGGGTTGATGGATCCAGTCCATGCTATGCTCTATGGGTCAGGCCAGGCGATTGGATTTCTAGGGAATTTTGAGCAGGAACATGGCACAGTCAGGGTTGATCTTGAAGATCAACTTAACAACATGTGGGCTGTATATGACAACAAGAGGCAGGAGTGGCAGAAAGGAAGTGTGTGGTACTGTAAAACACGGATCCAGTTTTCAAAATCCTTGGACTCTACAAAGTCGCAGTGTCTTTTTGTAGCTAAGGAGCTGACTGGTGGCTAGCAGCTCCTTGGTAGCTTCAGGATGGGGCTGTGTTCACTGGAAAGACCAAGGCAGGATTAGAGGTTGCAACTCTCAGGCCCATCTGCTGAGCCTCTAGGGAGGGGAGAGGGGCTGAGGTTGAGTTGATCATCATTGGCCAGTGATTTGACCAGTCATATTTATGTGATGAAGCTTCCTTAGAAACCCAAAATGACAGGGTTTGGAGAGCTTGTGGACAGCCAAACACATGGAGGTTCCTGGAGGGTGCTGGGCTCTGAGCAGGCATGGAAGCTCTGCACCCCTCCCCCATACCTCATCCTACCCACTTCTTTTTAACACTTTTTAAACACTCTGTGTTTATTTGAAACACAGAGTGACACAGAGAAGGAGAAAGACACAGAGAAAGAGCGATCTTCCATCTGAGGGCTCACTCCCCACATGGCCACAATAGTCAGAGCTGGGCCAGGCTGAAGCCAGGAGCCAGGAATTTCATCCAGGTCTCCCACATAGATAGCAGGAACCCAAGCCCTTGGATCATCTTCTACTGCTTTCCCAAGTGCATCAGCAGGGAGCTGGATTGGAAGCAGAGCAGCCAGGACTTGAACCAGTACTCCTATGTGGGATGTGGGCATCACAAGTGGCAGGTTAACCGGCTGCACTACAACTCCATGCACATCATTTGTTATGTCCTTTATAACCAAACAGAAAATGCTTCCCTGTTCTGTGAGCTGCCGTAGCCAATTAATCACCGCTGAGGAGAGGGGTGGGAGCCCTGGTTTACAGCTGGTTGGTCAGGAGCACGGTTCACTATCTGGGCATCTGAATCTCCAGTGTCTAAAGGTGGGAGGTGCCTGGGGGACTGAGCTCTCAGGCTGTGCATGTGACTTGTGTCCAGGTAGATGGTGTTGGAGCAGCGCTGGGTTACAGGACACACAGCTGGTGTCTGCCCACCGCTGCAGCATAGCTTGGCATGTGGGGAAATTGTGTTGTTGAGTGAGGGCTGGGAGAAACTGACAGCCATACGAGGTTTGGTTTTTTTTCCTGTACTCAGGCAAGGAAGAAAGGAAGGGAGTCAGTTAGTAACAGCTACAACACTGCTGTGAACAACCACCTCGAAACCCTGTGACTAAGAACAATGCTCACACAGTCTCATGTCCTGCAGGGTTGCCGGGAATTGGCCCATCAAGGTGAAGGTTGAATCTAGGCTTTCCCAGGCCTCCCCTTCTTCCTGAACCAGTGAGCTTTCTGGGGAATTCTCTCTTCATGTTAGAGCTAGAAATATACAAGAGCCGCTGGCGCTGCGGCTTACTAGGCTAATCCTCCGCCTTGCGGCGCCCGCACACCAGGTTCTAGTCATGGTTGGGGCACCGGATCCTGTCCCGGTTGCCCCTCTTCCAGGCCAGCTCTCTGCTGTGGTCCGGGAAGGCAGCGGAGGATGGCCCAAGTACTTGGGCCCTGCACCCCATGGGAGACCAGGAGAAGTACCTGGCTCCTGCCATTGGATCAGTGCGGTGCGCCGGCCGCAGCGCGCTGGCCGCGGCAGCCATTGGGGGGTGAACCAACGGCAAAAAGGAAGACCTTTCACTCTGTCTCTCTCTCTCACTGTCCACTCTGCATGTCCAAAAAAAAAAAAAAAAAAAAAAGAAAGAAAGAAAGAAGGAAATATACAAGAGCCAGGACAGGAACCAGCACCCTACATGGGATGCTAGCATTGCAGGTGGCCGCTTAACCCACTACACCACAATGTCAGCCCATATCCCACAATCTTTTCTCAGGATCAGTTCACTATTTATTATTTATTTATTTATTTATTTGACAGATAGAGTTATAGACATTGAGAGAGAGAGCAGAGAGAAAGGTCTTTCTTCCATTGGTTCACTCCCCAAATGGTTGCCATGCCGGCACTGCACCAATCCGAAGCCAGGAGCCAGGTGCTTCCTCCTGGTCTCCCATGAGGGTGCAGGGACCCAAGCACTTGGGCCATCCTCCACTGCCCTCCTGGGCCATAGCCAAGAGCTGGACTGGAAGAGGACTAGAACCTGGCACCCATATGGAATACCAGCACCGCAGGCGGAGGATTAACCAAGTGAACCACAGCGCCGGCCCTGGGATCAGTTCACTCTTAAGATAGTATTTTAGTGACGTTAGCCGGAGTTCCTCAAGTTTTTATGCTGTAATTTTTATCAATGATTTTAGTTTTGAATTAAACATATTACAGAAGCATACAGACTTGTGTGCCCAGCATTCTGATTGCACAGATGTGTTTGCTTTGTGCCCTTTCCTCTCCTCCCCACCCCCCAAAGAAGACAAAAAAAATCCTACCAACATTCCTCCCTTCTGCTGCCCTGCATATATTTGCACTCTTACTTGTTTTTGCTCCTCTAAACAGGCTCTTAGGTGAAAAGTCACTGGTGGTCTTCCAGGCTGTCTCAGAATAGTTCTCAGCGCGGCCTTGGCCGGGCTTTCCCGCAGCCGTTTCCGAACATCCACTAGAGGGCAGTGTGACTCCAGGAAAGCCACACTGCGGAGGGGGAAGGGCGCTGAGTGCTATTTTTCCTTCCACTTTAGCTGGTGGCAGCCTCTCCAGGTGTCTGTTGCTCTGATTTTCACACCCTTTGTGTGCCAGGGCCTGTACCTGGCCGGGTGGCTGTGCGTGTCCGATTCCTGGGAGTGTCTCTAACTGCTCTGCTTCCTGCTCCCTTTCTCCCTGGCTAGTTCTCTGCCTTGGCCTCACTCCCCTGGTCTGCTCTCCACCTCTGGCTGGCTTTTGTGGTGGGAGGGCCTGTGTCTCTGCTCCCAGTTTTCACCACCCAAGGAATGGTAGGCACATCGGGTGCCGTGGGATTCAGAAGGGAGGGCAGGTCTCCACGGCTTTCCAGAAGGGTGAGCACCTGAAGAGAGTGACCTGTATTGTCCCTTCTTTTTCCAGTCCTGCTCCCTGCTAAGGTACCTGGGGAGGCAGCAGAAGAGGCCCAAATACTTGGCCCCTGCCACTCTTGTGGGAGACCAGGATGGATTTCCTGGCTCCTAGCTTTGGCCTAGACCAGATCTGGCTGTTTGTTGCGGCCACTTAGGGAGTGAAGCTGCAGATGAAACATATTCTCTCTCTCTCTCTCTCTCTCTCTCTCTCTCTTCCCTTTCCCCCCTCCCTTTCCTCTCTATGCTTTTCAAATAAATAAGTGAACCTTTTTTTTTATTACTTAGTAAAACCTCACACTACAGAAATTGGTTTGCAATCATTTTATTTGTGGCAGGCATTGGTTTAGTCTGTTGTCTGAGGACATCGACTAAGAGCAGCCTCATCCTGCCCAGCTGCTTCAAGGACCAGTGCTGGGAGCTGCTGAGTACTGTGTGTGTTTGAGAGAGACTGAGAGCAAGAGTGAGAGTGAGAGACACACTCTCTGTGTCTTGGAGAGCACAGGTGTGGCGTGTGTGTCCTGTCTCTCTGAACTGGGGCCAGGTGTATATGATTGTGCCTGTGAGCATCTGTCTACGTGGAAGTGAGGGCTCTATCTGGGTGCCGGAGGCTGTGAGCATCAGAGCGAGATGCCTATGGTGCAGTGTGTGTGCGTCGAGCCATGGGTGGTGTCCACATTTGTTGAGGAGTCTGAGTAGCAGGAAGCTTGATTCCTGGAGTGGGAGCGAGCGAACGAGCCTGTGCTGGGATCATTGTCTCCTGAAGCAGCTCACATGGCGGGATGGATGTGATAACAGGTGATGGGGTAAACCAACATGGAATTGAATTCTGACCTCTCAGAGGCTTGGGGATGGGATTTGAAATTGCCTTTACCTTAGAGGATCCCGGGACTTCACTGCATTTGTAAGAGCATAAAGGCATGAAATGTCAGTTGGTCAGAGGACTTGGGACTTCCAGAGAAGGATGGGCCCTTAGGGTCTCACATCCAGTACAGGAATCTCCAGCTGAGGCTCTGCTGCCCCAGGGTCCCCAATACTCATCCTCTCTCTCTCTCAACCCCCCCACCCGGGGTCCTCATTGAACTGTTCATTTGAAAGCTGGGCACTTGATGAAGGACCCTGTGGCACTGGATGTCCAATTATGGTTCAAAGCCAAGTACAGTTCTGCAACTGTCTTCCCCTTCAGGCCTGGCCAGCTGTCAGAGCAGTGGGTGCATTGGAGATGGGCTCTTGCCAGGCTCACTGGCTCCTTCAAAAGAGGTGGGAGGGTAGCTTGTTGCCACTGCTCACATGTGCATTTCCTCTCTTCCCTTTGGCTGCTTGTCCATACTCTGTGTGGGTGATGGGCTTGGGAGGCAGACCTAGGAGTCTGTCCATGGTAAAAAGATAACCTCATTGTATTGTTTGCCAGGCCTGTTGTAGAAAGCTGCCACAACCCTATGGCTGAAAACCTCACAAACTTGGCATCTCATAGTCTGGACACTAGGAGTCTGAGGCCATGCTCCCGCTGAATCTGCAGGGATTCCTTCCTTACCTCTTCTGAGCTTCTGGGAGTCTGCTGGAAGTCTTGGGCATTCCCTGGCTTGCTGTTGCATACCTCCAAACTCCACCTTCATCATCGCATGGTGTTCTCCGTGTGTGTCTGACTCCACAGACCTTCTTCTTATAAGGGCACCAGTGGATTGAATTAGGAGCCCACACTATGAGTGGGCACAGTCTGTTGAAACCTTTGTTTAGTATATACTAAGTGGATCTTCTGTATATAAGATAATTGAAAATGAAACTTGCCTTCGCCGTGGCTCAATAGGCTAATCCTCCACCTGCAGCGCTGGCACCTCAGCTTCTATTCCTGGTCAGGGCACCGGATTCTGTCCCGGTTACTCTTCTTCCTGTCCAGCTCTCTGCTGTGGCCTGGGAGTGCAGTGGAGGATGGCCCAAGTGCTTGGGCCCTGTACCTGCATGGGGGACCAGGAGAAGCACCTGGCTCCTGGCTTCAGATCAGCGCGGTGCACCGGCCACAGCGTGCCAGCTGCAGCGGCCATTGGGGGGTGAACCAACGGAAAAGGAAGACCTTTCTCTCTGTCTCTCTCTCTCACTGTCCACTCTGCCTGTCAAAAAAAATAAAAAAAAAAAAGAAAATGAAACTTGATGAAGGGCAGGATGGGAGAGGGAGTGGGAGATGGGAGGGCCGTGGGAGGGAGGGAGGTTGGGGGTGGGGAGCCACAACAATACAAAAGTTGTACTTTGGAAATTCACATCTATTAAATAAAACACACAAAAAAAATTAAAAAGGAGTCCACCCTATGAAACTCATTTCCAATCAAGGTCAGTTTCTGGGGTAGTAGGATGTGTTAGCTTTGCAACAAAATACCTAAGGCAACTAACTTTATTAACAGAAAAAGTTTATTTTGACTCATGGTTTTGAAGGTTCAAAGTCCAATTGGCACAGCACAGGTTTTGACTCCGTCAAGAGGCCCATGGCAGGTGCAGAGGGTAGAGCAGGTGCAGAAGGACCACACAGCAAATTAGGAAATAGAGCATGGCTGGGCCCAAACTCAGGCTTTTACAAGCACCCCGTCACCAGAACTTCCTCTCTAGGGAATGCCTCCAGTGATCCAAATACCTTCCGCTAGGTTCCACCATCTAAAGATCCCACGCCTCGCAATAGCACCACTCAGGGGACTCAACACATGGCCCTGGGGATGTTCCAACCGTGCCATAGCAGTTAGGACTTCCTTCTTGTGGGGATGTAGTTCAACCCGTCACATCGATCATCATCGTGCCCTTCCAGGATACATGTTTTCAGACAAATCCACAAACATTTCAGAGCAGTGATGGCACTCATTTGCCGGCTCTCCCAGTTCCTGTTCCTCACCCTCTTATTACCCCAGTTAATTACCAGCAGCTGAGCCTCAGCTTTGCTGGGCTCTCCAAGTGAGAGGGAACGAAGCAGTAAGGAGCAGCCTGGGACCGGGATTGTGTGTACTAACAACAGCAGTCCAAGGGGTTGCCAGGGAGAAAGCAAGAAAACTATCCATAACAATGAAACAGTCAAAGCTTACTGAGACAAAAAGATCTTTATGCCCTTGATACTAAGACAAACTCAGATTACAAACTCCCTTTATCTTTACAGGACTTGAACTGTCTCATTTTTAAAGGTGCCGTTAATTTATCCCCTTATATTTCATTTCCTGACCCTCCCTCTAGATTATGGCTCCTGTTTCTGATGCTGCAAACCACAATGCGTCATTTTAAATTCTTAGTGATGAAGTGTTTATGTGTCTCTCTCTTTGAGGAAGCTTATATTTGTATGTAAAATATGAAATTTTGATTTCCCAGTATTGGTGCCATGGTAGGTGTGTGTGCGTGTGTCTGTGTGTGTGTGCATGTCTATGTGTGTGTGTAAAATTGTGCTTGTGGGGACTGGCACTGTGGTGTAGCAGGTAAAGCCTCCACCTAGGATGCCAGCATATCCCATATGGGCACCGGTTCTAGTCCTAGCTGCTCCTCTTCCAATCCAGTTCTCTGCTGTGGCCTGGGAAAGCAGTGGAAGAGGGCTCAAGAGCTTGTGCCCCCACACCCACGTGGGAGACCCGGAAGAAGCTCCTGGGTCCTGGCTTCAGATCGGTCTAGCTCCGGCCATTGGGGCCATTTGACGAGTGAGGCAGCGGATGGAAGACCTCTGTCTCTCTGTCTATCCCTCTCTCTGACTATAACTCTGCCTCTCAAATAAACAAAATCCTTTTTTTAAAAGATGTGCTTGTGTACCAGCATCAAAGGCATCACCTGAGAGCAGGTTAGGATGCAGAATTCCACCGCATCCTCTACCCTTCATTTTTTTTTTATTTTTTTATTTTTTTTTCTTTTTTTCTTTTTTTTTTCTTTTTTTTTTTAATCTTTTATTTAATGAATATAAATTTCCAAAGTACGACTCATGTGTTACAATGGCTTTCCCCCCCATACCGTCCCTCCCACCCACAACCCTCCTCTTTCCCACTCCCTCTCCCCTTCCATTCACATCAAGATTCATTTTCGATTATCTTAATATACAGAAGATCAGCTTAGTATACCTTAAGTAAGTATTTCAACAGTTTGCTCCCACACAGAAACATAAAGTGAAAAATAATAGATGATTTTTTTTAAATGATGATGAAATCAGATCAGACCTATTGTCTTGTTTAATCCCAGTGAGAGTCAAGTTGGGAATTGATAATTTCTTTCTTTCTTTTTTTTTTTTTTTTTACAGAAGATCAGTTTAGTGTACATTAAGTAAAGATTTCAATCGTTTGCACCCCCATAGAAACACAAAGTGAAATATACTGTTTGAGTACTCGTTATAGCATTAAGCCTCAGTGTACAGCACGTTAAGGACAGAGATCCTACATGAGGAGTAAGTGCACAGTGACTCCTGTTGTTGACTTTACCAATTGACACTCCTGTTTATGGCATCAGTAATCTCCCTATGCACCAGTTATGAGTTTCCAAGGCTATGGAAGCCCCTTGAGTTCTCCGACTCTTATCTTGTTTAGACACGGTCATAGTCAAAGTGGAGGTTCTCTCCTCCCTTCAGAGAAAGGCACCTCCCTCTTTGAAGACCTGTTCTTTCCACTGGGATCTCACTCACAGAGATCTTTTTGCCAGAGTGTCTTGGCTTTCCATGCCTGAAATACTCTCATGGGCTTTTCAGCCAGATCCGAGTGCCTTTAGGGCTGATTCTGAGGCCAGAGTGCTATTTAGGACATCTGCCATTCTATGAGTCTGCTGAGTATCTCACTTCCCATGTTGGATCACTCTCCCCTTTATTTATTCTATCGGTTGGTGTTAGCAGATACTAGACTTGTTTATGTGCTCCCTTTGACTCTTAGTCCTTTCATTATGATCAATTGTGAACTGAAATTGATCACTTGGAGTAGTGAGATGGCATTGGCACATGCCACTTTGATGGGATTGAATTGGAATCCCCTGGTATGTTTTATTTTTTTGACAGGCAGAGTGGACAGTGAGAGAGAGAGACAGAGAGAAAGGTCTTCCTTTGCCGTTGGTTCACCCTCCAATGGCCGCCGCGGCTGGCGCGCTGCGGCCGGCGCACCGCGCTGATCCAATGGCAGGAACCAGGAGCCAGGTGCTTTTCCTGGTCTCCCATGGGGTGCAGGGCCCAAGCACCTGGGCCATCCTCCACTGCACTCCCTGGCCACAGCAGAGGGCTGGCCTGGAAGAGGGGCAACCGGGACAGAATCCGGCGCCCCGACCGGGACTAGAACCCCGTGTGCCGGCCCCGCTAGGCGGAGGATTAGCCTAGTGAGCCGCGGCGCCGGCCTCCTCTACCCTTCAAATTAGAGTCTGCATTCTCACAAGATCCCCAGTGACTCAGCCGCCAGTTAAATTTTAAGAAGCTATGCTCTGAGCAATTTCTAGATCCTTAAAAGAGGAGTTTTAAAGTATCTACAACTAAAGAGGGGAAAGATGTCCAATGCAGTAAGTTGCTTTGTAGTGTGCTGTTTCAGCAATTGAGTTATAGTTATTTTTGCTTTGAAAGGGAAACTATTGATGTGCTTTGTAATCACTCCTGCAACACGCTCGCTCGGTAGCTGTGTGCCTTTGGGGAAATTGCCCAGGCCCTGTGAGACTCATCTTTTTGCAAACGAATATGTAAAACAAGTACAGTAATGACATCTACGTTACTGAGTTGTTGAGGATTGGACAAAACAATGTGCGTGAAATGGCTGAGCTGAGTGCCTGGCAAAGAGCAGCAGGCTCAATAAATGCTTGCCATTGTTTTAAAAGTCTGTCTTGCACTTCTTTGTCTTAGCTGGTGGTTTTCCCACTAGCCTGGTGAGAGAGAGAGAGATAGTGAGTGTGATGTGCATAAATGAGAGCCACTCTCAGCACTCACTCTCTCCTCTTGGTGTCTGAGTCTGGGAGATAACTTAGGAAAGTCACTAAAGAATTCAGGACACCCAGATTTGTCATTGCATTCTAGATGTTGAATGCCAGGTAGTCACTAGGTTTCCAGGGCTGGCAGGCAGAAAATACAAGTTCTGATGTTAGCAACACCGATTTGTTCTTAGTTCCAGAAATGAGAGAATATCTCTACCCCCTGGATGCCTCTGCCCAATCCATGGGATTCACTGTGACAGTCCATTGGCTCACAAGCCCTTCTCTGAGCCTTTGAGTTCACAGAATTTCACAGGATTCAATACCAGACAGCCAGGCCACTTTTTTGGCATGGGGGGTGGGAGTGGGGAGCCCTTCTAAATAATAATGGATGGAGGATAATGGAGAGGCAGCTCCTCCTCAGAAGTTTCTTCTTTCAAGAAGAAAGGCCCTGGGTGCTGGGTGTTGAAAATCAACACTTCTGCACCAGGGGACACGGTGAAGCCCCTCTTTGCCTGACTGCGCTGCTTGAGACACTGCGTCTGCATAAACAAAGTGGATGAGCCTCCCAACCTGCTGCCTCCAGCTTATTTTCTTTTGCATTGGCTCAGGAACCCTCTGCTCTGTATTTTTCCCTCTGCATGGTGCAACTCTTCATGACAACCACAGGGAGGTGCCGACGCCCCCCTCCTGTCTCTGCAGGGACCCTGCAGAATGATTGGAGAGCCTTTCCTACTTCCTGACTGGTCTGCCCCGGACCAAACAGATTCCCCTAGTCTGGTGGTGAAAGAACTTTGTGGGAACTTCATGGAAAAGGTTGGGCTGATCTCAGAGTGAACACACGCCTGCAGCAACAGGGGAGCTGTAGCTGCTTCTCCCACCGTGGGCCTCTCCATAACATACTGGGAGACTCCTGTCTGGGGCAGCAATGATTGAAATAATACTGAAAGTGCTTTTAGAGGAAGGGTCTCATTTGGTCTCATTTAGAGTTTTGTTTAGAGCTTCTGGGATGATGATACACTGGTGATTATCAGCTGAATCTCACTCAGAAAATGTTTTCTTTGGCTTTGGCTGCACAAACTTAACGTACAATTGCAGTGCCTTTATGTGGGGTCACGTTCTCCATTTAGATGGCTACGAAGATCAGCTTTGCTGTTGGCACCATTTGCCTGGCCCCAGGACATTTTTTTTGGACAGGCAGAGTGGACAGTGAGAGAGAGAGAGACAGAGAGAAAGGTCTTCCTTTTCCGTTGGTTCACCCTCCAATGGCCATTATGGCCGGAGCACTGTGGCCGGCACACAGTGCTGATCCAAAGCCAGGAGCCTGGTGCTTCTCCTGGTCTCCCATGCGGGTGCAGGGCCCAAGGACCTGAGCCATCCTCCACTGCACTCCCAGGCCACAGCAGAGAGCTGGACAGGAAGAGGAGCAACAGGGACAGAATCCACTGCCCCGACTGGGACTAGAACCTGGTGTGCCAGCGCCGCAGGTGGAGGACTAGCCTATTGAGCCAAGGCACCAGCAGCCCCAGGGCATTTAATTCTGCCGACCTTCACAGTCTCCCCTCCCTTTCTTTTTAGATGAGGAAATGAAGATCCAAAGAGGTCTGTGTCGCACAGGGAGCCAGTGAGAGCCTCAGGATAGGGACCCAGGTGTCCTGGTTCCCAGGCTAACCTTCTTTCTTTCAAGTCCAGGTTGTAGGGCTATGCTCACCGTGTTGTCAGGTTGGAGCCCCTGCAGCTTGGCAGGGGAGTCTTAGTGACAGTGAGCACAAAGCGAATGCAACAGCAGAGTTTCAGATGCCTTAGATAACAGGAAAAAAAAAAAAAAAAACAAAACCCTCAGCTGTCACCAAGGACCTTAAGTCCCTCCCTACACAGGCTGCTTGCTCAAGACTGGCCCAGCTGCAGTGCTAGGCTCTATTCTCATATTTTCCATGAGTTAATCTGCAGCACTCCTGGCTTGCAGAATACATTAGGGAGCTGTGAATAATCTTTGTGTTGATGAAACATGGGTTTTTCTCAGCCCTAGAGGGCTCTTAAGGTGGCGGGGTGATGGATAACTGGCTTTGAGGCCTACTTGGCTCTGCAAAATCTCACCTCTGCTCTTCTGAGCTATTCTCCTAAAGCCAGGAGGGGCACTCCTGGCAGTTCTGTCGAATCCATGGCCTCGGCCAATTCAGGTGGCACTGGCACAGGGATAGGAGGGTATGGTGCCCTCAAGCACAGAAAGAAGACTCGGGTTCTTTCTTTCTTTCTAAGATTTACTTATTTATCTTAAAGCTGGAGTTATTACACAGAGAGAGGGAGAGACAGAGATCTTCCATGCTGGTTCACTCCTCAGATGGTCACAACGGTCAGTGCTGGGCCAGGATGAAACCAGAAGTTTTATCTGGGTCTCCCACATGGGTGCAGGGGCCGAACACTTGGGCCATCTGCTGCTGTCCTCCCAGACCACTAGCAGGGAGCTGGATCAGAAATAGAGCTGTTGGGGCCAGCACTGTGGCGTTGTGGGTAAAGCCACCTCCTGCAGTGCTGGCATCCCATATGGGCGCCAGTTCAGGTCCCGGCTGCTCCACTTCAGATCCAGCTCTTTGCCATGGTCTGGGAAAGCAGTGGAAGATAGCCCAGGTCCTTGGGCCCCTGCACTGGCATGGGAGAACTGGAAGAAACTCCTGGCTCCTGGCTTTGAATTAGCCTAGCTCTGGCTGTTGTGGCCATCTGGAGAGTGAACCAGCAAATTGAATACCTCTCTCTCTATCTGCCTCTGCTTCTCTGTAACTCTGCCTTTCAGATAAAAAGAAATACATCTTTAAAAATAAAATAAAGCAAACTTTTTATTTTGGAAAAATGGCAAAAAAAAAAAAAAAAAAGAGAAAGAAGCGTGTTGGTCATGCAAAACCAGGAGAAAAAGTTAATGGGGTTTGTCCCCCAGCTCCCAAGACCACTGACCAGGGCAATGGAGCTGGCGTTTGTGTTCCAGGAGGTACCTGCCTATTCCAGGAAAGGCCACTCAAACACGTGCAGTGAGCTACTACCTGTCTCTTGGGCTAGGTCGCCACTGTTTTCATGATGAAAGTGATCCATTTCAGTGAACTTTCTTGTATTTGAGAGCATGAAAAAATATTTGCTGTGTTTTCCCAATTCCCCATTCTTTCCTATGCTTGTTGCAGCTCCTACCATTCCATTACCAGCAGTGTTTGAACAGATACATTTTCTCAGCCTTTCCAGCCTCTGAGTCTGAAGCCTGCCCTGGCCAATCAGGCCACATTTCTGAGGGCACTTGCCACATAGCAGGCACTGGGCCACAGGGCAGAGAACACGTGGCTGATGTTGTTGGTTATTTCTTCATTTTCTATTGTTTTAAACCTTTTAAAAATATTTTATTTATTTTTTTCTGAAAGGCAGAGTTACAGGCAAAGAGAGGGAGACACACACTTGGGCGCACACATATACAAAGAATGAGTTCGATTTTCCATCTGCAGGTTCACTTACCAAATGGCCACAATGGCCAGGGCTGGCCAGGCTGAAACCAGGAACCAGGGGCTTCCTCCAGATCTCACACACTGGTGCAGGGGCCCAAGCACTTGGGCCATCTTCTTTTGCTTTCCCAGGTGCATTAGCAGGGAGCTGGGTCTGAAATGGAGCAGACAGGACTCGAATTGGCACCTATATGGTTTGCTGACCCTGCAGGCAATGGCGTTATCCATTACATCACAACGTTGGCTCCAAGCCTTATTTATTTTTTAATTGCAAAACGATATGAGAATAGCAATAGGAATATGAGTATAATGCAGATGTTTTCCCTATTCTCATCAGATAGTCAAATAAATACTGCTGTTCATCCCCATGACTTCTCCATGTGCCTGCACACTCATTATAGATCGTTCTTGTTGGCCGCCCTGCACACATCAATGCTCCCTGCCTTGCTAGGCTCTGCCCACTTTTTGATAAGGGGCTTGCATGCTTTTTCCTTTCCCTCTTCCTTTGCAGCCTGGACTTGACCGTGTGCCTGGACTCTCTCAGTCTGAAGCTCCCATCTACAAAAAAGGAGAGCCTGGGGCCTCCTTTCTGTGGCTGCATTGGATTTTCAGAGACAGCCTCCATGGGGGAGATGACAAGTGTCAGTGGGCAGAGCAAGCTGTTCACTGGTAGGATTCAGCCCACAGTTCAGGCTGCCTCCAATCTTGATTGTTTAAGTGCTTGAACATATCAGTGAATTTCCCAATATTTGCTTATTAAGCCAGGGATCAGCAGGCCAAATCTGGAAGCTTGGAACTCAGTCAAGGTCCCCAACACAGGTCCCAAGTACTTGGGTCATCACCTGCTGCTTTCCAAGATGTACAGTGGCAGGATGCTGGAATCAGAAGTGGAGCCAGGACTCAAGCCCAGGTACTCTGATAAAGGATGTAGGCATCCTAAGCAGTGTGTTAACACCCCAAGCTTCGTGCTCTTATTAGAGACCGAAGAATAAGAATGGGATGGGATGTCAATTGTATGAGATATGTAATATTGGTGTTCACATTGTTGTTCAAAACACTGAGCAGGTTTAATTGTTCTTTAGGTCAATTCTTCAGTGTCCAACATGGTGCCTACTTCATACTAGGCACTAGAATAACCTGTGTTTAGTGAATGAATGAAGGAATATGGTAGGCTGTTTAATATTGTTTCTAAGAGATAATATTACAATATGTAATAGCAAAATGTTTTAGAAGTAAATAACATAATTAGCATAATTTTAAAGCATGAATATGATTCTCCCACCAGTGTAGTCTTGAGTCAGTAGAATGAGTGTTCTTTAGGGCTCTGTCTGTGCTGTATGGAATACCAGGAATGAAAGGCAATAGTTTGGGCAGTCTCTGCCTTCACAGTCCTTTTCTTCAAAGATGCTCCATCTGTGTGACCTGGGCCCCCTGAAAATTTCCTCCCTTAAAAGGCAGGCAGTCACCACTCCAGTGTTTAGTGAGTACCATTTGTGTTTCAGGATTTAGATTAAGGAATTGGTTGAACAAAACAGACATGGTTTCTGTCTCATGCCATTTACAATATCTTGGGGTACACAGAGATTATGTCAAATCCTTAGCACCAGTGATGACTACACATGACTTGTTTCAAGGGCTAAGATGAGAAAGAATGGATGTTACAGGAGAGTGACAGCAGAAGCACATTTAGACTGGGGATCAGGGAAGACCTCCCTGAGGATGTTGCTTATAGGAAGATTATCTCTCAGATTTAAACCAGAGTGAATGAACATTTTTGATCATGTTGATTGCACTATGGAGAAATTATCCCCAGGGTACTTTGCATGTCATAAATGCTCAATATATGTTAGCAGCTACTGTGATAAACACTTTCACATTTGTTATCTCTTGGGCTTATCATGATGCTATAGGCCCACTAGTAGACTTGGTGGGCATTGTTATTCCCAGGGTACAGCTAGAGATTTGTCTGAAGCTTCAAGTGCTTAAGTGATTAAGTGAATTGGGTCATTTCTCTAGTCAAAGACACATTTGAGATTGGAACCTCATTTTCTGTACTGCTACATCAGTGCTCCTTTCTCCAAAGCTATTTTGGAATAGAGCATGCAGTGATTAAGGTCCATACATCATCTTCATGAGCATGTGAAGTGCTTGGGGGAGCCTTTCCCCACAGTTCTGTTAGAACAGTCAAGCCCTTGTGCCAAGCTCTGGGGTACCTCATTTGCACCCTGTTAAATTCAAGGACGATTGGGCCATTTGGGAAGCATATGGAGTTGGGCACAATACGCCTCTTCCATCTCTCCTCTGACTCTGTCATTTCTTAAAGATTCTCATAAAACTAATGACAGGATAAGGCAAGGAATCACATTACACTTTATAATGGGCTAATTAGGTAAATATGTTAAAAAGTGTTCCCCATAGTGCCATTTCATGGTTGTACTGTTGGTAATCAGCACTTGTCTTCAAAGTGTCAGAATATCAAAAGCAAAGCTGCTCGCCTTGCTGGGTATGTCACACTAATGAAAGGAGTTAAGTGGAGTACTGGGAATTCTCTGCCTCTATTATTGCTCAAGTCCTTTGAAAGGGTATTTTGAGTCTACTGAATATATATATATATATATATATATATATCCTGGATTGATCTCTTGAGTATTCCAGCTGATGTAAAAACCTTTAAAGGATACCTGTCAGGCTCCAATGTAGAGTTTGACTTGATATGAGGTTTATAGGCCAGTGCTGTGAGGTCCTTATGAGAAACTTTAGGAGGTTGACGTGGACTTTCTGACTGATGATCAGTCAACAGGTCCATCCCCAGACAGCACGTCCTGAGACAGATAGTAGGCAGGCTAAGATTCAAAGTTGGCATTCTTACTTCCTAGAAAGGGAACAAAACTTGTGGCATTGTTTGCCTTTGGTGTATTTCAGGCTGAAAACATTAAGAACCATGGTACTAGTTTCTGGGTGACCAGACCATAGCAGCAGAAGAATGGAGATGAGGGTAAGGGAGTGCTTGGAGCACATTTTGGGTTCAGGATGCACAGGGAGTATGACAGAGCTGCTCCTAGGTCACCCTCATGATCTGTCAGGGTTCTGCTATGGTTTAGATAATCGTCCCCCTGAAATCAAGGATTTCATCTCTAATGTCTATGTTAATGGTACTAAGAGGGGAAACTTACTCCGATAGAGATAGATTAGATGGGGTCATTAGAGTGGAGGCCCCTTTATCAAATCCTGTGGGATTTATAAGGACAGACACAGACAAATGTGCCCACTCTCCTGCCATGTGATGCTCTGCCACATGGGCTTGCTGTGAGCAAGAACACCAGTGCTAGAAGCTGAACCAATGGGGCCCACTCCCTCTTGCACTGTGATGGCTCGGTGGTCTTATTTCTATTGTCATAGTGAGGAGTAAGGCTGGAATTTGCATTGCCTACTGTTAACTGCTAATTCAGTGCTGATCCCAATCTCCTGTCATTCAGGCAGAATTCTGTTAGTCTCTCTTTGCCTCCATAGTAAGGGTGTTGGGTTGTCAGATATCACACCATGGGGCTGGGCTGTGGAGGTGCGAAGCAAGGGAACATTACACTCCATTCATGGAACTGCAACACAAAATACTGTTCTGAGGTTGATGACCGAGAAATGACATTGTGTGATCATCCTCACCTACTGATTTGTTCAACACAACATGGAGCTGGTCATTTCAGCATATGTCTTGATAGCAAATAGCTGGAGGGCAAGGGGTCTGCTGCCTCCAGGGCTGTACATGGGAGGATACATGAACATGTATGTGTATGTGCATGTGTGTGTGTGTGTGTGAGAGAGAGAGAGAGAGAGAGAGGGAGCGAGCTTTCATTACCTGGTGAGGGATGTTGGATAAAGTCCTTTACAAGGGAATCCATTCAAAATGAGACCAACATTTCATAACCAATGCAACAAAAAAATTTGTTACAACTCACTTATTTTGCATATAATACAATCTTTGTTTTAGTTAGAACCATGTATTAAAGAACAAGTCATTTTTTTTTTGAAAATCTAATTAACTAACTAACTAACTAACTAACTACAGTTCTAGGAAGATCAGCTCTGCCAACATGTTTGAAGAATTTTCATTTTTTCCCAGGGCTCTGAAGACACCCTTCTCCTCTGAAGCGTCTACCAAATCAAATAAAACCTTCGTGCATTAGCTGCTCAACTCTGCCTTATCCTCATTTGTCAATGATTTAAGTGGGATTCAAGTCATTCTCCCTTGTCACTTTTATTGACTTTGCAAATCTTGCAGGAAATGCAAGATTTCCCAATTTCATTTGGCAATTGATTTGCGTTGCATTTGCATTGTATTGGCAGACAGTTACCACATTGATAGTACCAATAATAAAAATAATACCGGAACCTCTGCAAGAAGTCTTTGACTCATGGCGTTGCTCTGGGGAGTAAGCTTCTATGTGAGGGCAGGAGATTAGAGTGAGACCAGTTATTCTATTCTATTCTATTCTATTCTATTCTATATATTTTTACTTTACTTTTTACTTTATTTTAAAGTCAGAGTTAGAGAGAGAGATGGCCAAGACTGGACAAGGCTGAAGCCAGGAGCCAGGTGCTTCATTCGGGTCTCCCACGTGGGCGCTAGGGGCCCAAACACTTGGGTCATTCTTTGCTGTTTTTTCCAGGCCATTAGCAGGGAGCTGGATCAGAAGTGGAACAGCTGGGACACGAACTGTACCCATATGGGATGCTGGCATTGCAGGCTGTGGCTTTATCTGCTATGCCACAGTGGCAGCCCCAAATTAGACCAGTTTTAAAAGCAGGCAGTTTATCAAAGAATATGCAATGCGTTTCCATATGGAATCTTGTAATTATGTAGAGCAGACAACAAACACTGGGGAATGTGTTTGTACTTAGTTCCAGGTTGTACTAGATGGGGAGGGTGGTGCCAGGCTTGTCATCGATGGTGATGTCAGGATCAAAAATCTCCTGAGTGCAAATTAAAATAATTAGCTTCTTGGGGCTGGCGCTGTGGCACAGCGGGTTAAAGTCCTGGCCTGAAATGCTGGCATCCCACATGGACGCCAGTTCTAGTCCCGGCTGCTCCTCTTCCGATCCAGCTCTCTGCTATGGTCTGGGAAAGCAGTAAAAGATGGCCCAAGTGCCTGGGCCCCTGCACCCATGGGGGAGACCCGGAGGAAGCTCCTGGCTCCTGGCTTTGGATTGGCACAGTTCCAGCCATTGTGGCCATCTGGGGAGTGAACCCACGGATAGAAGACTCTCTCTATCTCTACCTCTCTGTAACGCTGTCTTTCAAATAAATACAATTAAATCTTTTAAAAAAATAATTAGCTTCTCTGAACATAATGAACTGCTTGGACAAGCTCCTTTCTCTCTCCGATGTCGTGTATAATATTTTAACTTTAATTTTGTTCTGGAGTCCCAGCATAGAATCATCTTTTTAAAAAGTAATTAATTTGAAAAGCAGAGCAATAGTGTGAGGGAGAGAGAGGGAGGGAGGGAAAGAAGGAAGGAGGGAGAGAGGGAGGGAAAGAGAGAGAGAGAATATCTTCCATCTGTTAATTCACTCCCAAAATGGTCTTAAAAGCCGGGGCTGGGCTAGGCTGAAGCCAGAAGGAGGAACTCCATCCAGGTGTCCTGCATGCATGGCAGGGGCCCAGGTACTCAGATCATCTTCCACTACATTCCCAGGTACATTAACAGGTAGCTGGATTGGAAGCAGAGCAGCTGGGACTAGAACTGGTGCTTCATGCCGAGTGCTGTTACTGCAGGTTGTGGCTTAACCCACTGCTCATGCTGTCCTCTTTGTATAAAAATTGGTTTTGGGGGCCAGTGTTGTGGTACACTGGGTTAAACTTCTGTCTGTGGTGTTGGCATCCCAAATTAGCATTCTGGATTATGCCCCAGTTGCTCTGCTTCCCATGCAGCTCCCTGCTAATGCTCCAGAGAAGGCAGCAGATGATGGTCTAAGTACTTGGGCCCTTGCCACTCATGTGGCACACATGGTTGGAATTCCTGGATCCTGGCTTCAGCCTGGCCCAGCCCTAGCTCTTGGGGCCATTTGGGGAATGAACCAACTGGTGGGAAATCTGTCACTTTGCCTTTCAAACATACAATAAATACAAACATACAAATCTTTTTTAAAAAGCAGCTAGGGATTAATATAGAAAATATATAAGAAATTAAAATCTAATTTATTATCATGAAAAATATTAAACACTGATGAAAGAAATTGAAGATGACACAAAGAAATGGAAATACATCCTTTATTTATGGATTAGAAGAACAAATATCGCTAAAGCATTCACGCTACCCAAAATGATTTACAGATTTAATGCAATCCCTATAAAAACACCACTGACACTTTTCACAGAACTAAAAAAAAAATCAAAAAACAACAACAAAAAAACCTCCTACAACTTGTGTGGAATCAAAAGACCACAAATAGACAAAGAAATACTGAGCAAAAAGAAAGCAAGAGGAACTATACTACCTACCTTAAAAACATATTGCAAAGCTTCAGTGGTCAAAACAATACAGTATTACTATAAAATAGATATATAGACCATATCTGAAACAGAACAGAGAGCTTAGAAAGAACCTATGCACTTACAGTCAGTTACACATTAGAAAAAAGAATGGATCTCCAACAAGTAGGGTTGGGAAAACAGGATATCCACGTGCAGGAGAATAGAACAAGACCCTGTATTTCACCATGTACAAAAAGAAAATAAAAGTGGATTAATAGCTCACTGTACTTATTCACCATACCTTGTTTATCCCTTCATTGATCAGTGGACATTTGAGTCACTTCCACTTTTTGTCTGCTGTGAAAAATGCTGCTATGCACTCTGGCCTCAGAATCAGCCCTTAAGGCATGGGGATCTGGCTGAAAAGCCCATGGAAAGCCAAGACACTCTGGCAAAAAAAGAAAAAAAAGACCTAAGTGAAAGATCTCCACGAGTGAGATCCCAGTAGAAAGAACGGGTCATCAAAGAAGGAGGTACCTTTCTCTGAAGGGAGGAGAGAACTTCCACTTTGACTATGACCTTGTCTAAATATGATCAGAGTCGGTGAACTCAAAAGGCTTCCATAGCCTTGGCAACTCATGACAAGAGCCTAGGGTGATTACTGATGCCATAAACAAGAGTGTCAATTTGTTAAGTCAACAACAGGAGTCACTGTACACTTACTCCTCATGTAGGATCTCTGTCCTTAATGTGCTGTACATTGTGATTTAATGCTATAACTAGTACTCACACAGAATTTTTCACTTTGTGTTTCTATGTGGGTGCAAACTGTTGAAATCTTTACTTAATATATGCTAAACTGATCTTCTGTATATAAAGAGAATTGAAAATGAATCTTGATGTGAATGGAAGGGGGAAGGGAGCGGGAAAGGGGAGGGTTGCGGGTGGGAGGGAAGTTATTGGGATGGGGGAATCCATTGTAATCCATAAGCTGTATTTTGGAAATTTATATTCATTAAATAAAAGTTAAAAAAAAAAGAAAAATGCTGCTATGAAACCTGATGTAAACATAGAAGTTTAAGTTAGGCTTGGTTTATTGAGTTTAAATCCTAAAATATGTCTGGCTTCTTTTCATTCCCAATGCCATTAAAATATTGGCTACAGAATAAGATTAATATGATCACTGAAAAAAATCTTCATTCAGAGTCAGGGAATTAGAGCTCATGGAAAAAGAGGTCTGAGCATTCAGGGAAACTGACTTCACATCTCCTGGGGAAGAAGAAACAAACTTAGTATTCTAGAGGGGAGAGAGAACCAGGGATTCTGGGGTCCATTTCCAGCTCAATATAAGGAGGAGTTTTCTAGGAATGAGTACAAGGGCCCCAGCAGGGGTCACGAGCCATCTGTGACATCCTGCATGAAGTGGGTGGAATCACCATGGGCTTCCGAGACTGCTGTCCAGATGATGTTTTCACCCTCTTCCATCTTCCTCTCTTACTTTTCAGCAATGCTGAAAAAAAAAGTTCGTTTTATACTTGACTACATATTCTACTGTGCAGTGCCCTAACTATCCAGTGTGTGTGAATATAACTCCCTCCCCAGCAATGTGTGACAGGGCTTAAGTGCCAGCTTTTCCTTTAATTACAGGAGCTCAGTCAATTAATTGAAATCTCATATTGGAAAGAAACTGGACACATTATTAGAGAGAGAGACAGAAAAAGATAGAGTAAGAGAGGAGAAACAGAGAAAGAGGGAGAGAAGTTTTTTCAAGGACAAATTCTAACCTAAAGCTCTTTGAATGGAGTGGAAACAGGCACTTCTGCCCTTCAACATCCTCTCTTATCCCCGCTTCTGAAGAGCACAAGGCCTGGTAATTATTCACCTGTGATGTTGGGGCATCGTTATTAGTCCAAGTAGCAGCTCTCTGCTCCGTTGGGACTGCTTGTGTTGAGGGAGACTGTGCATATAAAGCTGTCTAAAGGAGGCACCTAGAACTCCCACAAGCACCCTGTTAGCAAGGAGGAGGCTTGTTTTGGAGAGTTGCCAGTGAAGCATTTCAAAGGTAATTGGCAAATGATGTCTTAGAGACGATGCAAAAAAAAAAAAAAATGCACAGAATTTTCCTAGCCTGAGATAGGAGACAGTCCCTTCTTTGCAAAGCAGCCCAACGTTTTATAATAATCACCTATGGAAAATTGTATTTTCAAGTCCCCAATTAATTTGCTACCCATTGGAGGTTATGAAAGGACTGTCAGCCAGGAAATAAAAATAGCTTAGTGGAGTGCCTTTCTTTTTTTTTCAACAGAAAATTCATGTTGTTACTTCTGCTGTTTTCAAAACAAAACAAAGGCCTGGATGTGGGCCAGGGTTTACAGGCAGGAGTGGAGCAGCAGCAATCATAACAAGGAAGGAGTGGACTGCTCGTTTGTACATCTGATCTATCGACTGATCTGGGGAATAATTAAAACTCTCCCTCCTGGTTGTCCGTTGGAGCATTGCTGAGGCAGGAGATGGATGGCTGTGGTTAGTGGCTGCCAAGATTCTAATCTGCTCCAGGGCCAAGTCTGAGGGCGCTGGCATCCCCTTGGGAAGCAGAAGGGATTGGCCTCTGCACTCTGTTTTCTGGCCTTTCTTGTGGATTTTTCTGTGGCCTCACGGCCTGCACAGTCCTGAAGCTGCCCTTGTGTGCTCTGTCATGTTTTGAGCTCCCTGACAAAGCAGACCTTGCAACAATGATTTGGGTGGAAGCAGTTTCCAAGGAAGTATGATAAGGGAGTGGGCAAGTGGGACCAGGAGGGGAAGAAAGACAGAGAAGTTGTGTTCATGATCAGGTGGCCATGGTGGGCAGCTGGGTGCTCTGATGGCTTTGTGGAACATGCCTGAGAATTGTTCTCTGCAGGGTGAGGAAGCAGAAGTCTTTTCTGTCGCTCCCCCTCTTCGTGGAGGAACGACACAGGACCCTGCGCTGTTCTTTCGTCTGCTCGGCCCTCCCTGGGTTTGCTGCTGGTTCTTCCCGGGATGGCTACCGACCCTTCCACCTCCGTGGAAGGGCGGTTCCCCCTGCCACATTCCCCACTTCCGCAGGGGAGCGGCACACCGCTGGCCGGCTCTCTCGGGGGCTGCACAGGTGTTCCCCTTAGGTGTTCCCCTTAGATGTTCCCCTTAGATGTTCCCGGTGCATGCCGTCTCTCTCCTCCTTTATAATCCTCCTCTGCCAATCCCAACTCGGCTGCCCACACGCCGAGTTCGCTGCTCTCCTCCAATCAGGAGCAAGTCCTACAGTTTATTGGCTGAACTGGAGGCAGCTGTGTAGAAGCTGTTTTCTTCTCTCCCAGCGCCATATTGTGGGAGAGCAGATGCATAGAATAAGTCTTAATTCCAGTAACTTAGTCTAGTCCGAGTTGCTCCCCACATTTTCTCATATCATCCCTCATTGGCCAACTCCCTGGGGTTTCTGGCACTTTCTCTATGAGGCCAGCACATACTCCAGTGGCCAGAGAACACCTACAGGCAGAGGGCTGCAGGGAGCTGCCAACATGAACTGCACATGTCCTCTGGGATGGGCTGAGAAGAAACAAGTGTGGCCCTGTCAGCATCCATCATTGGCTCCTTCTCTAGCTTCTCTTCTTCCAATTAACCCAGACACGGGGCCTGAACAGGACTCTGCTTGATCCCTGTCTACACTTGCTGTCAGGCCCTCCCTGGGACATCTTATTCACTTGTGTGGCTTCTACAGTTGTTCGTCTGTAAAATGGCGTGACAGCTTCTTTTAGGTGACACTATTTTGCTTGTTTGTCTGGATCTTTTTCTTTTCTGAGATTTATCCTTTCCCCTACCTCTTATTCTGGAAAATGTTCCTTTATCTTCCTTCCAGGCACATGATTTCTCTGTGTGTCCCTAATCCCGGCTTCAGGTGATTGGTTCAGAGCTGGGCACCACCCCAAGCTGGGCCAATTGAATCACTTCCCTGAAGTGCTTGGAGGCCCAGGTCAAGCTGCTGTGCAGCCGGGGAGTGGAGTGAAGCTTGCCGAGGACAGGAGGACAGATAAGAGGTGGGCAAACAATCTTGGAGGTGTCCTAGAGCTTCCGTTCTGTCTTTTCCATGGGGTACCTCTCTTTCCTTATACACATTGCACTCTTCACAAATTCAAGTGAATGGGAGGGACAGAAATACAACTGGGACAGTACTGTGTATGTTTATAGAATCCTTAAACTAACCATATGAAAGGAAGTGTTTAGCACAATGCCTGACATACAGCCAGCCCTCAAAAACTGTTACTGTTTACAGTGCTTTTTCATGCCTGGTCCTTACCTAGCCATACTCCTGACATTTGGTAACTTCCTATGAATGTTTCAAGTTTCTCCAACTCAGTAAAACTGAATTTCCCATCTAAGACTCAGCCATTCTGTGTAAATGGTTGCCACCTATCGAGCACTCAGGTCAGAAGCCTGGCGGTGTCCTGACTCTTTTTCTTGCCCTGTCATCAATCCGTGAGCAGGCGTAAGGAATTTGTCCTCGTGAATGTTTCTCAACTCCATCCATTTCTTTCCACCCTCACAGTTATCACCCTAGCCCACCTCTTATCATTTCTCATGCAAATTACAGTTACTATTTCTACAAGTCTCCCAACCACCAGTTCTGTCCGTTTCCATCTGGTGATTTTTTGTTAAGGTAGTAGAATCCTTTGTTCAAATAAAACCTTACACAGAACTCCAATATAACACACACACACACACACACACACATACACACACACGAGTGAAGCTACTCTAGTTAAAAAAAGTGAAGTCAAGATTTTTTGAGCTCCTCCTACCCAGCCTGTCCCATCACAGCCCTGTCCATTTTAGAAGGTGAGGCAAACAGGGAGGTGAAGCAGAAGAAGAGTTTGGCCAGGTAGACACTTGGGAGGAGAGCTTTCCTGGCAGAGATAACAGACAGTGCAAATGTCCCAAGGAACAGTCCAGAGTCAACTGAGAACAGTGGGAACTATGGGAGAGTAGTCAGGGAGGGAATGTGGGCTGGATCAGGTCAGGTCTTTTTGGCCTCTGGGACAACTTATGTAACTACTGTGAGTCAGACCCCTTTGGGGGGTCTGAACATAATGGTGACTTGGTTGAACTCGCATCTTAAAAGGGTCATTTAGGTTGCTGTGTGGCTAAGAGACCGTGAGGGGGTGGGAATGGTAACAGAGAAATAGATGAAGAGGCCGTTGCAATAATTTGGGCAAGAGGTTGTGGTGACTCACGCCAAGTGGTGCCAAGGATGATGATGCAAAGTCTGATTCAGGACGTACTTTGGAAGCAGAATGAACAGTACTTGCTAGAGGACTGGATGTGGGTGTGAGGGGAAGAAAACTCAACTCCAAGCACAGCACCTGGGCACTTTTTTTTAGCTTAAATACCTGGATGGATGAATTCCTATCAATGGGGATGGAGAAGGTTACAGGTAGAACTGGCCTTTGGGGGCATGATATTGACTTTGTTACAGAAGAATTTTCCATATATTATATTTTATTAATATCACCTGAGTTTTTTTGCAGAAAGATATGATACTCAGTTATTTGGTTTCAAAAATCAAATAGATAAAGGGAGAAATTATTCCCTTTATGGAAAAATTTAGACTTAGGATTGATTTTAATAGCAAAATAGTAAACCTTCATAGCATATGTAAAAAGTGTACCAGTTTAACATAAAATTTCAAGAGCACATTCATTACATAAAGGTCAGTCTGAGAAAGTAAAAATGAGGCCAAGTGACCTTTAGTGAGAACTGTGGCCCTCATTGCTTCAGTACATGATGACCTCGGTAGGCAGTCTCAGGATGCGCTTCTACTCTGGAATGCACTGTTGTGCTCAACATGATGAAGTACACACACTGCTGAGGAAAACCTTAGGGGCTCAGAGAATTGCACATGGCCCAAGTGGCCAGACATGGGACAGTATATACTCTGGAAACATCAAATATACAAATATTCATATTTCTATAACAGTCATGGAAGACTTGCGTTATATTTATGCTACCACACAGCCAATGTCTAATACATAATCAGCAGGTGTTCTTTATGTGAGAATGAATAAATGAATGAATATTACTACAAAAGGTACATGCAGAGAGTGCTGTCATAGCCCATGCTGATTATTTTTATTAAAGATTTATTTGTTTATTTGAAAGTCAGAGTTACACAGAGAGAGAAGGAGATGCAGAGAGAGAGAGTGAGAGAGAGGTCTTCCATCCACTGGTTCACTCCCCAATTGGCTGCAATGGCTGGAGCTGCGTCAATCCGAAGCCAGGAGCCAGGAGCTTCTTCCAGGTCTCCCCCATGGGTGCAAGGGCCCAAGGACTTGGGTCACCTTCTACTGCTTTCTCAGGCCATTACAGAGAGCTGGATCTGAAGTGGAGCAGCCAGGACACAAACTGGTGCCCATATGGGATGCTGGCACTGCAGGCAGTGGCTTTACCTGCTATGCCACAGTGCCGGCCCCAATGCTGATTTTTGAAATTTATTTATTTTGTTTTTATTTGAAAGCGCACACACACACACACTGAGAGAGAGAGAGAGAGAGAGAGAGAGCGAGAGAGAGAGAGAAAGAGAGAATCTTTCATTGGTTAGTTCACTTTCCAAATACATGCAACAGCCAGGGCTGGGCCAAGCTGAAGCTCACAGCCCAGAATTCAGTTCTGGTCTCCCATGTGGGATGCAGAGACACAAGTACTTCAGTCATAACCTGCTTTGTCCAAGGGTGTGTATTAGCAGGAAGTTAGGGGGCCAGCACTGTGGCATAGTAGGTGACCTGCAGCACTGGCATTCCATATGGGTGCCAATTTGAGTCCTCACTACTCCACTTCCAATCCAGCTCCCTGTTGGTGCGCCTGGGAAAGCAGTGGAAGATGGCACAAGTCCTTGGGCTCCTGCACCAACCTTGGAGACCCAGATGAAGCCCCTGGCTTCTGGCTTCAGCCTGGCCCAACTCTGGCTGTTATGGTCACTTGGGGAGTGAATCAGCAGTTGGAAGACCTCTCTCTGTTCTGTCTCTGCCTCTGTCTGCCTTTGCCTCTTTCTCTCTGTAACTCTCACATTCAAATAAAATAAATAAAAAATATATCTTAAAAAAAAAGTAGGAAGCTGGATTGGAAGTAGAGGATCCAGGACTTGAAATAGGCACTTAGATTTGGGATGTGGGTTTCCCAAGTGGTGTCTTAACTACTAGGGCTCATGCCAATTTTATCTGCCTTCCACACTCAGCCACAACCCTATGTCATCTTTAGATAGGACTTATGGCCACAGTATTTCATTTTTGCCTCACAACTGGCACAATTGGTCTTCCTCTGCTTGTCTCTTCAGCTATACCTATGAGGAATACTTTTGTGGTGGAGGCCTTCCCAAGGTCAGAATAAAGAAGAATAAAAGAAATGTATCCTGGAAACGCAATGTGGTACCTGCTTGACTGTGAGTGTTTCATTTGTAACTGTTTCAGCTTCTGCTTGTTAGCAGGGAGTGATGGTGCTAACCCTTTTCAGACAGCATGCGGCTCAGTATGGGTGTGGAAGAAAGATTAGGTGTATTATTATTAAGAAAAACTAAACATTATAAGCAACTATGCATGCATGCACAGTATTGTATCAATTCCTATAATCACCATGTAACATTAGACTATACAATCAAATGTATACATGCAACCATATAAAGGAGACAAAAAGCTAAAACCATATATAAGGAAATACCTACTCAGGCTTGCTATCTTTAAATGGGAAATCAGAGTGAGATTAAGATGAGAAATTAAGGCTAAAATGTTTATTATAATTCCAGAAAAGACTTGGTATATTTCATTATGTAAAATTTATTTGCTATTTTATATAAAAAGTATAGTACCATCACCTAATTTTAAATTATTAATTATTTATTTTTATTTATTTGTTTGAAAGGCAGAGTTACAGAGAAGCAGAAGCAGAGAAAGAGAGAGGTGTTCCATCCATTGGTTCACTCCCCAGATGGCTGCACTGATACGAAGCCAGGAACCAGGAGCCTCCTCCTGATCTCCCACACAGGTACAGGGGCCCAAGGACTTGGGTCATTTTGCACTGCTTTCCAAGGCTACAGCAGAGAGCTGGATCGGAAGTGGTGGCACCAGGACTTGAACTGGGGCCCATGTGGGATACTGGCAGTGCAGGCAGAGGCTTTACCTGCTACACCACAGCGCCGGCCCTATCACCTAATTTATAATCAATTAATTAATTAAACCATTCTCTGTTGTAGAATATACATTGGCACTGAAACAGTTTAAAGAAATGTAATGGCTATCTACAAAAAATTAGTTTTTATTGCTTATTCCCTGCATACTTTATGTGTTTGCTAAAGTGAACAGGCAGCTTAGTTCTGTCAAATAGGAGTCTTTTAAAAATGCATTAGAAAAGGCCATGTGAATCTGATGATAAAATTAAAATTCCCCATTTTTGCTCCTGACACTTTCATTGGATGTGCATTAGATCACAGTACACCTATGTGTTTATGTTTGTGAATAGTAGCTGAATATTTAATCACTAGAAGTATTTTTCTCCAACCTTTCCCCATTTTTATTCATTTATACTTCAGAAAGCAAGAAAAAAAATAATAGTAGTGGTAGTAACATTGGGTAATTGAGAAGAGGGGTAAAACAGCAGCAGAATAACTAAAGATGTTAAAGTCCTTCCATTCAGGTTTCTAAGGAGAGTTTGTTTGCACCTTAGGCCAATGTGTCTCCTAGGGGCTTCATGGATGGACTTCTGTGACTTACATACTCTTTAAAATTGTGTTCTAAATGGTGTACAAGAGACTTTTTTTTATTTTAGTTCCAGAAGAGATTTGAAACATTTTCTTTATATCATGAAATAGAATAAACTAAATTTATAGTTAATTGTAAAAATAGATCAGTGAAATAAATGTGTATTATACCTCAATAAAACTGTTTTTTAAAATAGAAAAAAAAGGGAAATACCCCTCTTTGTTCTGGGCTTGAGCTTTTGGATAAAAATCCAGCAGAGCCTTATGCTGGAATAATAATAACAATAATAATAATAATAATAATAATAATAATAATATAAAGACTGCTTCCTGGCCTTGGTGTCTCATCTCTGCTCACAATTCCCGCTGCACTTTCAGCTGGAAGTAACAGAAAACCAAGAACCCACAGCTTAGGTAGGGGGTGGGCAGCACAGAGAATGTGAAAAAACTCATCTTTAAGAAACCAAGGTCTTCACACAGTTCTGCTTTACCATTCTTTGCTAGTTGGATTTCATCTTGAAGCTTATTGTCTCACATTTGTGACACATCAGCTGCACTTCCAGCAATTACAAGCTTAGTCCAACCAGGAGCAAGGGAGATGAAATAAAAAACAGTAACCACATACATATCCTTTTATTAGCAAAACTATGGTTTTCCTAAAAACCTTGACACATACTTCCCTTTAGACCTCAATAGCCAGAACTGTGTTACATGACTGATTTTTGGCTAAAAGATGATTTGGAAAAGAACTATTTTTAGCAGGTAGTACTGCTGTTCCTAACAAAATCAGACTTTTGCTAACAAGGAAAATAGTTCTTGAGTAGACTACAAATAGATTTGTTACACCAACCTAACTGTAAAATCCATCCCTCAGGGTCTGTGCTTTCTACTTTGATCATTACTGAGAACCCCACGTGGGACAAAAGATTTAAACTGAAGGCTTACTGACTGGTTGATTCCAGTACCAGTAGTTACCAGAGCCAGGGATTCTGTCCAAGGTTACAAATCCAGAGAATTCTATTCCTTTGATCCCTGGGACTTTGACTAACAACCAGACCTTCACCTTGAAATGAAACCACTGTGCTTCTGCCAAAGAGAGCTGCATGACTCGTTAAGGATTCCTTTGAGCTGCCAAGACTCATCATCAAACTATCCTTGACAAATTTTAATTTTAGTAAAAGTAATTGGCCTAATATGAATCAGAGTGACAGCCAGCTTTCAGAACAGCCTCTGATAGTCCATAATACCCATGCTGCCCCAGGGATTCAAGATGACATCGCCAAAGATAATTATTACAGGATGTAGGAGCTAATAGGGAGGGCTAATTAAAGGTCTTGTTTCATGTATATTTCCTGCTGGAAGCAAGGAGATAGGGAGCTCCCAAGAGAAGTTATAGGCTTCTTGGAAAGGTAACTTCACTTAGCAGATGATTCAGGGTTTTAACTTAATTGTGTAACTTTCTACTAAGCACAGGGGTTAGACTCATGCATAAGAGAAGTGTAAAATCCAAACAGCAATGAGGGGATTTATAGATTAACTAAAGGGAAAAGGCTCACAAGAGAAATAATATAGCATTTAGTAAAAACACAGTTTTGTAGCGAGATGAGTTGGGATCAGATTCCAGCTCCAACTCTACACTTGAAATCTTAGATGACTTATGCAACCCATTGCAGCCTATTCTCTAATCTGGAATACAGGAGACAATAATAGATATGTTCACAAAATCAAGGCAGGAGTTAACATGAGATAATATAGAACACATTAGCCTGGAGCTTGGCAAGTGTAAATGAACCTGTTAGACGTTTTTGTTTGGCATAGCATGTTGGCAGGTAGGCCTGCGCCGCCCACACTGCCCTCTCGTCCCCACCCCTGGTATCCACTGTATGCACTGACTGCATGGGGCATTTTCTTTCATAAATGGGAGGCTAAGAGGAGATGCTTGTTGGATTAGAAAGAGCTGATAAGAATATTAAGGATGGCATTTTGTATGAGCTGGGGGTAGGATCCTCCCCCCATTCAGCACACGCCAACCATGTCTGATGGCTTTGGGAGGGTAGGAGGAGGTGCAATCTGCACAGGCGTTGATGAGGGCACCTGGCCATGGGGCAGGGCAGTGCTGTTTCACAGTAGTTGGTCAGGTTTGTGGTTCATGAGACTATTCTTGGGGGAGTCTTAGAAATACTTGGAGGTGACATAGGGAAGCCCCATTCTTATTTTTCTTTTTTTTTTAACTTTTATTTAATGAATATAAATTTCCAAAGTACAGAATATTGATTACAATGGCTTCCCCCCCATAACGTCCCTCCAACCTGCAACCCTCCCCTTATCCACTCCCTCTCCCCTTCCATTCACATCAAGATTCATTTTCGATTCTCTTTATATACAGAAGATCAGTTTAGCATACATTAAGTAAAGATTTCAACAGTTTGCTCCCACACAGAAACATAAAGTGAAAAATACTGTTTGAGTACTAGTTATAGCATTAAATCTCAATGTACAGCACACTAAGGACAAAGATCCTACATGAGGAGTAAGTGTACAGTGACTCCTGTTGTTGACTTAACAAATTGACACTCTTGTTTATGGCATCAGTAATCACCCTAGACTCTTGTCATGAGCTGCCAAGGCTATGGAAGCCCCCTGAGTTCACTGACTCTGATCATATTTAGACAAGGCCATGGTCAAAGTGGAAGTTCTCTCCTCCCTTCAGAGAAAGGTACCTCCTTCTTTGATGACCCATTCTTTCCACTGGGATCTCACTCGTGGAGATCTTTCATTTAGTTTTTTTTTTTTCCCCAGAGTGTCTTGGCTTTCCATGCCTGAAATACTCTCATGGGCATTTTTCAGCAGGTGATTTGAACTCACATGTACTTGGGGAATTCATTCCTTAAAACAATTTTATTTATTTTGATTGCATTTGGAAAGCAAGTGTGCACACACACACACACAGAGGGAGAGGGAGAGATAGAGAAAGGTCTTCACCTGCTGGTTCATTCCCCAAATAACAGTAATAGCCAGGACTGGGCCAAGCTGGTATCAGAAGCCTAGAACTCAATCTGGGTCTCCCAGGTGGGTGGGTGGCAGGGAACCAGCATGTTCATTAGCAAGAAACTGGATTGTGACCAGAGTATCTGGGACTTGAACCAACCACTCTGATAGGGGATGTTGGTATCCCATGTGGTGTCTTTTTACTTATTTATTTATTTGACAGATAGGATTAGACAGTGAGAGAGAGAGAGAGAGAGAGGTCTTCCTTCCATTGGTTCACCCCCCCCCCCCCAAAATGGCCGCTATGGCCGGAGCGACACCCATCTGAAGCCAAGAGCCAGGTGCTTCCTCCTGGTCTCCCATGGGGTGCAGGGCTCAAGCACTTGGGTCATCCTCCACTGCCCTCCCAGGCCACAGCAGAGAGCTGAACTGGAAGAGGATCAACAGGGACTAGAACCCGGCACCCATATGGGATGCCAGCGCCACAGGCGGAAGATTAACCAAGTGAGCCATGGTGCCGGCCCCCCCATGTGGTGTCTTAATCATTGCACCAAATGCTTACCCTGGGATCTTCATTTTTATCCCCACCCTGGTACAACTAGATGACATTGGGATTATACTTCACACTGACTACAATATAATTAAGTATCAGAATAAGAGAATTTTATGCTTGCAAATGTGTAAATTATATATCACAGTGTCTGGCATATAGTTGTTGCCTGTATGTCTGATTCTCTCTGATACATACAGAAGCAAATATTTTAAAAAGAATATTCTGTCCTAAATACTGATGCAAATGTTCATTCATGTAAGAATTCTGTAAGAATGGATTGACTGCTCACTGCACAGGGGTATGTGTATATCCTCAGATATACAACACACTCACACACATACATACACACAGATGAAATCTTGGTCAAGATGGAGGTACAGCTAAACAAATGGTGCCTGTACATGATAATGCGTATCCCAACAGAAAAGGCCTGCAAATATATATGTTGTACCTGCAATAGATATAACA
The DNA here is from genome assembly GCF_964237555.1 of Oryctolagus cuniculus. Taxonomy (NCBI): domain Eukaryota; kingdom Metazoa; phylum Chordata; class Mammalia; order Lagomorpha; family Leporidae; genus Oryctolagus; species Oryctolagus cuniculus. The sequence continues at coordinate 30,077,821 of NC_091449.1, read as the reverse complement.
CAGGGCAAAGGGTGCTAACAGCTGTAACAGAGGGAGAAAACAAGCATGGTGAGAGCAGAAGGAGAGAGGCGCGATGGCTCTGTGTGCAGGATACAATTATGCGGGGTCCTGCAGAGTGGCACTTCCACAAGTGGCCATCTGGGAGTTCCCCCTTTCCATCTATAGGAGAAAAGGAGAATAAACAGGGTATTTCAAGGGATCAAGAATAATTTACTTTGATTGCAGCCTGGTTGATAGTATGGGAGAGAAGGAGGGGATATGGAGAGAGGCAGGCTGAAATTCCCTTGTAGAAGGCCTCATTAGCCATCCTGATAACAACAGGAAGAGGAAGGGCTCTGCATGCAGATCTGTGGCATGGCAGATGTCACACTTTGGGGAATCACGTGCAACAGGGATCCTGGACCTCATCCAAAACAGAGACCTCAAGAAGAGCTATATGCATGTTCGTTTGCCTTTGGAAAGGATTCAGACAAAAGCTGCTAACTCTGTGCTCCTGGAACTGATGGTTGTATGTGCCTTTGGCAATTGGGATAGGTGGCTATTTTACTTCTTTGAGAAACATAGTTTCATGTTTCTGTGTGTTGTTTTATTTCTTAGTCAACTCCTAATGACTTCCTGTGTGTTGTGAAAATATCACTGGGTGGGAGAATGGGAGAGTTGAGCAGTTCCATAAAATGCCAGGACCCACCCTCCTGGTGCTCTGCTCCAACTCTTGACTACTGTTTTATGAGATGTACCAAGCACAGGCAGCACACAAACACACACAGAGTCTGAAGCACAGATTTGCTGCTGCCTGAGCAGTCAATAAATCACATGTCTGTCTCCTCTCCACTAAGATTTTCTTTCAAATGAGGTGCATGACCAGTGTCCAAAGGGAGCCTCTCCATGCACAACAATTTAATGGTAAATGGTGAGTCATCAATCAGCAAAGCAGTGTCACCCTCAGTGGCCAGAATTGCCCACCTACCCATTCAGAGCAATAACAGCTGCTCCATTAGCATTCTGCACCCCTCATCTCCTTCACTTGGACCAAAGCTGGCATCGTCAGGCGAGTTATGAACCAATGATTTGGCTCATGAATTTTTTATTTCCTCCTTGCTCTTAATGTGGAACTGTCAGGTACTCCTCCCCTTCCTCCAGGGCCCCATTGTCTTATGACAGTTCTTCTTCCAGATCAGGACTCTGAGACCCCTCGAAGCAAACGGCCCACCTTGCAGAATGGGTTGTCTGTGACTGCCTTGTGGCTGAGTGATGACCACGGAGGCAGCCCTTGGCACAATGCACAATAGGGTTACAGAGGGATAGAGAAACACAGAGGTGGTGCCGTGACCCTCTCTGTGAAACCTGCCCAGTTTTGGGTGCACATCCTCACGAACAGCTGCAGATGGTCTCTTTTATGGAGCATGCCCAGAGAGTCCCCCGGTGATAATTAGGTGCTTGCCTTAGCTGCTAAAACCCATTTACCCACCATTAGTGAGGAACTGCTCTGCTTCAATTACCTCTTCCCAGAGCCAATAAAGTACATATGGCAACTCAGAGCTCAGGCACACACACTCTCTCTCATGGAGCAGCTCCAATTTCCATTCACAGTGATTTTGTTCTGGCAAAATATTTTACTTCTGATTAACCTGAGATAGTTTTAAGTCTCTTTGCATTGAGAGAGTTGGGAAAGTCAATGAATGGTAGGTGGTCAGTTTTGAGCAACAAATGAAATCTTGGGGTGAGGACTTGACTAGATGCTTTTAAAGTCCCATCCCGAGTTATAAATTCCTTCTCATTCATTCTGTCTCATTAGCTAAAGTTTAACTGTTCCATTGCTGACAAAATATATGTAAAAAATAATATCTGTGCTTCACCCCTGGGTCTTAGGATCCTAGTGCAGACTTTAACTGCCTGAGGGCCTTCTCTGGAGGCCAAGTTCTACACTCCTCAAACTTTGGAAGCTCCCCTTGAATCTGATGAGAAGGATAAAGCCCCCATGAGCAGGCCGCGGTGGAGAGTTGATCTGAGTCAGTGTACCAAATCTCATCCCTCTTTTTCCTAGTGTGAGATAAGTCTAAGTGAATTTTACACCGGGTTCTCAGAATTCCCTGCAAGAATCAAGCTCTAGTCGCCCATTGTGATAATTAGCTCAATAACTCGTCCTTTATTACCACTTCCTGCCCTATATCACTTTTCTACTCCCCTACCTGTGCTTCCTGGGTTGCCTTCCAAATAAATGGTCTATCCAAGAATTGTTTTTCCAGGATCTGTTTCTAGGAGAACCAAGAGAATAACACTATCAGGAGGACCAGAAGATCCACAATTGGGGCTACCATCTCTGAATTTCAGAGTGATGCTCTGTATTGATATATAACAGAGAGGTCTCAACAGGAAATAATTCAGATGTTGGCCTTAAGGTTCAGAAAATTGTATGTAAAGTCTTCCTAAGACCTGATATGAAATTTACATTATGATACAAGGGGTATCTTTGGTCTGTTGGACTCCAGTTGCTCCCTCAAAGGCACGGGTTCCTGGTGATTAATCAGATCTGTTCATTACTGTGATGTGGGCAGGTGAGTCATAATGGGAAGTCGTATGTCTTGACAATGAAAACAGGTTGAGTGGGTGAGACTCAGTCAAGTGTTTAAATGTGACCATTTGTTTTTCCTTTGATAACCTCATTAAAGTTCTACCACTTGCACTGCGCTATGTGGATCACGGAAGAAGAAAGGGAAGGGAGAGATAAAGGATCTGCCCTTCAAGAGCTTATGATTTCTGAGGAAACACAAGGCTGGACTGGCAGTCAGAGGACCTGAGAGC